>NC_054480.1:8559210-8859210 GCF_017639515.1 Carcharodon carcharias | reverse complement strand
ACACTCAATCTCTCCCACACCTCCGTTACACTCAATCTCTCCCTCTCTCTCGCCTCCGATACACTCAATCTCTCCCTCTCTCTCTCCTCCAATACGCTCAACTCTCCCTCTCTCTCTCACCTTCATTACGCTCAATCTCTCCCTCTCTCTCGCCTCCGTTACGCTCAATCTCTCCCTCTCTCTCTCGCCTCCGTTATGCTCAATCTCTCCCTCTCTCTCTCGCCTCCGTTACGCTCAATCTCTCCCTCTCTCTCTCCTCCAATACGCTCAATCTCTCCCTCTCTCTCTCGCCTTCATTACGCTCAATCTCTCCCTCTCGCCTCCATTACGCTCAATCTCTCCCTCTCGCCTCCATTACGCTCAATCTCTCCCTCTCTCTCGCCTCCGTTACGCTCAATCTCTCCCTCTCTCGCCTCCGTTACGCTCAATCTCTCCCTCTCGCTCTCGCCTCCGTTACGCTCAATCTCTCCCTCTCGCTCTCGCCTCCGTTACGCTCAATCTCCCCATCTCTCTCTCCTCCGTTTCGCTCAATCTCTCCCTCTGTCTCTCTCCTCCGTTACACTCAATCTCTCCCTCCCTCTCGCCTCTGTTACGCTCAATCTCCCTCTCTCGCCTCCATTACGCTCAATCTCTCCCTCTCTCCTCCGTTACGCTCAATCTCCCTCTCTCGCCTCCGTTACGCTCAATCTCTCTCTCTCGCCTCCGTTACGCTCAATCTCACTCTCTCGCCTCCGTTACGCTCAATCTCACTCTCTCGCCTCCGTTACGCTCAATCTCTCTCTCTCGCCTCCATTACGCTCAATCCCTCCCTCTCTCTCTCTCCTCCGTCACACTCAATCTCTCACTCTTGCCTCCATTACGCTCAATTTCTCTCTCTCTCCTTCGTTACGCTCAATCTCTCCCTCTCTCTCCTCCGTTACGCTCAATCTCTCCCTCTCTCTCTCTCTCCTCCGTTACGCTCAATCTCTCTCTCCGGCCTCCATTACGCTCAATCTCTCTCTCTCTCCTCCGTTACGCTCAATCTCCCTCTCTCGCCTCCGTTACGCTCAATCTCACTCTCTCGCCTCGGTTACGCTCAATCTCTCTCTCTCGCCTCCATTACGCTCAATCCCTCCCTCTCTCTCTCTCCTCCGTCACACTCAATCTCTCACTCTTGCCTCCATTACGCTCAATTTCTCTCTCTCTCCTTCGTTACGCTCAATCTCTCCCTCTCTCTCCTCCGTTACGCTCAATCTCTCCCTCTCTCTCTCTCTCCTCCGTTACGCTCAATCTCTCTCTCCGGCCTCCATTACGCTCAATCTCTCCCTCTCTCCTCCGTTACGCTCAATCTCCCTCTCTCGCCTCCGTTACGCTCAATCTCTCTCTCTCGCCTCCGTTACGCTCAATCTCACTCTCTCGCCTCCGTTACGCTCAATCTCACTCTCTCGCCTCCGTTACGCTCAATCTATCTCTCTCGCCTCCATTACGCTCAATCCCTCCCTCTCTCTCTCTCCTCCGTCACACTCAATCTCTCACTCTTGCCTCCATTACGCTCAATTTCTCTCTCTCTCCTTCGTTACGCTCAATCTCTCCCTCTCTCTCCTCCGTTACGCTCAATCTCTCCCTCTCTCTCTCTCTCCTCCGTTACGCTCAATCTCTCTCTCCGGCCTCCATTACGCTCAATCTCTCTCTCCTCTGTTACGCTCAATCTCTCTCTCCTCTGTTACGCTCAATCTCTCCCTCTCTCTCTCCTCCGTTACGCTCAATCTCTCCCTCTCTGTTACGCTCAATCTCTCCCTCCCTCCCTCCCTCTCTCCTCCGTTACGCTCAATCTCTCACTGTCTCTCTCCTCTGTTACGCTCAATCTCTCACTCTCTCTCTCCTCCATGTCACGTTCTCTCTATCGCTCTCTCCCCCATTTTACAGTCTCTCCCTCGCACCCATTTAACAGTCCCTCTCTCCCTCCTCCATTTTATAGCCTCTAGCTCTCCTCTATGTCACATTCTACTCTCTCTCTCCTCCATGTCACATTCTCTCTCTCTCTCCTCCATGTCACATTCTCTCTCTCTCTCCTCCATGTCACATTCTCTCTCTCTCTCCTCCATGTCACACTCTCTCTCTCTCCTCCATGTCACATTCTCTCTCTCTCTCCTCCATGTCACATTCTCTCTCTCTCTCCTCCATGTCACATTCTCTCTCTCTCTCCTCCATGTCACATTCTCTCTCTCTCTCCTCCATGTCACATTCTCTCTCTCTCTCTCCTCCATGTCACATTCTCTCTCTCTCTCTCCCCCATGTCACATTCTCTCTCTCTCTCTCTCCTCCATGTCACATTCTCTCTCTCTCTCTCCTCCATGTCACATTCTCTCTCTTTCTCTCTCCTCCATGTCACATTCTCTCTCTTACTCTCTCTCTCCTCCATGTCACATTCTCTCTCTTTCTCTCTCCTCCATGTCACATTCTCTCTCTTTCTCTCTCTCTCCTCCATGTCACATTCTCTCTCTCTCTCCACCATGTCACATTCTCTCTCTCTCTCTCCACCATGTCACATTCTCTCTCTCTCTCTCTCCTCCATGTCACATTCTCTCTCTCTCTCCTCCACGTCACATTCTCTCTCTCTCTCTCTCCTCCACGTCACATTCTCTCTCTCTCTCCTCCATGTCACATTCTCTCTCTCTCTCTCTCCTCCATGTCACATTCTCTCTCTCTCTCTCTCCTCCATGTCACATTCTCTCTCCTCCATGTCACATTCTCTCTCCTCCATGTCACATTCTCTCTCCTCCATGTCACATTCTCTCTCCTCCATGTCACATTCTCTCTCCTCCATGTCACATTCTCTCTCCTCCATGTCACATTCTCTCTCCTCCATGTCACATTCTCTCTCCTCCATGTCACATTCTCTCTCCTCCATGTCACATTCTCTCTCCTCCATGTCACATTCTCTCTCCTCCATGTCACATTCTCTCTCCTCCATGTCACATTCTCTCTCCTCCATGTCACATTCTCTCTCCTCCATGTCACATTCTCTCTCCTCCATGTCACATTCTCTCTCCTCCATGTCACATTCTCTCTCCTCCATGTCACATTCTCTCTCCTCCATGTCACATTCTCTCTCTCTCTCTCCTCCATGTCACGTTCTCTCTCTCTCTCTCCTCCATGTCACGTTCTCTCTCTCTCTCTCCTCCATGTCACGTTCTCTCTCTCTCTCTCCTCCATGTCACGTTCTCTCTCTCTCTCTCCTCCATGTCACGTTCTCTCTCTCTCTCTCCTCCATGTCACGTTCTCTCTCTCTCTCTCCTCCATGTCACGTTCTCTCTCTCTCTCTCCTCCATGTCACGTTCTCTCTCTCTCTCTCCTCCATGTCACGTTCTCTCTCTCTCTCTCCTCCATGTCACATTCTCTCTCTCTCTCTCTCCTCCATGTCACATTCTCTCTCTCTCTCTCCTCCATGTCACATTCTCTCTCTCTCTCTCCTCCATGTCACATTCTCTCTCTCTCTCTCCTCCATGTCACATTCTCTCTCTCTCTCCTCCATGTCACATTCTCTCTCTCTCTCCTCCATGTCACATTCTCTCTCTCTCTCTCCTCCATGTCACATTCTCTCTCTCTCTCTCCTCCATGTCACATTCTCTCTCTCTCTCTCCTCCATGTCACATTCTCTCTCTCTCTCTCCTCCATGTCACATTCTCTCTCTCTCTCTCCTCCATGTCACATTCTCTCTCTCTCCTCCATGTCACATTCTCTCTCTCTCCTCCATGTCACATTCTCTCCCTCTCTCTCCTCCATGTCACATTCTCTCTCTCTCTCCTCCATGTCACATTCTCTCTCTCTCTCTCCTTCATGTCACATTCTCTCTCTCTCTCTCCTCCATGTCACATTCTCTCTCTCTCTCTCTCCTCCATGTCACATTGTCTCTCTCTCTCTCCTCCATGTCACATGCTCTCTCTCTCTCCTCCATGTCACATTCTCTCTCTCTCTCTCCTCCATGTCACATTCTCTCTCTCTCTCCTCAATGTCACATTCTCTCTCTCTCTCTCCTCCATGTCACATTCTCTCTCTCTCTCCCCTCCATGTCACATTCTCTCTCTCTCCTCCATGTCACATTCTCTCCCTCTCTCTCTCCTCCATGTCACATTCTCTCCCACTCTCTCTCCTCCATGTCACATTCTCTCTCTCCTCCATGTCACATTCTCTCTCTCTCCTCCATGTCACATTCTCTCTCTCTCTCTCTCTCCTCCATGTCACATTCTCTCTCTCTCTCTCCTCCATGTCACATTCTCTCTCTCTCTCTCCTCCATGTCACATTCTCTCTCTCTCTCTCTCTCCTCCATGTCACATTCTCTCTCTCTCTTTCCTCCATGTCACATTCTCACTCTCTCTCTCTCCTCCATGTCACATTGTCTCTCTCTATCTCCTCCATGTCACATTCTCTCTCTCCTCCATGTCACATTCTCTCTCTCTCTCTCCTCCATGTCACATTCTCTCTCTCTCTCCTCAATGTCACATTCTCTCTCTCTCTCTCCTCCATGTCACATTCTCTCTCTCTCTCTCTCCTCCATGTCACATTGTCTCTCTCTCTCTCCTCCATGTCACATTCTATCTCTCTCTCCTCCATGTCACATTCTCTCTCTCTCTCTCCTCCATGTCACATTCTCTCTCTCTCTCCTCAATGTCACATTCTCTCTCTCTCTCTCCTCCATGTCACATTCTCTCTCTCTCTCCCCTCCATGTCACATTCTCTCTCTCTCCTCCATGTCACATTCTCTCCCTCTCTCTCTCCTCCATGTCACATTCTCTCCCCCTCTCTCTCCTCCATGTCACATTCTCTCTCTCCTCCATGTCACATTCTCTCTCTCTCCTCCATGTCACATTCTCTCTCTCTCTCTCTCTCCTCCATGTCACATTCTCTCTCTGTCTCTCCTCCATGTCACATTCTCTCTCTCTCTCCTCCATGTCACATTCTCTCTCTCTCTCTCTCTCCTCCATGTCACATTCTCTCTCTCTCTTTCCTCCATGTCACATTCTCACTCTCTCTCCTCCATGTCACATTCTCTCTCTCTCTCTCCATGTCACATTCTGTCTCTCCCTCTCTCCTCCATGTCACATTCTGTCTCTCCTCTCTCCTCCATGTCACATTCTCTCTCTCCTCTCTCCTCCATGTCACATTCTCTCTCTCCCTCTCTCCTCCATGTCACATTCTCTCTCTCCCTCTCTCCTCCATGTCACATTCTCTCTCTCCTCTCTCCTCCATGTCACATTCTCTCTCTCTCTCCTCCATGTCACATTCTCTCTCTCTCTCCTCCATGTCACATTCTCTCTCTCTCTCCTCCATGTCACATTCTCTCTCTCTCTCCTCCATGTCACATTCTCTCTCTCTCCTCCATGTCACATTCTCTCTCTCTCTCCTCCATGTCACATTCTCTCTCCTCTCTCCTCCATGTCACATTCTCTCTCTCTCTCCTCCATGTCACATTCTCTCTCTCTCTCCTCCATGTCACATTCTCTCTCTCTCTCCTCCATGTCACATTCTCTCTCTCTCTCCTCCATGTCACATTCTCTCTCTCTCTCCTCCATGTCACATTCTCTCTCTCTCTCCTCCATGTCACATTCTCTCTCTCTCTCCTCCATGTCACATTCTCTCTCTCTCTCCTCCATGTCACATTCTCTCTCTCTCTCCTCCATGTCACATTCTCTCTCTCTCTCCTCCATGTCACATTCTCTCTCTCTCTCCTCCATGTCACATTCTCTCTCTCTCTCCTCCATGTCACATTCTCTCCTCTCTCCTCCATGTCACATTCTCTCCCTCTCTCCTCCATGTCACATTCTCTCTCTCTCTCCTCCATGTCACATTCTCTCTCTCTCTCCTCCATGTCACATTCTCTCTCTCTCTCCTCCATGTCACATTCTCTCTCTCTCTCCTCCATGTCACATTCTCTCTCTCTCTCCTCCATGTCACATTCTCTCTCTCTCTCCTCCATGTCACATTCTCTCTCTCTCTCCTCCATGTCACATTCTCTCTCTCTCTCCTCCATGTCACATTCTCTCTCTCTCTCCTCCATGTCACATTCTCTCTCTCTCTCCTCCATGTCACATTCTCTCTCTCTCCTCCATGTCACATTCTCTCTCTCTCTCCTCCATGTCACATTCTCTCTCTCTCTCCTCCATGTCACATTCTCTCTCTCTCTCCTCCATGTCACATTCTCTCTCTCTCTCCTCCATGTCACAGTCTCTCTCTCTCTCCTCCATGTCACAGTCTCTCTCTCTCTCCTCCATGTCACATTCTCTCTCTCTCCTCCATGTCACATTCTCTCTCTCTCTCCTCCATGTCACATTCTCTCTCTCTCTCCTCCATGTCACATTCTCTCTCTCTCTCCTCCATGTCACATTCTCTCTCTCTCTCCTCCATGTCACATTCTCTCTCTCTCCTCCATGTCACATTCTCTCTCTCTCTCCTCCATGTCACATTCTCTCTCTCTCTCCTCAATGTCACATTCTCTCTCTCTCTCTCCTCCATGTCACATTCTCTCTCTCTCTCTCTCCTCCATGTCACATTGTCTCTCTCTCTCTCCTCCATGTCACATTCTCTCTCTCTCTCCTCCATGTCACATTCTCTCTCTGTCTCTCCTCCATGTCACATTCTCTCTCTCTCTCCTCAATGTCACATTCTCTCTCTCTCCCTCCTCCATGTCACATTCTCTCTCTCTCTCCCCTCCATGTCACATTCTCTCTCTCTCCTCCATGTCACATTCTCTCCCTCTCTCTCTCCTCCATGTCACATTCTCTCCCCCTCTCTCTCCTCCATGTCACATTCTCTCTCTCCTCCATGTCACATTCTCTCTCTCTCCTCCATGTCACATTCTCTCTCTCTCTCTCTCTCCTCCATGTCACATTCTCTCTCTCTCTCTCCTCCATGTCACATTCTCTCTCTCTCTCTCCTCCATGTCACATTCTCTCTCTCTCTCTCTCTCCTCCATGTCACATTCTCTCTCTCTCTTTCCTCCATGTCACATTCTCACTCTCTCTCCTCCATGTCACATTCTCTCTCTCTCTCTCCATGTCACATTCTGTCTCTCCCTCTCTCCTCCATGTCACATTCTCTCTCTCCCTCTCTCCTCCATGTCACATTCTCTCTCTCCCTCTTTCCTCCATGTCACATTCTCTCTCTCCCTCTCTCCTCCATGTCACATTCTCTCTCTCCCTCTCTCCTCCATGTCACATTCTCTCTCTCCCTCTCTCCTCCATGTCACATTCTCTCTCTCCCTCTCTCCTCCATGTCACATTCTCTCTCTCCCTCTCTCCTCCATGTCACATTCTCTCTCTCCCTCTCTCCTCCATGTCACATTCTCTCTCTCTCTCCTCCATGTCACATTCTCTCTCTCTCTCCTCCATGTCACATTCTCTCTCTCTCTCCTCCATGTCACATTCTCTCTCTCTCTCCTCCATGTCACATTCTCTCTCTCTCTCCTCCATTTTACAGTCTCTCTCTCTCCTCCATGTCACAGTCTCTCTCTCTCTCCTCCATTTTACAGTCTCTCTCTCTCCTCCATGTCACAGTCTCTCTCTCTCTCCTCCATTTTACAGTCTCTCTCTCTCCTCCATTTTACAGTTTCTCTCTCTCTCCTCCATTTTACAGTCTCTCTCTCTCCTCCATTTTACAGTCTCTCTCTCTCCTCCATGTCACAGTTTCTCTCTCTCTCCTCCATGTCACAGTCTCTCTCTCTCCTCCATGTCACAGTCTCTCTCTCTCTCTCCTCCATGTCACAGTCTCTCTCTCTCTCTCCTCCATGTCACAGTCTCTCTCTCTCTCTCCTCCATGTCACAGTCTCTCTCTCTCCTCCATGTCACAGTCTCTCTCTCTCCTCCATGTCACAGTCTCTCTCTCTCCTCCATGTCACAGTCTCTCTCTCCTCCATGTCACAGTCTCTCTCTCTCCTCCATGTCACAGTCTCTCTCTCCTCCATGTCACAGTCTCTCTCTCTCTCCTCCATGTCACAGTCTCTCTCTCTCCTCCATGTCACAGTCTCTCTCTCTCCTCCATGTCACAGTCTCTCTCTCTCCTCCATGTCACAGTCTCTCTCTCTCCTCCATGTCACAGTCTCTCTCTCTCCTCCATGTCACAGTCTCTCTCTCTCCTCCATGTCACAGTCTCTCTCTCTCCTCCATGTCAGTCTCTCTCTCTCCTCCATGTCACAGTCTCTCTCTGTCCTCCATGTCACAGTCTCTCTCTCTCCTCCATGTCACAGTCTCTCTCTCCCTCCATGTCACAGTCTCTCTCTCTCTCCTCCATGTCACAGTCTCTCTCTCTCCTCCATGTCACAGTCTCTCTCTCTCCTCCATGTCACAGTCTCTCTCTCTCCTCCATGTCACAGTCTCTCTCTCTCCTCCATGTCACAGTCTCTCTCTCTCCTCCATGTCACAGTCTCTCTCTCTCTCTCCTCCATGTCACAGTCTCTCTCTCTCTCTGCTCCATGTCACAGTCTCTCTCTCTCTCTCCTCCATGTCAGTCTCTCTCTCTCTCCTCCATGTCACAGTCTCTCTCTCTCTCCTCCATGTCACAGTCTCTCTCTCTCCTCCATTTCACAGTCTCTCTCTCTCCTCCACTTTAGTCTCTCTCTCTCCTCCATTTTACAGTCTCTCTCTCTCCACCATTTTACAGTCTCTCGCTCTCCTCCATTTTACAGTCTCTCGCTCTCCTCCATTTTACAGTCTCGCTCTCCTCCATTTTACAGTCTCGCTCTCTCCTCCATGTCACAGTCTCTCTCTCTCCTCCATGTCACAGTCTCTCTCTCTCCTCCATTTTACAGTCTCTCTCTCTCCTCCATGTCACAGTCTCTCTCTCTCCTCCATGTCACAGTCTCTCTCTCTCTCTCTCCTCCATGTCACAGTCTCTCTCTCTCCTCCATGTCACAGTATCTCCCTCTCCTCCATGTCACAGTCTCTCTCTCTCCTCCATGTCACAGTCTCTCTCTCTCTCCTCCATGTCACAGTCTCTCTCTCTCTCCTCCATGTCACAGTCTCTCTCTCTCTCCTCCATGTCACAGTCTCTCTCTCTCTCTCCTCCATGTCACAGTCTCTCTCTCTCCTCCATGTCACAGTCTCTCTCTCTCCTCCATGTCACAGTCTCTCTCTCTCCTCCATGTCACAGTCTCTCTCTCTCCTCCATGTCACAGTCTCTCTCTCCTGCATTTTACAGTCTCTCTCTCTCCTCCATGTCACAGTCTCTCTCTCTCTCCTCCATGTCACAGTCTCTCTCTCTCCTCCATGTCACAGTCTCTCTCTCTCCTCCATGTCACAGTCTCTCTCTCTCTCCTCCAAGTCACAGTCTCTCTCTCTCTCTCCTCCATTTTACAGTCTCTCTCTCTCCTCCTTTTACAGTCTCTCTCTCTCTCCTCCATGTCACAGTCTCTCTCTCTCCTCCATGTCACAGTCTCTCTCTCTCCTCCATGTCACAGTCTCTCTCTCTCCTCCATGTCACAGTCTCTCTCTCTCTCCTCCATTTTAGTCTCTCTCTCTCCTCCATGTCACAGTCTCTCTCTCTCTCTCCTCCATTTTAGTCTCTCTCTCTCCTCCATTTTAGTCTCTCTCTCCCTCCATGTCACAGTCTCTCTCTCTCTCCTCCATGTCACAGTCTCTCTCTCTCTCTCCTCCATGTCACAGTCTCTCTCTCTCTCTCCTCCATGTCACAGTCTCTCTCTCCTCCATGTCACAGTCTCTCTCTCCCTCCATGTCACAGTCTCTCTCTCTCTCCTCCATGTCACAGTCTCTCTCTCTCTCCTCCATGACACAGTCTCTCTCTCTCCTCCATGACACAGTCTCTCTCTCTCCTCCATGACACAGTCTCTCTCTCTCCTCCATGACACAGTCTCTCTCTCTCCTCCATGACACAGTCTCTCTCTCTCCTCCATGTCACAGTCTCTCTCTCTCCTCCATGACACAGTCTCTCTCTCTCCTCCATGTCACATTCTCTCTCTCTCTCCTCAATGTCACATTCTCTCTCTCTCTCTCCTCCATGTCACATTCTCTCTCTCTCTCCCCTCCATGTCACATTCTCTCTCTCTCCTCCATGTCACATTCTCTCCCTCTCTCTCTCCTCCATGTCACATTCTCTCCCCCTCTCTCTCCTCCATGTCACATTCTCTCTCTCCTCCATGTCACATTCTCTCTCTCTCCTCCATGTCACATTCTCTCTCTCTCTCTCTCTCCTCCATGTCACATTCTCTCTCTCTCTCTCCTCCATGTCACATTCTCTCTCTCTCTCTCTCCTCCATGTCACATTCTCTCTCTCTCTCTCTCTCCTCCATGTCACATTCTCTCTCTCTCTTTCCTCCATGTCACATTCTCACTCTCTCTCCTCCATGTCACATTCTCACTCTCTCTCCTCCATGTCACATTCTCTCTCTCTTTCCTCCATGTCACATTCTCTCTCTCCCTCTCTCCTCCATGTCACATTCTCTCTCTCCCTCTCTCCTCCATGTCACATTCTCTCTCTCCCTCTCTCCTCCATGTCACATTCTCTCTCTCCCTCTCTCCTCCATGTCACATTCTCTCTCTCCCTCTCTCCTCCATGTCACATTCTCTCTCTCCCTCTCTCCTCCATGTCACATTCTCTCTCTCTCTCCTCCATGTCACATTCTCTCTCTCTCTCCTCCATGTCACATTCTCTCTCTCTCTCCTCCATTTTACAGTCTCTCTCTCTCCTCCATGTCACAGTCTCTCTCTCTCTCCTCCATTTTACAGTCTCTCTCTCTCCTCCATGTCACAGTTTCTCTCTCTCTCCTCCATGTCACAGTCTCTCTCTCTCTCTCCTCCATGTCACAGTCTCTCTCTCTCTCTCCTCCATGTCACAGTCTCTCTCTCTCTCTCCTCCATGTCACAGTCTCTCTCTCTCTCTCCTCCATGTCACAGTCTCTCTCTCTCCTCCATGTCACAGTCTCTCTCTCTCCTCCATGTCACAGTCTCTCTCTCTCCTCCATGTCACAGTCTCTCTCTCCTCCATGTCACAGTCTCTCTCTCTCCTCCATGTCACAGTCTCTCTCTCCTCCATGTCACAGTCTCTCTCTCTCTCCTCCATGTCACAGTCTCTCTCTCTCCTCCATGTCACAGTCTCTCTCTCTCCTCCATGTCAGTCTCTCTCGCTCCTCCATGTCACAGTCTCTCTCTGTCCTCCATGTCACAGTCTCTCTCTCTCCTCCATGTCACAGTCTCTCTCTCCCTCCATGTCACAGTCTCTCTCTCTCTCCTCCATGTCACAGTCTCTCTCTCTCCTCCATATCACAGTCTCTCTCTCTCCTCCATGTCACAGTCTCTCTCTCTCCTCCATGTCACAGTCTCTCTCTCTCCTCCATGTCACAGTCTCTCTCTCTCCTCCATGTCACAGTCTCTCTCTCTCCTCCATGTCACAGTCTCTCTCTCTCCTCCATGTCACAGTCTCTCTCTCTCTCTCCTCCATGTCACAGTCTCTCTCTCTCTCTCCTCCATGTCACAGTCTCTCTCTCTCCTCCATGTCACAGTCTCTCTCTCTCTCTGCTCCATGTCACAGTCTCTCTCTCTCTCTCCTCCATGTCAGTCTCTCTCTCTCTCTCTCCTCCATGTCACAGTCTCTCTCTCTCTCTGCTCCATGTCACAGTCTCTCTCTCTCTCTCCTCCATGTCAGTCTCTCTCTCTCTCTCTCCTCCATGTCACAGTCTCGCTCTCTCCTCCATTTTACAGTCTCGCTCTCCTCCATTTTACAGTCTCGCTCTCTCCTCCATGTCACAGTCTCTCTCTCTCCTCCATGTCACAGTCTCTCTCTCTCCTCCATGTCACAGTCTCGCTCTCTCCTCCATTTTACAGTCTCTCTCTCTCCTCCATGTCACAGTCTCTCTCTCTCCTCCATGTCACAGTCTCTCTCTCTCCTCCATTTTACAGTCTCTCTCTCTCCTCCACTTTAGTCTCTCTCTCTCCTCCATTTTACAGTCTCTCTCTCTGCACCATTTTACAGTCTCTCGCTCTCCTCCATTTTACAGTCTCTCGCTCTCCTCCATTTTACAGTCTCGCTCTCCTCCATTTTACAGTCTCGCTCTCTCCTCCATGTCACAGTCTCTCGCTCTCCTCCATTTTACAGTCTCGCTCTCCTCCATTTTACAGTCTCGCTCTCTCCTCCATGTCACAGTCTCTCTCTCTCCTCCATGTCACAGTCTCTCTCTCTCCTCCATGTCACAGTCTCTCTCTCTCTCTCTCCTCCATGTCACAGTCTCTCTCTCTCCTCCATGTCACAGTATCTCCCTCTCCTCCATGTCACAGTCTCTCTCTCTCCTCCATGTCACAGTCTCTCTCTCTCTCCTCCATGTCACAGTCTCTCTCTCTCTCCTCCATGTCACAGTCTCTCTCTCTCTCCTCCATGTCACAGTCTCTCTCTCTCTCTCCTCCATGTCACAGTCTCTCTCTCTCCTCCATGTCACAGTCTCTCTCTCTCCTCCATGTCACAGTCTCTCTCTCCTGCATTTTACAGTCTCTCTCTCTCCTCCATGTCACAGTCTCTCTCTCTCTCCTCCATGTCACAGTCTCTCTCTCTCTCCTCCATTTTATAGTCTCTCTCTCTCCTCCATTTTATAGTCTCTCTCTCTCCTCCATGTCACAGTCTCTCTCTCTCTCTCCTCCATTTTACAGTCTCTCTCTCTCTCCTCCTTTTACAGTCTCTCTCTCTCTCCTCCATGTCACAGTCTCTCTCTCTCTCCTCCATGTCACAGTCTCTCTCTCTCTCCTCCATGTCACAGTCTCTCTCTCTCTCCTCCATGTCACAGTCTCTCTCTCTCTCCTCCATGTCACAGTCTCTCTCTCTCCTCCATGTCACAGTCTCTCTCTCTCCTCCATGTCACAGTCTCTCTCTCTCCTCCATGTCACAGTCTCTCTCTCTCCTCCATGTCACAGTCTCTCTCTCTCCTCCATGTCACAGTCTCTCTCTCTCTCCTCCATTTTACAGTCTCTCTCTCTCCTCCATGTCACAGTCTCTCTCTCTCTCCTCCATTTTACAGTCTCTCTCTCTCCTCCATGTCACAGTCTCTCTCTCTCCTCCATGTCACAGTCGCTCTCTCTCCTCCATGTCACAGTCTCTCTCTCTCCTCCATGTCACAGTCTCTCTCTCTCCTCCATGTCACAGTCTCTCTCTCTCTCCTCCATTTTAGTCTCTCTCTCTCCTCCATGTCACAGTCTCTCTCTCTCTCTCCTCCATTTTAGTCTCTCTGTCTCCTCCATGTCACAGTCTCTCTCTCTCTCTCCTCCATTTTAGTCTCTCTCTCTCCTCCATTTTAGTCTCTCTCTCCCTCCATGTCACAGTCTCTCTCTCCCTCCATGTCACAGTCTCTCTCTCTCTCTCCTCCATGTCACAGTCTCTCTCTCCCTCCATGTCACAGTCTCTCTCTCCCTCCATGTCACAGTCTCTCTCTCTCTCTCCTCCATGTCACAGTCTCTCTCTCTCTCTCCTCCATGTCACAGTCTCTCTCTCCCTCCATGTCACAGTCTCTCTCTCCTCCATGTCACAGTCTCTCTCTCCCTCCATGTCACAGTCTCTCTCTCTCTCCTCCATGACACAGTCTCTCTCTCTCCTCCATGACACAGTCTCTCTCTCTCCTCCATGACACAGTCTCTCTCTCTCTCCTCCATGACACAGTCTCTCTCTCTCCTCCATGTCACAGTCTCTCTCTCTCCTCCATGACACAGTCTCTCTCTCTCCTCCATGTCACAGTCTCTCTCTCTCTCTCCTCCATGTCACAGTCTCTCTCTCTCTCTCCTCCATGTCACAGTCTCTCTCTCTCTCTCCTCCATGTCACAGTCTCTCTCTCTCCTCCATGTCACAGTCTCTCTCCCTTTCTCCTCCATGTCACAGTCTCTCCCTCTCTCTCCTCCATGTCACAGTCTCTCTCTCTCTCTCCTCCATGTCACATTCTCTCTCTCTCTCTCTTCCATGTCACATTCTCTCTCTCTCTCTCCTCCATGTCACATTCTCTCTCTCTCTCTCCTCCATGTCACAGTCTCTCTCTCTCCTCCATGTCACAGTCTCTCTCTCTCCTCCATGTCACAGTCTCTCTCTCTCCTCCATGTCACAGTCTCTCTCTCTCCTCCATGTCACAGTCTCTCTCTCTCTCCTCCATTTTACAGTCTCTCTCTCTCCTCCATGTCACAGTCTCTCTCTCTCTCCTCCATTTTACAGTCTCTCTCTCTCTCTCCTCCATGTCACATTCTCTCTCTCTCTCTCTTCCATGTCACATTCTCTCTCTCTCTCTCCTCCATGTCACAGTCTCTCTCTCTCTCTCCTCCATGTCACATTCTCTCTCTCTCTCTCTTCCATGTCACATTCTCTCTCTCTCTCTCCTCCATGTCACATTCTCTCTCTCTCTCTCCTCCATGTCACAGTCTCTCTCTCTCCTCCATGTCACAGTCGCTCTCTCTCCTCCATGTCACAGTCTCTCTCTCTCCTCCATGTCACAGTCTCTCTCTCTCCTCCATGTCACAGTCTCTCTCTCTCCTCCATGTCACAGTCTCTCTCTCTCCTCCATTTTACAGTCTCTCTCTCTCCTCCATGTCACAGTCTCTCTCTCTCTCCTCCATTTTACAGTCTCTCTCTCTCCTCCATGTCACAGTCTCTCTCTCTCCTCCATGTCACAGTCGCTCTCTCTCCTCCATGTCACAGTCTCTCTCTCTCCTCCATGTCTCAGTCTCTCTCTCTCTCTCCTCCATTTTAGTCTCTCTCTCTCCTCCATGTCACAGTCTCTCTCTCTCTCTCCTCCATTTTAGTCTCTCTCTCTCCTCCATGTCACAGTCTCTCTCTCTCTCTCCTCCATTTTAGTCTCTCTCTCTCCTCCATTTTAGTCTCTCTCTCCCTCCATGTCACAGTCTCTCTCTCCCTCCATGTCACAGTCTCTCTCTCTCTCCTCCATGTCACAGTCTCTCTCTCTCTCTCCTCCATGTCACAGTCTCTCTCTCTCTCCTCCATGTCACAGTCTCTCTCTCTCTCTCCTCCATGTCACAGTCTCTCTCTCCTCCATGTCACAGTCTCTCTCTCCCTCCATGTCACAGTCTCTCTCTCTCTCCTCCATGTCACAGTCTCTCTCTCCTCCATGACACAGTCTCTCTCTCTCTCCTCCATGACACAGTCTCTCTCTCTCCTCCATGACACAGTCTCTCTCTCTCCTCCATGTCACAGTCTCTCTCTCTCCTCCATGACACAGTCTCTCTCTCTCCTCCATGTCACAGTCTCTCTCTCTCTCTCCTCCATGTCACAGTCTCTCTCTCTCTCTCCTCCATGTCACAGTCTCTCTCTCTCTCTCCTCCATGTCACAGTCTCTCTCTCTCCTCCATGTCACAGTCTCTCTCTCTCTCTCTCCTCCATGTCACAGTCTCTCCCTCTCCTCCATGTCACAGTCTCTCTCTCTCTCTCCTCCATGTCACATTCTCTCTCTCTCTCTCCTCCATGTCACATTCTCTCTCTCTCTCTCCTCCATGTCACATTCTCTCTCTCTCTCTCCTCCATGTCACATTCTCTCTCTCTCTCTCCTCCATGTCACATTCTCTCTCTCTCCTCCATGTCACATTCTCTCTCTCTCCTCCATGTCACATTCTCTCTCTCTCCTCCATGTCACATTCTCTCCCTCTCTCTCCTCCATGTCACATTCTCTCTCTCTCTCCTCCATGTCACATTCTCTCTCTCTCTCTCCTTCATGTCACATTCTCTCTCTCTCTCTCCTCCATGTCACATTCTCTCTCTCTCTCTCCTCCATGTCACATTCTCTCTCTCTCTCTCTCCTCCATGTCACATTGTCTCTCTCTCTCTCCTCCATGTCACATTCTCTCTCTCTCCTCCATGTCACATTCTCTCTCTCTCTCTCCTCCATGTCACATTCTCTCTCTCTCTCCTCAATGTCACATTCTCTCTCTCTCTCTCCTCCATGTCACATTCTCTCTCTCTCCTCCATGTCACATTCTCTCCCTCTCTCTCTCCTCCATGTCACATTCTCTCCCCCTCTCTCTCCTCCATGTCACATTCTCTCTCTCCTCCATGTCACATTCTCTCTCTCTCCTCCATGTCACATTCTCTCTCTCTCTCTCTCTCCTCCATGTCACATTCTCTCTCTCTCTCTCCTCCATGTCACATTCTCTCTCTCTCTCTCCTCCATGTCACATTCTCTCTCTCTCTCTCTCTCCTCCATGTCACATTCTCTCTCTCTCTTTCCTCCATGTCACATTCTCACTCTCTCTCTCTCCTCCATGTCACATTGTCTCTCTCTCTCTCCTCCATGTCACATTCTCTCTCTCTCTCCTCCATGTCACATTCTCTCTCTCTCTCTCCTCCATGTCACATTCTCTCTCTCTCTCCTCAATGTCACATTCTCTCTCTCTCTCTCCTCCATGTCACATTCTCTCTCTCTCTCTCTCTCCTCCATGTCACATTCTCTCTCTCTCTCTCCTCCATGTCACATTCTCTCTCTCTCTCTCTCTCCTCCATGTCACATTCTATCTCTCTCTCCTCCATGTCACATTCTCTCTCTCTCTCTCCTCCATGTCACATTCTCTCTCTCTCTCCTCAATGTCACATTCTCTCTCTCTCTCTCCTCCATATCACATTCTCTCTCTCTCTCCCCTCCATGTCACATTCTCTCTCTCTCCTCCATGTCACATTCTCTCCCTCTCTCTCTCCTCCATGTCACATTCTCTCCCCCTCTCTCTCCTCCATGTCACATTCTGTCTCTCCTCCATGTCACATTCTCTCTCTCTCCTCCATGTCACATTCTCTCTCTCTCTCTCTCCTCCATGTCACATTCTCTCTCTCTCTCTCTCCTCCATGTCACATTCTCTCTCTCTCTCTCCTCCATGTCACATTCTCTCTCTCTCTCTCTCTCCTCCATGTCACATTCTCTCTCTCTCTTTCCTCCATGTCACATTCTCACTCTCTCTCCTCCATGTCACATTCTCTCTCTCTCCTCCATGTCACATTCTGTCTCTCCCTCTCTCCTCCATGTCACATTCTGTCTCTCCCTCTCTCCTCCATGTCACAGTCTCTCTCTCTCCTCCATGTCACAGTCTCTCTCTCTCTCTCCTCCATTTTAGTCTCTCTCTCTCCTCCATGTCACAGTCTCTCTCTCCCTCCATGTCACAGTCTCTCTCTCTCTCTCCTCCATGTCACAGTCTCTCTCTCTCTCTCCTCCATGTCACAGTCTCTCTCTCCTCCATGTCACAGTCTCTCTCTCCCTCCATGTCACAGTCTCTCTCTCTCTCCTCCATGACACAGTCTCTCTCTCTCCTCCATGACACAGTCTCTCTCTCTCCTCCATGACACAGTCTCTCTCTCTCCTCCATGACACAGTCTCTCTCTCTCCTCCATGTCACAGTCTCTCTCTCCTGCATTTTACAGTCTCTCTCTCTCTCCTCCATGTCACAGTCTCTCTCTCTCCTCCTTTTACAGTCTCTCTCTCTCCTCCATTTTATAGTCTCTCTCTCTCCTCCATGTCAGTCTCTCTCTCTCCTCCTTTTACAGTCTCTCTCTCTCCTCCATTTTACAGTCTCTCTCTCTCCTCCATGTCACAGTCTCTCTCTCTCTCTCCTCCATGTCACAGTCTCTCTCTCTCCTCCATTTTACAGTCTCTCTCTCTCTCCTCCATTTTAGTCTCTCTCTCTCCTCCATGTCACAGTCTCTCTCTCTCTCCTCCATTTTACAGTCTCTCTCTCTCTCTCCTCCATTTTACAGTCTCTCTCTCTCCTCCATGTCACAGTCTCTCTCTCTCCTCCATGTCACAGTCTCTCTCTCTCCTCCATGTCACAGTCTCTCTCTCTCTCTCCTCCATTTTAGTCTCTCTCTCTCCTCCATGTCACAGTCTCTCTCTCTCTCTCCTCCATGTCACAGTCTCTCTCTCTCTCTCCTCCATGTCACAGTCTCTCTCTCTCTCTCCTCCATGTCACAGTCTCTCTCTCCTCCATGTCACAGTCTCTCTCTCCCTCCATGTCACAGTCTCTCTCTCTCTCCTCCATGTCACAGTCTCTCTCTCTCTCCTCCATGACACAGTCTCTCTCTCTCCTCCATGACACAGTCTCTCTCTCTCCTCCATGACACAGTCTCTCTCTCTCCTCCATGTCACAGTCTCTCTCTCTCCTCCATGTCACAGTCTCTCTCTCTCTCTCCTCCATGTCACAGTCTCTCTCTCTCCTCCATGACACAGTCTCTCTCTCTCCTCCATGACACAGTCTCTCTCTCCCTCTCCTCCATGTCACAGTCTCTCCCTCTCCTCCATGTCACAGTCTCTCTCTCTCTCTCCTCCATGTCACAGTCTCTCCATCTCCTCCATGTCACAGTCTCTCTCTCTCTCTCCTCCATGTCACAGTCTCTCCATCTCCTCCATGTCACAGTCTCTCTCTCTCTCTCCTCCATGTCACAGTCTCTCTCTCTCTCTCCTCCATGTCACAGTCTCTCTCTCTCCTCCATGTCACAGTCTCTCTCTCTCTCTCCTCCATGTCACAGTCTCTCTCTCTCCTCCATGACACAGTCTCTCTCTCTCCTCCATGTCACAGTCTCTCTCTCTCTCTCCTCCATGTCACAGTCTCTCCCTCTCCTCCATGTCACAGTCTCTCTCTCTCTCTCCTCCATGTCACAGTCTCTCTCTCTCCTCCATGTCACAGTCTCTCCCTCGCCTCCATGTCACAGTCTCTCCCTCTCCTCCATGTCACAGTCTCTCTCTCTCTCTCCTCCATGTCACAGTCTCTCTCTCTCCTCCATGTCACAGTCTCTCTCTCTCTCTCCTCCATGTCACAGTCTCTCTCTCTCCTCCATGTCACAGTCTCTCTCTCTCTCTCCTCCATGTCACAGTCTCTCTCTCTCCTCCATGTCACAGTCTCTCTCTCTCCTCCATGTCACAGTCTCTCTCTCTCTCTCCTCCATGTCACAGTCTCTCTCTCTCTCTCCTCCATGTCACAGTCTCTCTCTCTCCTCCATGTCACAGTCTCTCTCCTCCATGTCACAGTCTCTCTCTCTCCTCCATGTCACAGTCTCTCTCTCTCTCTCCTCCATGTCACAGTCTCTCTCTCTCTCCTCCATGTCACAGTCTCTCTCTCTCTCTCCTCCATGTCACAGTCTCTCTCTCTCTCTCCTCCATGTCACAGTCTCTCTCTCTCCTCCATGTCACAGTCTCTCTCTCTCTCTCCTCCATGTCACAGTCTCTCTCTCCATGTCACAGTCTCTCTCTCCATGTCACAGTCTCTCTCTCTCTCCTCCATGTCACAGTCTCTCTCTCTCTCCTCCATGTCACAGTCTCTCTCTCTCTCCTCCATGTCACAGTCTCTCTCTCTCTCTCCTCCATGTCACAGTCTCTCTCTCCTCCATGTCACAGTCTCTCTCTCCTCCATGTCACAGTCTCTCTCTCCTCCATGTCACAGTCTCTCTCTCTCCTCCATGTCACAGTCTCTCTCTCCTCCATGTCACAGTCTCTCTCTCTCCTCCATGTCACAGTCTCTCTCTCTCCTCCATGTCACAGTCTCTCTCTCTCCTCCATGTCACAGTCTCTCTCTCTCCTCCATGTCACAGTCTCTCTCTCTCCTCCATGTCACAGTCTCTCTCTCTCCTCCATGTCACAGTCTCTCTCTCTCCTCCATGTCACAGTCTCTCTCTCCCTCCATGTCACAGTCTCTCTCTCTCTCCTCCATGTCACAGTCTCTCTCTCTCCTCCATGACACAGTCTCTCTCTCTCCTCCATGACACAGTCTCTCTCTCTCCTCCATGTCACAGTCTCTCTCTCTCCTCCATGTCACAGTCTCTCTCTCTCTCCTCCATGTCACAGTCTCTCTCTCTCTCCTCCATGTCACAGTCTCTCTCTCTCCTCCATGTCACAGTCTCTCTCTCTCTCCTCCATGTCACAGTCTCTCTCTCTCTCTCCTCCATGTCACAGTCTCTCTCTCTCCTCCATGTCACAGTCTCTCTCTCCTCCATGTCACAGTCTCTCTCTCCTCCATGTCACAGTCTCTCTCTCTCTCTCCTACATGTCACAGTCTCTCTCTCTCCTCCATGTCACAGTCTCTCGGTCTCCTCCATGTCACAGTCTCTCGGTCTCCTCCATGTCACAGTCTCTCGGTCTCCTCCATGTCACAGTCTCTCTCTCTCCTCCATGTCACAGTCTCTCTCTCTCCTCCATGTCACAGTCTCTCTCTCGCTATCCTCCATGTCACAGTCTCTCTCTCTCTCTCCTACATGTCACAGTCTCTCTCTCTCCTCCATGTCACAGTCTCTCGGTCTCCTCCATGTCACAGTCTCTCGGTCTCCTCCATGTCACAGTCTCTCTCTCTCCTCCATGTCACAGTCTCTCTCTCGCTATCCTCCATGTCACAGTCTCTCTCTCTCTCTCCTCCATGTCACAGTCTCTCTCTCTCTCTCCTCCATGTCACAGTCTCTCTCTCTCTCTCCTCCATGTCACAGTCTCTCTCTCTCTCTCCTCCATGTCACAGTCTCTCTCCTCCATGTCACAGTCTCTCTCCTCCATGTCACAGTCTCTCTCCTCCATGTCACAGTCTCTCTCCTCCATGTCACAGTCTCTCTCCTCCATGTCACAGTCTCTCTCTCTCTCCTCCATGTCACAGTCTCTCTCTCTCTCCTCCATGTCACAGTCTCTCTCTCTCTCCTCCATGTCACAGTCTCTCTCTCTCTCTCCTCCATGTCACAGTCTCTCTCTCCTCCATGTCACAGTCTCTCTCTCTCCTCCATGTCACAGTCTCTCTCTCTCCTCCATGTCACAGTCTCTCTCTCTCCTCCATGTCACAGTCTCTCTCTCCTCCATGTCACAGTCTCTCTCTCTCCTCCATGTCACAGTCTCTCTCTCTCCTCCATGTCACAGTCTCTCTCTCTCCTCCATGTCACAGTCTCTCTCTCTCCTCCATGTCACAGTCTCTCTCTCTCCTCCATGACACAGTCTCTCTCTCTCCTCCATGTCACAGTCTCTCTCTCTCCTCCATGTCACAGTCTCTCTCTCTCCTCCATGTCACAGTCTCTCTCTCTCCTCCATGTCACAGTCTCTCTCTCTCTCCTCCATGTCACAGTCTCTCTCTCTCCTCCATGACACAGTCTCTCTCTCTCCTCCATGACACAGTCTCTCTCTCTCCTCCATGTCACAGTCTCTCTCTCTCCTCCATGTCACAGTCTCTCTCTCTCTCCTCCATGTCACAGTCTCTCTCTCTCCTCCATGTCACAGTCTCTCTCTCTCCTCCATGTCACAGTCTCTCTCTCTCCTCCATGTCACAGTCTCTCTCTCTCCTCCATGTCACAGTCTCTCTCTCTCTCTCCTCCATGTCACAGTCTCTCTCTCTCTCTCCTCCATGTCACAGTCTCTCTCTCTCCTCCATGTCACAGTCTCTCTCTCCTCCATGTCACATTCTCTCTCTCTCCTCCATGTCACATTCTCTCTCTCTCCTCCATGTCACATTCTCTCCCTCTCTCTCCTCCATGTCACATTCTCTCTCTCTCTCCTCCATGTCACATTCTCTCTCTCTCTCTCCTTCATGTCACATTCTCTCTCTCTCTCTCCTCCATGTCACATTCTCTCTCTCTCTCTCCTCCATGTCACATTCTCTCTCTCTCTCTCTCCTCCATGTCACATTGTCTCTCTCTCTCTCCTCCATGTCACATTCTCTCTCTCTCCTCCATGTCACATTCTCTCTCTCTCTCTCCTCCATGTCACATTCTCTCTCTCTCTCCTCAATGTCACATTCTCTCTCTCTCTCTCCTCCATGTCACATTCTCTCTCTCTCCTCCATGTCACATTCTCTCCCTCTCTCTCTCCTCCATTTCACATTCTCTCCCCCTCTCTCTCCTCCATGTCACATTCTCTCTCTCCTCCATGTCACATTCTCTCTCTCTCCTCCATGTCACATTCTCTCTCTCTCTCTCTCTCCTCCATGTCACATTCTCTCTCTCTCTCTCCTCCATGTCACATTCTCTCTCTCTCTCTCCTCCATGTCACATTCTCTCTCTCTCTCTCTCTCCTCCATGTCACATTCTCTCTCTCTCTTTCCTCCATGTCACATTCTCACTCTCTCTCTCTCCTCCATGTCACATTGTCTCTCTCTCTCTCCTCCATGTCACATTCTCTCTCTCTCTCCTCCATGTCACATTCTCTCTCTCTCTCTCCTCCATGTCACATTCTCTCTCTCTCTCCTCAATGTCACATTCTCTCTCTCTCTCTCCTCCATGTCACATTCTCTCTCTCTCTCTCTCTCCTCCATGTCACATTCTCTCTCTCTCTCTCCTCCATGTCACATTCTCTCTCTCTCTCTCTCTCCTCCATGTCACATTCTATCTCTCTCTCCTCCATGTCACATTCTCTCTCTCTCTCTCCTCCATGTCACATTCTCTCTCTCTCTCCTCAATGTCACATTCTCTCTCTCTCTCTCCTCCATATCACATTCTCTCTCTCTCTCCCCTCCATGTCACATTCTCTCTCTCTCCTCCATGTCACATTCTCTCCCTCTCTCTCTCCTCCATGTCACATTCTCTCCCCCTCTCTCTCCTCCATGTCACATTCTGTCTCTCCTCCATGTCACATTCTCTCTCTCTCCTCCATGTCACATTCTCTCTCTCTCTCTCTCCTCCATGTCACATTCTCTCTCTCTCTCTCTCCTCCATGTCACATTCTCTCTCTCTCTCTCTCCTCCATGTCACATTCTCTCTCTCTCTCTCTCTCCTCCATGTCACATTCTCTCTCTCTCTTTCCTCCATGTCACATTCTCACTCTCTCTCCTCCATGTCACATTCTCTCTCTCTCCTCCATGTCACATTCTGTCTCTCCCTCTCTCCTCCATGTCACATTCTGTCTCTCCCTCTCTCCTCCATGTCACAGTCTCTCTCTCTCCTCCATGTCACAGTCTCTCTCTCTCTCTCCTCCATTTTAGTCTCTCTCTCTCCTCCATGTCACAGTCTCTCTCTCCCTCCATGTCACAGTCTCTCTCTCTCTCTCCTCCATGTCACAGTCTCTCTCTCTCTCTCCTCCATGTCACAGTCTCTCTCTCCTCCATGTCACAGTCTCTCTCTCCCTCCATGTCACAGTCTCTCTCTCTCTCCTCCATGACACAGTCTCTCTCTCTCCTCCATGACACAGTCTCTCTCTCTCCTCCATGACACAGTCTCTCTCTCTCCTCCATGACACAGTCTCTCTCTCTCCTCCATGTCACAGTCTCTCTCTCCTGCATTTTACAGTCTCTCTCTCTCTCCTCCATGTCACAGTCTCTCTCTCTCCTCCTTTTACAGTCTCTCTCTCTCCTCCATTTTATAGTCTCTCTCTCTCCTCCATGTCAGTCTCTCTCTCTCCTCCTTTTACAGTCTCTCTCTCTCCTCCATTTTACAGTCTCTCTCTCTCCTCCATGTCACAGTCTCTCTCTCTCTCTCCTCCATGTCACAGTCTCTCTCTCTCCTCCATTTTACAGTCTCTCTCTCTCTCCTCCATTTTAGTCTCTCTCTCTCCTCCATGTCACAGTCTCTCTCTCTCTCCTCCATTTTACAGTCTCTCTCTCTCTCTCCTCCATTTTACAGTCTCTCTCTCTCCTCCATGTCACAGTCTCTCTCTCTCCTCCATGTCACAGTCTCTCTCTCTCCTCCATGTCACAGTCTCTCTCTCTCTCCTCCATTTTAGTCTCTCTCTCTCCTCCATGTCACAGTCTCTCTCTCTCTCTCCTCCATGTCACAGTCTCTCTCTCTCTCTCCTCCATGTCACAGTCTCTCTCTCTCTCTCCTCCATGTCACAGTCTCTCTCTCCTCCATGTCACAGTCTCTCTCTCCTCCATGTCACAGTCTCTCTCTCTCCTCCATGTCACAGTCTCTCTCTCTCTCCTCCATGACACAGTCTCTCTCTCTCCTCCATGACACAGTCTCTCTCTCTCCTCCATGACACAGTCTCTCTCTCTCCTCCATGTCACAGTCTCTCTCTCTCCTCCATGTCACAGTCTCTCTCTCTCTCCTCCATGTCACAGTCTCTCTCTCTCCTCCATGTCACAGTCTCTCTCTCTCCTCCATGACACAGTCTCTCCCTCTCCTCCATGTCACAGTCTCTCTCTCTCTCTCCTCCATGTCACAGTCTCTCTCTCTCTCTCCTCCATGTCACAGTCTCTCCCTCTCCTCCATGTCACAGTCTCTCTCTCTCTCTCCTCCATGTCACAGTCTCTCTCTCCTCCATGTCACAGTCTCTCTCTCTCTCTCCTCCATGTCACAGTCTCTCTCTCTCTCTCCTCCATGTCACAGTCTCTCTCTCTCCTCCATGTCACAGTCTCTCTCTCTCTCTCCTCCATGTCACAGTCTCTCTCTCTCCTCCATGACACAGTCTCTCTCTCTCTCCTCCATGTCACAGTCTCTCTCTCTCTCTCCTCCATGTCACAGTCTCTCTCCCTCCTCCATGTCACAGTCTCTCTCTCTCTCTCCTCCATGTCACAGTCTCTCTCTCTCCTCCATGTCACAGTCTCTCTCTCTCTCTCCTCCATGTCACAGTCTCTCCCTCTCCTCCATGTCACAGTCTCTCTCTCTCTCTCCTCCATGTCACAGTCTCTCTCTCTCCTCCATGTCACAGTCTCTCTCTCTCTCTCCTCCATGTCACAGTCTCTCTCTCTCCTCCATGTCACAGTCTCTCTCTCTCTCTCCTCCATGTCACAGTCTCTCTCTCTCCTCCATGTCACAGTCTCTCTCTCTCTCCTCCATGTCACAGTCTCTCTCTCTCTCCTCCATGTCACAGTCTCTCTCTCTCTCTCCTCCATGTCACAGTCTCTCTCTCTCCTCCATGTCACAGTCTCTCTCTCTCCTCCATGTCACAGTCTCTCTCTCTCCTCCATGTCACAGTCTCTCTCTCTCTCTCCTCCATGTCACAGTCTCTCTCTCTCTCCTCCATGTCACAGTCTCTCTCTCTCTCTCCTCCATGTCACAGTCTCTCTCTCTCTCTCCTCCATGTCACAGTCTCTCTCTCTCTCCTCCATGTCACAGTCTCTCTCTCTCTCCTCCATGTCACAGTCTCTCTCTCCATGTCACAGTCTCTCTCTCCATGTCACAGTCTCTCTCTCTCCTCCATGTCACAGTCTCTCTCTCTCTCCTCCATGTCACAGTCTCTCTCTCTCTCCTCCATGTCACAGTCTCTCTCTCTCTCCTCCATGTCACAGTCTCTCTCTCCTCCATGTCACAGTCTCTCTCTCTCCTCCATGTCACAGTCTCTCTCTCTCTCCTCCATGTCACAGTCTCTCTCTCTCCTCCATGTCACAGTCTCTCTCTCCTCCATGTCACAGTCTCTCTCTCTCCTCCATGTCACAGTCTCTCTCTCTCCTCCATGTCACAGTCTCTCTCTCTCCTCCATGTCACAGTCTCTCTCTCTCCTCCATGTCACAGTCTCTCTCTCTCCTCCATGTCACAGTCTCTCTCTCTCCTCCATGTCACAGTCTCTCTCTCTCCTCCATGTCACAGTCTCTCTCTCCCTCCATGTCACAGTCTCTCTCTCTCTCCTCCATGTCACAGTCTCTCTCTCTCCTCCATGACACAGTCTCTCTCTCTCCTCCATGACACAGTCTCTCTCTCTCCTCCATGTCACAGTCTCTCTCTCTCCTCCATGTCACAGTCTCTCTCTCTCTCCTCCATGTCACAGTCTCTCTCTCTCTCTCCTCCATGTCACAGTCTCTCTCTCTCCTCCATGTCACAGTCTCTCTCTCTCCTCCATGTCACAGTCTCTCTCTCTCTCTCCTCCATGTCACAGTCTCTCTCTCTCTCTCCTCCATGTCACAGTCTCTCTCTCTCCTCCATGTCACAGTCTCTCTCTCTCCTCCATGTCACAGTCTCTCTCTCCTCCATGTCACAGTCTCTCTCTCTCTCTCCTACATGTCACAGTCTCTCTCTCTCCTCCATGTCACAGTCTCTCGGTCTCCTCCATGTCACAGTCTCTCTCTCTCCTCCATGTCACAGTCTCTCTCTCTCCTCCATGTCACAGTCTCTCTCTCTCCTCCATGTCACAGTCTCTCTCTCGCTATCCTCCATGTCACAGTCTCTCTCTCTCCTCCATGTCACAGTCTCTCTCTCTCCTCCATGTCACAGTCTCTCTCTCTCCTCCATGTCACAGTCTCTCTCTCTCCTCCATGTCACAGTCTCTCTCTCTCCTCCATGTCACAGTCTCTCTCTCTCCTCCATGTCACAGTCTCTCTCTCTCCTCCATGTCACAGTCTCTCTCTCTCCTCCATGTCACAGTCTCTCTCTCTCTCCTCCATGTCACAGTCTCTCTCTCTCCTCCATGTCACAGTCTCTCTCTCTCTCCTCCATGTCACAGTCTCTCTCTCTCTCCTCCATGTCACAGTCTCTCTCTCTCCTCCATGTCACAGTCTCTCTCTCTCCTCCATGTCACAGTCTCTCTCTCTCCTCCATGTCACAGTCTCTCTCTCTCCTCCATGTCACAGTCTCTCTCTCTCTCCTCCATGTCACAGTCTCTCTCTCTCTCCTCCATGTCACAGTCTCTCTCTCTCCTCCATGTCACAGTCTCTCTCTCTCCTCCATGTCACAGTCTCTCTCTCTCCTCCATGTCACAGTCTCTCTCTCTCCTCCATGTCACAGTCTCTCTCTCTCCTCCATGTCACAGTCTCTCTCTCCTCCATGTCACAGTCTCTCTCTCTCCTCCATGTCACAGTCTCTCTCTCTCCTCCATGTCACAGTCTCTCTCTCTCCTCCATGTCACAGTCTCTCTCTCTCCTCCATGTCACAGTCTCTCTCTCTCCTCCATGTCACAGTCTCTCTCTCTCCTCCATGTCACAGTCTCTCTCTCTCCTCCATGTCACAGTCTCTCTCTCTCCTCCATGTCACAGTCTCTCTCTCTCTCCTCCATGTCACAGTCTCTCTCTCTCCTCCATGTCACAGTCTCTCTCTCTCCTCCATGTCACAGTCTCTCTCTCTCCTCCATGTCACAGTCTCTCTCTCTCTCCTCCATGTCACAGTCTCTCTCTCCTCCATGTCACAGTCTCTCTCTCTCCTCCATGTCACAGTCTCTCTCTCTCCTCCATGTCACAGTCTCTCTCTCTCCTCCATGTCACAGTCTCTCTCTCTCCTCCATGTCACAGTCTCTCTCTCTCCTCCATGTCACAGTCTCTCTCTCTCCTCCATGTCACAGTCTCTCTCTCTCCTCCATGTCACAGTCTCTCTCTCTCCTCCATGTCACAGTCTCTCTCTCTCTCTCCTCCATGTCACAGTCTCTCTCTCTCCTCCATGTCACAGTCTCTCTCTCTCCTCCATGTCACAGTCTCTCTCTCTCCTCCATGTCACAGTCTCTCTCTCTCCTCCATGTCACAGTCTCTCTCTCTCCTCCATGTCACAGTCTCTCTCTCTCCTCCATGTCACAGTCTCTCTCTCTCCTCCATGTCACAGTCTCTCTCTCTCCTCCATGTCACAGTCTCTCTCTCACCTCCATGTCACAGTCTCTCTCTCTCTCTCCATGTCACAGTCACTCTCTCTCCTCCATGTCACAGTCTCTCTCCTCCATGTCACAGTCTCTCTCTCTCTCCTCCATGTCACAGTCTCTCTCTCTCCTCATGTCACAGTCTCTCTCTCTCCTCCATGTCACAGTCTCTCTCTCTCCTCCATGTCACAGTCTCTCTCTCTCCTCCATGTCACAGTCTCTCTCTCTCCTCCATGTCACAGTCTCTCTCTCTCCTCCATGTCACAGTCTCTCTCTCTCCTCCATGTCACAGTCTCTCTCTCTCCTCCATGTCACAGTCTCTCTCTCTCCTCCATGTCACAGTCTCTCTCTCTCCTCCATGTCACAGTCTCTCTCTCTCCTCCATGTCACAGTCTCTCTCTCTCCTCCATGTCACAGTCTCTCTCTCTCCTCCATGTCACAGTCTCTCTCTCTCCTCCATGTCACAGTCTCTCTCTCTCCTCCATGTCACAGTCTCTCTCTCTCCTCCATGTCACAGTCTCTCTCTCTCCTCCATGTCACAGTCTCTCTCTCTCCTCCATGTCACAGTCTCTCTCTCTCTCCTCCATGTCACAGTCTCTCTCTCTCCTCCATGTCACAGTCTCTCTCTCTCCTCCATGTCACAGTCTCTCTCTCTCCTCCATGTCACAGTCTCTCTCTCTCCTCCATGTCACAGTCTCTCTCTCTCCTCCATGTCACAGTCTCTCTCTCTCCTCCATGTCACAGTCTCTCTCTCTCCTCCATGTCACAGTCTCTCTCTCTCCTCCATGTCACAGTCTCTCTCTCCTCCATGTCACAGTCTCTCTCTCTCCTCCATGTCACAGTCTCTCTCTCTCCTCCATGTCACAGTCTCTCTCTCTCTCCTCCATGTCACAGTCTCTCTCTCTCTCCTCCATGTCACAGTCTCTCTCTCTCCTCCATGTCACAGTCTCTCTCTCTCCTCCATGTCACAGTCTCTCTCTCTCCTCCATGTCACAGTCTCTCTCTCTCTCCTACTGTCACAGTCTCTCTCTCTCCTCCATGTCACAGTCTCTCTCCCTCCTCCATGTCACAGTCTCTCTCCCTCCTCCATGTCACAGTCTCTCTCTCTCCTCCATGTCACAGTCTCTCCCTCTCCTCCATGTCACAGTCTCTCTCTCTCTCTCTCCATGTCACAGTCTCTCTCTCTCTCTCCTCCATGTCACAGTCTCTCTCTCTCTCTCTCCTCCATGTCACAGTCTCTCTCTCTCTCTCCTCCATGTCACAGTCTCTCTCTCTCTCCTCCATGTCACAGTCTCTCTCTCTCTCTCCATGTCACAGTCTCTCTCTCTCTCCTCCATGTCACAGTCTCTCTCTCTCTCCTCCATGTCACAGTCTCTCTCTCTCTCCATGTCACAGTCTCTCTCTCTCTCCTCCATTTGACAGTCTCTCTCCCTCTCCTCCATGTCACAGTCTCTCTCTCTCCTCCATGTCACAGTCTCTCTCTTCCTCCATGTCACAGTCTCTCTCTCTCCTCCATGTCACAGTCTCTCTCTCTCCTCCATGTCACAGTCTCTCTCTCTCCTCCATGTCACAGTCTCTCTCTCTCTCCTCCATGTCACAGTCTCTCTCTCTCTCCTCCATGTCACAGTCTCTCTCTCTCCTCCATGTCACAGTCTCTCTCTCTCCTCCATGTCACAGTCTCTCTCTCTCCTCCATGTCACAGTCTCTCTCTCTCCTCCATGTCACAGTCTCTCTCTCTCTCCTCCATGTCACAGTCTCTCTCTCTCCTCCATGACACAGTCTCTCTCTCTCCTCCATGTCACAGTCTCTCTCTCTCCTCCATGTCACAGTCTCTCTCTCTCTCCTCCATGTCACAGTCTCTCTCTCTCCTCCATGTCACAGTCTCTCTCTCTCTCCTCCATGTCACAGTCTCTCTCTCTCTCCTCCATGTCACAGTCTCTCTCTCTCCTCCATGTCACAGTCTCTCTCTCTCTCCTCCATGTCACAGTCTCTCTCTCTCTCCTCCATGTCACAGTCTCTCTCTCTCTCCTCCATGTCACAGTCTCTCCCTCTCTCCTCCATGTCACAGTCTCTCTCTCTCTCCTCCATGTCACAGTCTCTCTCTCTCTCCTCCATGTCACAGTCTCTCTCTCTCCTCCATGTCACAGTCTCTCTCTCTCTCCTCCATGTCACAGTCTCTCTCTCTCCTCCATGTCACAGTCTCTCTCTCCTCCATGTCACAGTCTCTCTCTCTCCTCCATGTCACAGTCTCTCTCTCTCTCCTCCATGTCACAGTCTCTCTTCTCCTCCATGTCACAGTCTCTCTCTCTCCTCCATGTCACAGTCTCTCTCTCTCTCCTCCATGTCACAGTCTCTCTCTCTCCTCCATGTCACAGTCTCTCTCTCATCCATGTCACAGTCTCTCTCTCTCCTCCATGTCACAGTCTCTCTCTCTCCTCCATGTCACAGTCTCTCTCTCTCCTCCATGTCACAGTCTCTCTCTCTCCTCCATGTCACAGTCTCTCTCTCTCCTCCATGTCACAGTCTCTCTCTCTCTCCTCCATGTCACAGTCTCTCTCTCTCCTCCATGTCACAGTCTCTCTCTCTCCTCCATGTCACAGTCTCTCTCTCTCCTCCATGTCACAGTCTCTCTCTCTCTCTCCTCCATGTCACAGTCTCTCTCTCTCCTCCATGTCACAGTCTCTCTCTCTCCTCCATGTCACAGTCTCTCTCTCTCCTCCATGTCACAGTCTCTCTCTCTCCTCCATGTCACAGACTCTCTCTCTCCTCCATGTCAGTCTCTCCCTCCTCCATGTCACAGTCTCTCTCTCTCCTCATGTCACAGTCTCTCTCTCTCTCCTCCACTTTACAGTCTCTCTCTCCTCCATGTCAGTCTCTCTCTCTCCTCCATGTCACAGTCTCTCTCTCTCCTCCATGTCACAGTCTCTCTCTCTCCTCCATGTCACAGTCTCTCTCTCTCCTCCATGTCACAGTCTCTCTCTCTCCTCCATGTCACAGTCTCTCTCTCTCCTCCATGTCACAGTCTCTCTCTCTCCTCCATGTCACAGTCTCTCTCTCTCCTCCATGTCACAGTCTCTCTCTCTCCTCCATGTCACAGTCTCTCTCTCTCCTCCATGTCACAGTCTCTCTCTCTCCTCCATGTCACAGTCTCTCTCTCTCTCCTCCATGTCACAGTCTCTCTCTCTCCTCCATGTCACAGTCTCTCTCTCTCCTCCATGTCACAGTCTCTCTCTCTCCTCCATGTCACAGTCTCTCTCTCTCTCCTCCATGTCACAGTCTCTCTCTCTCCCTCCATGTCACAGTCTCTCTCTCTCCTCCATGTCACAGTCTCTCTCTCTCCTCCATGTCACAGTCTCTCTCTCTCCTCCATGTCACAGTCTCTCTCTCTCCTCCATGTCACAGTCTCTCTCTCTCTCCTCCATGTCACAGTCTCTCTCTCTCCTCCATGTCACAGTCTCTCTCTTCCTCCATGTCACAGTCTCTCTCTCTCTCCTCCATGTCACAGTCTCTCTCTCTCTCCTCCATGTCACAGTCTCTCTCTCTCCTCCATGTCACAGTCTCTCTCTCTCCTCCATGTCACAGTCTCTCTCTCTCCTCCATGTCACAGTCTCTCTCTCTCCTCCATGTCACAGTCTCTCTCTCTCCTCCATGTCACAGTCTCTCTCTCTCCTCCATGTCACAGTCTCTCTCTCTCCTCCATGTCACAGTCTCTCTCTCTCCTCCATGTCACAGTCTCTCTCCTCCATGTCACAGTCTCTCTCTCTCCTCCATGTCACAGTCTCTCTCTCTCTCTCCATGTCACAGTCTCTCTCTCTCCTCCATGTCACAGTCTCTCTCTCTCCTCCATGTCACAGTCTCTCTCTCTCCTCCATGTCACAGTCTCTCTCTCTCCTCCATGTCACAGTCTCTCTCTCTCCTCCATTTCACAGTCTCTCTCTCTCCTCCATGTCACAGTCTCTCTCTCTCCTCCATGTCACAGTCTCTCTCTCTCTCCTCCATGTCACAGTCTCTCTCTCTCTCTCCTCCATGTCACAGTCTCTCTCTCTCCTCCATGTCACAGTCTCTCTCTCTCCTCCATGTCACAGTCTCTCTCTCTCCTCCATGTCACAGTCTCTCTCTCTCCTCCATGTCACAGTCTCTCTCTCTCCTCCATGTCACAGTCTCTCTCTCTCCTCCATGTCACAGTCTCTCTCTCTCCTCCATGTCACAGTCTCTCTCTCTCCTCCATGTCACAGTCTCTCTCTCTCCTCCATGTCACAGTCTCTCTCTCTCCTCCATGTCACAGTCTCTCTCTCTCCTCCATGTCACAGTCTCTCTCTCTCCTCCATGTCACAGTCTCTCTCTCTCTCTCCTCCATGTCACAGTCTCTCTCTCTCCTCCATGTCACAGTCTCTCTCTCTCTCTCCTCCATGTCACAGTCTCTCTCTCTCTCTCCTCCATGTCACAGTCTCTCTCTCTCTCCTCCATGTCACAGTCTCTCTCTCTCCTCCATGTCACAGTCTCTCTCTCTCCTCCATGTCACAGTCTCTCTCTCTCCTCCATGTCACAGTCTCTCTCTCTCCTCCATGTCACAGTCTCTCTCTCTCCTCCCTGTCACAGTCTCTCTCTCTCCTCCATGTCACAGTCTCTCTCTCTCCTCCATGTCACAGTCTCTCTCTCTCCTCCATGTCACAGTCTCTCTCTCTCTCCTCCATGTCACAGTCTCTCTCTCTCCTCCATGTCACAGTCTCTCTCTCTCCTCCATGTCACAGTCTCTCTCTCTCCTCCATGTCACAGTCTCTCTCTCTCCTCCATGTCACAGTCTCTCTCTCTCCTCCATGTCACAGTCTCTCTCTCTCCTCCATGTCACAGTCTCTCTCTCTCCTCCATGTCACAGTCTCTCTCTCTCCTCCATGTCACAGTCTCTCTCTCTCCTCCATGTCACAGTCTCTCTCTCTCCTCCATGTCACAGTCTCTCTCTCTCCTCCATGTCACAGTCTCTCTCTCTCCTCCATGTCACAGTCTCTCTCTCTCCTCCATGTCACAGTCTCTCTCTCTCTCCTCCATGTCACAGTCTCTCTCTCTCCTCCATGTCACAGTCTCTCTCTCTCCTCCATGTCACAGTCTCTCTCTCTCTCCTCCATGTCACAGTCTCTCTCTCTCCTCCATGTCACAGTCTCTCTCTCTCTCCATGTCACAGTCTCTCTCTCCTCCATGTCACAGTCTCTCTCTCTCCTCCATGTCACAGTCTCTCTCTCTCCTCCATGTCACAGTCTCTCTCTCTCCTCCATGTCACAGTCTCTCTCTCTCCTCCATGTCACAGTCTCTCTCTCTCCTCCATGTCACAGTCTCTCTCTCTCCTCCATGTCACAGTCTCTCTCTCTCCTCCATGTCACAGTCTCTCTCTCTCTCCTCCATGTCACAGTCTCTCTCTCTCCTCCATGTCACAGTCTCTCTCTCTCCTCCATGTCACAGTCTCTCTCTCTCTCCTCCATGTCACAGTCTCTCTCTCTCTCCTCCATGTCACAGTCTCTCTCTCTCTCCTCGTCACAGTCTCTCTCTCTCCTCCATGTCACAGTCTCTCTCTCTCTCCTCCATGTCACAGTCTCTCTCTCTCTCCTCCATGTCACAGTCTCTCTCTCTCCTCCATGTCACAGTCTCTCTCTCTCCTCCATGTCACAGTCTCTCTCTCTCCTCCATGTCACAGTCTCTCTCTCTCCTCCATGTCACAGTCTCTCTCTCTCTCCTCCATGTCACAGTCTCTCTCTCTCCTCCATGTCACAGTCTCTCTCTCTCCTCCATGTCACAGTCTCTCTCTCTCCTCCATGTCACAGTCTCTCTCTCTCCTCCATGTCACAGTCTCTCTCTCTCCTCCATGTCACAGTCTCTCTCTCTCCTCCATGTCACAGTCTCTCTCTCTCTCCTCCATGTCACAGTCTCTCTCTCTCCTCCATGTCACAGTCTCTCTCTCTCCTCCATGTCACAGTCTCTCTCTCTCCTCCATGTCACAGTCTCTCTCTCTCCTCCATGTCACAGTCTCTCTCTCTCCTCCATGTCACAGTCTCTCTCTCTCCTCCATGTCACAGTCTCTCTCTCTCTCTCCTCCATGTCACAGTCTCTCTCTCTCTCTCCTCCATGTCACAGTCTCTCTCTCTCCTCCATGTCACAGTCTCTCTCTCTCCTCCATGTCACAGTCTCTCTCTCTCCTCCATGTCACAGTCTCTCTCTCTCCTCCATGTCACAGTCTCTCTCTCTCCTCCATGTCACAGTCTCTCTCTCTCCTCCATGTCACAGTCTCTCTCTCTCCTCCATGTCACAGTCTCTCTCTCTCCTCCATGTCACAGTCTCTCTCTCTCCTCCATGTCACAGTCTCTCTCTCTCCTCCATGTCACAGTCTCTCTCTCTCTCCTCCATGTCACAGTCTCTCTCTCTCTCCTCCATGTCACAGTCTCTCTCTCTCCTCCATGTCACAGTCTCTCTCTCTCTCCATGTCACAGTCTCTCTCTCTCTCTCCTCCATGTCACAGTCTCTCTCTCTCTCTCCTCCATGTCACAGTCTCTCTCTCTCTCCTCCATGTCACAGTCTCTCTCTCTCCTCCATGTCACAGTCTCTCTCTCTCTCCTCCATGTCACAGTCTCTCTCTCTCCTCCATGTCACAGTCTCTCTCTCTCCCTCCATGTCACAGTCTCTCTCTCTCCTCCATGTCACAGGTCTCTCTCTCTCCTCATGTCACAGTCCCTCTATCTCTCTCCTCCATGTCACAGTCCCTCTATCTCTCTCCTCCATGTCACAGTCCCTCTATCTCTCTCCTCCATGTCACAGTCTCCCTATCTCCTCCATGTCACAGTCTCTCTCTCTCCTCCATGTCACAGTCTCTCTCTCTCCTCCATGTCACAGTCTCTCTCTCTCCTCCATGTCACAGTCTCTCTCTCTCTCCTCCATGTCACAGTCTCTCTCTCTCTCCTCCATGTCACAGTCTCTCTCTCTCCTCCATGTCACAGTCTCTCTCTCTCCTCCATGTCACAGTCTCTCTCTCTCTCCTCCATGTCACAGTCTCTCTCTCTCTCTCCTCCATGTCACAGTCTCTCTCTCTCCTCCATGTCACAGTCTCTCTCTCTCTCTGTCCTCCATGTCACAGTCTCTCGCTCTCCTCCATGTCACAGTCTCTCGCTCTCCTCCATGTCACAGTCTCTCGCTCTCCTCCATTTTACAGTCTCTCTCTCTCCTCCATGTCACAGTCTCTCTCTCTCCTCCATGTCACAGTCTCTCTCTCCCTCTCCTCCATGTCACAGTCTCTCTCTCCCTCTCCTCCATGTCACAGTCTCTCTCTCTCCTCCATGTCACAGTCTCTCTCTCTCCTCCATGTCACAGTCTCTCTCTCTCTCTCCTCCATGACAGTCTCTCTCTCTCTCTCTCCATGTCACAGTCTCTCTCTCTCTCTCCTCCATGTCACAGTCTCTCTCTCTCTCCTCCATGTCACAGTCTCTCTCTCTCCTCCATGTCACAGTCTCTCTCTCTCTCTCCTCCATGTCACAGTCTCTCTCTCTCCTCCATGTCACAGTCTCTCTCTCTCTCCTCCATGTCACAGTCTCTCTCTCTCTCCTCCATGTCACAGTCTCTCTCTCTCTCCTCCATGTCACAGTCTCTCTCTCTCCTCCATGTCACAGTCTCTCTCTCTCTCTCTCCATGTCACAGTCTCTCTCTCTCTCCTTCCATGTCACAGTCTCTCTCTCTCCTCCATGTCACAGTCTCTCTCTCTCCTCCATGTCTCAGTCTCTCTCTCTCCTCCATGTCACAGTCTCTCTCTCTCCTCAATGTCACAGTCTCTCTCTCTCCTCCATGTCACAGTCTCTCTCTCTCCTCCATGTCACAGTCTCTCTCTCTCCTCCATGTCACAGTCTCTCTCTCTCCTCCCTGTCACAGTCTCTCTCTCTCCTCCATGTCACAGTCTCTCTCTCTCCTCCATGTCACAGTCTCTCTCTCTCCTCCATGTCACAGTCTCTCTCTCTCTCCTCCATGTCACAGTCTCTCTCTCTCTCCTCCATGTCACAGTCTCTCTCTCTCTCCTCCATGTCACAGTCTCTCTCTCTCCTCCATGTCACAGTCTCTCTCTCTCCTCCATGTCACAGTCTCTCTCTCTCCTCCATGTCACAGTCTCTCTCTCTCTCCTCCATGTCACAGTCTCTCTCTCTCCTCCATGTCACAGTCTCTCTCTCTCCTCCATGTCACAGTCTCTCTCTCTCCTCCATGTCACAGTCTCTCTCTCTCCTCCATGTCACAGTCTCTCTCTCTCCTCCATGTCACAGTCTCTCTCTCTCCTCCATGTCACAGTCTCTCTCTCTCCTCCATGTCACAGTCTCTCTCTCTCCTCCATGTCACAGTCTCTCTCTCTCCTCCATGTCACAGTCTCTCTCTCTCCTCCATGTCACAGTCTCTCTCTCTCCTCCATGTCACAGTCTCTCTCTCTCCTCCATGTCACAGTCTCTCTCTCTCCTCCATGTCACAGTCTCTCTCTCTCCTCCATGTCACAGTCTCTCTCTCTCCTCCATGTCACAGTCTCTCTCTCTCCTCCATGTCACAGTCTCTCTCTCTCCTCCATGTCACAGTCTCTCTCTCTCCTCCATGTCACAGTCTCTCTCTCTCCTCCATGTCACAGTCTCTCTCTCTCCTCCATGTCACAGTCTCTCTCTCTCCTCCATGTCACAGTCTCTCTCTCTCCTCCATGTCACAGTCTCTCTCTCTCCTCCATGTCACAGTCTCTCTCTCTCTCCTCCATGTCACAGTCTCTCTCTCTCTCTCTCCATGTCACAGTCTCTCTCTCTCCTCATGTCACAGTCTCTCTCTCTCCTCCATGTCACAGTCTCTCTCTCTCCTCCATGTCACAGTCTCTCTCTCTCTCCTCCTGTCACAGTCTCTCTCTCTCCTCCATGTCACAGTCTTCTCTCTCTCCTCCATGTCACAGTCTCTCTCTCTCCTCATGTCACAGTCTCTCTCTCTCCTCCATGTCACAGTCTCTCTCTCTCCTCCATGTCACAAGTCTCTCTCTCTCACTCCTGTCACAGTCTCTCTCTCTCTCTCCTCCATGTCACAGTCTCTCTTTCTCCTGCATGTCACAGTCTCTCTCTCACCTCCATGTCACAGTCTCTCTCTCTCCTCCATGTCACAGTCTCGCTCTTCTCCTCCATGTCACAGTCTCTCTCTCCCCTCCATGTCACAGTCTCTCCTCTCTCCTCCATGTCACAGTCTCTCTCTCTCCTCCATGTCACAGTTCTCTCCTCTCCTCCATGTAACAGTCTCCTCTCTCTCCTCCATGTACAGTCTCTCTCCTCTCCTCCATGTCACCCCCAGACTCTCTCTCTCCTCATGTCACAGTCTCTCTCTCTCTCTCCTCCATGTCACAGTCTCTCTCTCTCCCTCCTCCATGTCACAGTCTCTCTATCTCCTGCATTCCAGTCTCCTCTCTCTCCTCCATGTCACAGTCTCTCTCTCTCCTCCATGTCACTGTCTCTCTCTCTCTCTCCATGTCACAGTCTCTCTCTCTCCTCCATGTCACAGTCTCTCTCTCCTCCTCCATGACAGTCTCTCTCTCTCCTCCTCCATTTTCAGTCTCTCTCTCTCCTCATGTCCAGTCTCTCCTCTCCCCATTATACAGTCTCTCTCTCCTCCATGTCACAGTCTCCTCTCTCTCCTCCATGTCACAGTCTCTCTCTCTCCTCCATATTACAGTCTCTCTCTCTCCTCCCATGTCACAGTCTCTCCTCTCCTCCATGTACAGTCTCTCTCTCTCCTCCATGTCACAGTCTCTCTCTCTCCTCCATGTCACAGTCTCTCTCTCTCCTCCATGTACAGTCTCTCTCTCTCCTCCATGTCACAGTCTCTCTCTCTCCTCCATGTCACAGTCTCTCTCCCTCCTCCATGTCACAGTCTCTCTCTCTCCTCCCTGTCACAGTCCTCTCTCTCTCCTCATGTCACAGTCTCTCTCTCTCCTCCATGTCACAGGTCTCTCTCTCCTCCTCCATGTCACAGTCTCTCTCTCTCCACCTGTCAAGTCTCTCTCTCTCCTCCATGTCACAGTCTCTCTCTCTCCTCCATGTCACAGTCTCTCTCTCTCCTCCATGTCACAGTCTCTCTCTCTCCTCCATGTCACAGTCTCTCTCTCTCCTCCATGTCACAGTCTCTCTCTCTCCTCCATGTCACAGTCTCTCTCTCTCCTCCATGTCACAGTCTCTCTCTCTCCTCCATGTCACAGTCTCTCTCTCTCCTCCATGTCACAGTCTCTCTCTCTCCTCCATGTCACAGTCTCTCTCTCTCCTCCATGTCACAGTCTCTCTCTCTCCTCCATGTCACAGTCTCTCTCTCTCCTCCATGTCACAGTCTCTCTCTCTCCTCCATGTCACAGTCTCTCTCTCTCCTCCATGTCACAGTCTCTCTCTCTCCTCCATGTCACAGTCTCTCTCTCTCCTCCATGTCACAGTCTCTCTCTCTCCTCCATGTCACAGTCTCTCTCTCTCCTCCATGTCACAGTCTCTCTCTCTCCTCCATGTCACAGTCTCTCTCTCTCCTCCATGTCACAGTCTCTCTCTCTCCTCCATGTCACAGTCTCTCTCTCTCCTCCATGTCACAGTCTCTCTCTCTCCTCCATGTCACAGTCTCTCTCTCTCCTCCATGTCACAGTCTCTCTCTCTCCTCCATGTCACAGTCTCTCTCTCTCCTCCATGTCACAGTCTCTCTCTCTCCTCCATGTCACAGTCTCTCTCTCTCCTCCATGTCACAGTCTCTCTCTCTCCTCCATGTCACAGTCTCTCTCTCTCCTCCATGTCACAGTCTCTCTCTCTCCTCCATGTCACAGTCTCTCTCTCTCCTCCATGTCACAGTCTCTCTCTCTCCTCCATGTCACAGTCTCTCTCTCTCCTCCATGTCACAGTCTCTCTCTCTCCTCCATGTCACAGTCTCTCTCTCTCCTCCATGTCACAGTCTCTCTCTCTCCTCCATGTCACAGTCTCTCTCTCTCCTCCATGTCACAGTCTCTCTCTCTCCTCCATGTCACAGTCTCTCTCTCTCCTCCATGTCACAGTCTCTCTCTCTCCTCCATGTCACAGTCTCTCTCTCTCCTCCATGTCACAGTCTCTCTCTCTCCTCCATGTCACAGTCTCTCTCTCTCCTCCATGTCACAGTCTCTCTCTCTCCTCCATGTCACAGTCTCTCTCTCTCCTCCATGTCACAGTCTCTCTCTCTCCTCCATGTCACAGTCTCTCTCTCTCCTCCATGTCACAGTCTCTCTCTCTCCTCCATGTCACAGTCTCTCTCTCTCCTCCATGTCACAGTCTCTCTCTCTCCTCCATGTCACAGTCTCTCTCTCTCCTCCATGTCACAGTCTCTCTCTCTCCTCCATGTCACAGTCTCTCTCTCTCCTCCATGTCACAGTCTCTCTCTCTCCTCCATGTCACAGTCTCTCTCTCTCCTCCATGTCACAGTCTCTCTCTCTCCTCCATGTCACAGTCTCTCTCTCTCCTCCATGTCACAGTCTCTCTCTCTCCTCCATGTCACAGTCTCTCTCTCTCTCCTCCATGTCACAGTCTCTCTCTCTCCTCCATGTCACAGTCTCTCTCTCTCCTCCATGTCACAGTCTCTCTCTCTCCTCCATGTCACAGTCTCTCTCTCTCCTCCATGTCACAGTCTCTCTCTCTCCTCCATGTCACAGTCTCTCTCTCTCCTCCATGTCACACTCTCTCTCTCTCCTCCATTTCACAGTCTCTCTCTCTCCTCCATGTCACAGTCTCTCTCTCTCCTCCATGTCACAGTCTCTCTCTCTCCTCCATGTCACAGTCTCTCTCTCTCCTCCATGTCACAGTCTCTCTCTCTCCTCCATGTCACAGTCTCTCTCTCTCCTCCATGTCACAGTCTCTCTCTCTCCTCCATGTCACAGTCTCTCTCTCTCCTCCATGTCACAGTCTCTCTCTCTCCTCCATGTCACAGTCTCTCTCTCTCCTCCATGTCACAGTCTCTCTCTCTCCTCCATGTCACAGTCTCTCTCTCTCCTCCATGTCACAGTCTCTCTCTCTCCTCCATGTCACAGTCTCTCTCTCTCCTCCATGTCACAGTCTCTCTCTCTCCTCCATGTCACAGTCTCTCTCTCTCCTCCATGTCACAGTCTCTCTCTCTCCTCCATGTCACAGTCTCTCTCTCTCCTCCATGTCACAGTCTCTCTCTCTCCTCCATGTCACAGTCTCTCTCTCTCCTCCATGTCACAGTCTCTCTCTCTCCTCCATGTCACAGTCTCTCTCTCTCCTCCATGTCACAGTCTCTCTCTCTCCTCCATGTCACAGTCTCTCTCTCTCCTCCATGTCACAGTCTCTCTCTCTCCTCCATGTCACAGTCTCTCTCTCTCCTCCATGTCACAGTCTCTCTCTCTCTCCTCCATGTCACAGTCTCTCTCTCTCCTCCATGTCACAGTCTCTCTCTCTCCTCCATGTCACAGTCTCTCTCTCTCCTCCATGTCACAGTCTCTCTCTCTCCTCCATGTCACAGTCTCTCTCTCTCCTCCATGTCACAGTCTCTCTCTCTCCTCCATGTCACAGTCTCTCTCTCTCCTCCATGTCACAGTCTCTCTCTCTCCTCCATGTCACAGTCTCTCTCTCTCCTCCATGTCACAGTCTCTCTCTCTCCTCCATGTCACAGTCTCTCTCTCTCCTCCATGTCACAGTCTCTCTCTCTCCTCCATGTCACAGTCTCTCTCTCTCTCCTCCATGTCACAGTCTCTCTCTCTCCTCCATGTCACAGTCTCTCTCTCTCTCCTCCATGTCACAGTCTCTCTCTCTCCTCCATGTCACAGTCTCTCTCTCTCCTCCATGTCACAGTCTCTCTCTCTCTCCTCCATGTCACAGTCTCTCTCTCTCCTCCATGTCACAGTCTCTCTCTCTCCTCCATGTCACAGTCTCTCTCTCTCCTCCATGTCACAGTCTCTCTCTCTCCTCCATGTCACAGTCTCTCTCTCTCCTCCATGTCACAGTCTCTCTCTCTCCTCCATGTCACAGTCTCTCTCTCTCCTCCATGTCACAGTCTCTCTCTCTCCTCCATGTCACAGTCTCTCTCTCTCTCCTCCATGTCACAGTCTCTCTCTCTCCTCCATGTCACAGTCTCTCTCTCTCCTCCATGTCACAGTCTCTCTCTCTCCTCCATGTCACAGTCTCTCTCTCTCCTCCATGTCACAGTCTCTCTCTCTCCTCCATGTCACAGTCTCTCTCTCTCCTCCATGTCACAGTCTCTCTCTCTCCTCCATGTCACAGTCTCTCTCTCTCCTCCATGTCACAGTCTCTCTCTCTCCTCCATGTCACAGTCTCTCTCTCTCCTCCATGTCACAGTCTCTCTCTCTCCTCCATGTCACAGTCTCTCTCTCTCCTCCATGTCACAGTCTCTCTCTCTCCTCCATGTCACAGTCTCTCTCTCTCCTCCATGTCACAGTCTCTCTCTCTCCTCCATGTCACAGTCTCTCTCTCTCCTCCATGTCACAGTCTCTCTCTCTCCTCCATGTCACAGTCTCTCTCTCTCCTCCATGTCACAGTCTCTCTCTCTCCTCCATGTCACAGTCTCTCTCTCTCCTCCATGTCACAGTCTCTCTCTCTCCTCCATGTCACAGTCTCTCTCTCTCCTCCATGTCACAGTCTCTCTCTCTCCTCCATGTCACAGTCTCTCTCTCTCCTCCATGTCACAGTCTCTCTCTCTCCTCCATGTCACAGTCTCTCTCTCTCCTCCATGTCACAGTCTCTCTCTCTCCTCCATGTCACAGTCTCTCTCTCTCCTCCATGTCACAGTCTCTCTCTCTCCTCCATGTCACAGTCTCTCTCTCTCCTCCATGTCACAGTCTCTCTCTCTCCTCCATGTCACAGTCTCTCTCTCTCCTCCATGTCACAGTCTCTCTCTCTCCTCCATGTCACAGTCTCTCTCTCTCCTCCATGTCACAGTCTCTCTCTCTCCTCCATGTCACAGTCTCTCTCTCTCCTCCATGTCACAGTCTCTCTCTCTCCTCCATGTCACAGTCTCTCTCTCTCCTCCATGTCACAGTCTCTCTCTCTCCTCCATGTCACAGTCTCTCTCTCTCCTCCATGTCACAGTCTCTCTCTCTCCTCCATGTCACAGTCTCTCTCTCTCCTCCATGTCACAGTCTCTCTCTCTCCTCCATGTCACAGTCTCTCTCTCTCCTCCATGTCACAGTCTCTCTCTCTCCTCCATGTCACAGTCTCTCTCTCTCCTCCATGTCACAGTCTCTCTCTCTCCTCCATGTCACAGTCTCTCTCTCTCCTCCATGTCACAGTCTCTCTCTCTCCTCCATGTCACAGTCTCTCTCTCTCCTCCATGTCACAGTCTCTCTCTCTCCTCCATGTCACAGTCTCTCTCTCTCCTCCATGTCACAGTCTCTCTCTCTCCTCCATGTCACAGTCTCTCTCTCTCCTCCATGTCACAGTCTCTCTCTCTCCTCCATGTCACAGTCTCTCTCTCTCCTCCATGTCACAGTCTCTCTCTCTCCTCCATGTCACAGTCTCTCTCTCTCCTCCATGTCACAGTCTCTCTCTCTCCTCCATGTCACAGTCTCTCTCTCTCCTCCATGTCACAGTCTCTCTCTCTCCTCCATGTCACAGTCTCTCTCTCTCCTCCATGTCACAGTCTCTCTCTCTCCTCCATGTCACAGTCTCTCTCTCTCCTCCATGTCACAGTCTCTCTCTCTCCTCCATGTCACAGTCTCTCTCTCTCCTCCATGTCACAGTCTCTCTCTCTCCTCCATGTCACAGTCTCTCTCTCTCCTCCATGTCACAGTCTCTCTCTCTCCTCCATGTCACAGTCTCTCTCTCTCCTCCATGTCACAGTCTCTCTCTCTCCTCCATGTCACAGTCTCTCTCTCTCCTCCATGTCACAGTCTCTCTCTCTCCTCCATGTCACAGTCTCTCTCTCTCCTCCATGTCACAGTCTCTCTCTCTCCTCCATGTCACAGTCTCTCTCTCTCCTCCATGTCACAGTCTCTCTCTCTCCTCCATGTCACAGTCTCTCTCTCTCCTCCATGTCACAGTCTCTCTCTCTCCTCCATCCACAGTCTCTCTCTCTCCTCCATGTCACAGTCTCTCTCTCTCCTCCATGTCACAGTCTCTCTCTCTCCTCCATGTCACAGTCTCTCTCTCTCCTCCATGTCACAGTCTCTCTCTCTCCTCCATGTCACAGTCTCTCTCTCTCCTCCATGTCACAGTCTCTCTCTCTCCTCCATGTCACAGTCTCTCTCTCTCCTCCATGTCACAGTCTCTCTCTCTCCTCCATGTCACAGTCTCTCTCTCTCCTCCATGTCACAGTCTCTCTCTCTCCTCCATGTCACAGTCTCTCTCTCTCCTCCATGTCACAGTCTCTCTCTCTCCTCCATGTCACAGTCTCTCTCTCTCCTCCATGTCACAGTCTCTCTCTCTCCTCCATGTCACAGTCTCTCTCTCTCCTCCATGTCACAGTCTCTCTCTCTCCTCCATGTCACAGTCTCTCTCTCTCCTCCATGTCACAGTCTCTCTCTCTCTCCTCCATGTCACAGTCTCTCTCTCTCCTCCATGTCACAGTCTCTCTCTCTCCTCCATGTCACAGTCTCTCTCTCTCCTCCATGTCACAGTCTCTCTCTCTCCTCCATGTCACAGTCTCTCTCTCTCCTCCATGTCACAGTCTCTCTCTCTCCTCCATGTCACAGTCTCTCTCTCTCCTCCATGTCACAGTCTCTCTCTCTCCTCCATGTCACAGTCTCTCTCTCTCCTCCATGTCACAGTCTCTCTCTCTCCTCCATGTCACAGTCTCTCTCTCTCCTCCATGTCACAGTCTCTCTCTCTCCTCCATGTCACAGTCTCTCTCTCTCCTCCATGTCACAGTCTCTCTCTCTCCTCCATGTCACAGTCTCTCTCTCTCCTCCATGTCACAGTCTCTCTCTCTCCTCCATGTCACAGTCTCTCTCTCTCCTCCATGTCACAGTCTCTCTCTCTCCTCCATGTCACAGTCTCTCTCTCTCCTCCATGTCACAGTCTCTCTCTCTCCTCCATGTCACAGTCTCTCTCTCTCCTCCATGTCACAGTCTCTCTCTCTCCTCCATGTCACAGTCTCTCCCTCTCCTCCATTTCACAGTCTCTCTCTCTCCTCCATTTCACAGTCTCTCTCTCTCCTCCATGTCACAGTCTCTCTCTCTCCTCCATGTCACAGTCTCTCTCTCTCCTCCATTTCACAGTCTCTCTCTCTCCTCCATTTCACAGTCTCTCTCTCTCCTCCATTTCACAGTCTCTCTCTCTCCTCCATGTCACAGTCTCTCTCTCTCCTCCATTTCACAGTCTCTCTCTCTCCTCCATGTCACAGTCTCTCTCTCTCCTCCATGTCACAGTCTCGCTCTCTCCTCCATGTCACAGTCTCTCTCTCTCCTCCATTTTACAGTCTCTCTCTCTCCTCCATGTCACAGTCTCTCTCTCTCCTCCATTTTACAGTCTCTCTCTCTCCTCCATGTCACAGTCTCTCTCTCTCCTCCATGTCACAGTCTCTCTCTCTCCTCCATGTCACAGTCTCTCTCTCTCCTCCATTTTACAGTCTCTCTCTCTCCTCCATGTCACAGTCTCTCTCTCTCCTCCATGTCACAGTCTCTCTCTCTCCTCCATGTCACAGTCTCTCTCTCTCCTCCATGTCACAGTCTCTCTCTCTCCTCCATGTCACAGTCTCTCTCTCTCCTCCATGTCACAGTCTCGCTCTCTCCTCCATGTCACAGTCTCTCTCTCTCCTCCATGTCACAGTCTCTCTCTCTCCTCCATGTCACAGTCTCGCTCTCTCCTCCATGTCACAGTCTCTCTCTCTCCTCCATGTCACAGTCTCTCTCTCTCCTCCATGTCACAGTCTCTCTCTCTCCTCCATGTCACAGTCTCGCTCTCTCCTCCATGTCACAGTCTCTCTCTCTCCTCCATGTCACAGTCTCTCTCTCTCCTCCATGTCACAGTCTCTCTCTCTCCTCCATGTCACAGTCTCTCTCTCTCCTCCATGTCACAGTCTCTCTCTCTCCTCCATGTCACAGTCTCTCTCTCTCCTCCATGTCACAGTCTCTCTCTCTCCTCCATGTCACAGTCTCTCTCTCTCCTCCATGTCACAGTCTCTCTCTCTCCTCCATGTCACAGTCTCTCTCTCTCCTCCATGTCACAGTCTCTCTCTCTCCTCCATGTCACAGTCTCTCTCTCTCCTCCATGTCACAGTCTCTCTCTCTCCTCCATGTCACAGTCTCTCTCTCTCCTCCATGTCACAGTCTCTCTCTCTCCTCCATGTCACAGTCTCTCTCTCTCCTCCATGTCACAGTCTCTCTCTCTCCTCCATGTCACAGTCTCTCTCTCTCCTCCATGTCACAGTCTCTCTCTCTCCTCCATGTCACAGTCTCTCTCTCTCCTCCATGTCACAGTCTCTCTCTCTCCTCCATGTCACAGTCTCTCTCTCTCCTCCATGTCACAGTCTCTCTCTCTCCTCCATGTCACAGTCTCTCTCTCTCCTCCATGTCACAGTCTCTCTCTCTCCTCCATGTCACAGTCTCTCTCTCTCCTCCATGTCACAGTCTCTCTCTCTCCTCCATGTCACAGTCTCTCTCTCTCCTCCATGTCACAGTCTCTCTCTCTCCTCCATGTCACAGTCTCTCTCTCTCCTCCATGTCACAGTCTCTCTCTCTCCTCCATGTCACAGTCTCTCTCTCTCCTCCATGTCACAGTCTCTCTCTCTCCTCCATGTCACAGTCTCTCTCTCTCCTCCATGTCACAGTCTCTCTCTCTCCTCCATGTCACAGTCTCTCTCTCTCCTCCATGTCACAGTCTCTCTCTCTCCTCCATGTCACAGTCTCTCTCTCTCCTCCATGTCACAGTCTCTCTCTCTCCTCCATGTCACAGTCTCTCTCTCTCCTCCATGTCACAGTCTCTCTCTCTCCTCCATGTCACAGTCTCTCTCTCTCCTCCATGTCACAGTCTCTCTCTCTCCTCCATGTCACAGTCTCTCTCTCTCCTCCATGTCACAGTCTCTCTCTCTCCTCCATGTCACAGTCTCTCTCTCTCCTCCATGTCACAGTCTCTCTCTCTCCTCCATGTCACAGTCTCTCTCTCTCCTCCATGTCACAGTCTCTCTCTCTCCTCCATGTCACAGTCTCTCTCTCTCCTCCATGTCACAGTCTCTCTCTCTCCTCCATGTCACAGTCTCTCTCTCTCCTCCATGTCACAGTCTCTCTCTCTCCTCCATGTCACAGTCTCTCTCTCTCCTCCATGTCACAGTCTCTCTCTCTCCTCCATGTCACAGTCTCTCTCTCTCCTCCATGTCACAGTCTCTCTCTCTCCTCCATGTCACAGTCTCTCTCTCTCCTCCATGTCACAGTCTCTCTCTCTCCTCCATGTCACAGTCTCTCTCTCTCCTCCATGTCACAGTCTCTCTCTCTCCTCCATGTCACAGTCTCTCTCTCTCCTCCATGTCACAGTCTCTCTCTCTCCTCCATGTCACAGTCTCTCTCTCTCCTCCATGTCACAGTCTCTCTCTCTCCTCCATGTCACAGTCTCTCTCTCTCCTCCATGTCACAGTCTCTCTCTCTCCTCCATGTCACAGTCTCTCTCTCTCCTCCATGTCACAGTCTCTCTCTCTCCTCCATGTCACAGTCTCTCTCTCTCCTCCATGTCACAGTCTCTCTCTCTCCTCCATGTCACAGTCTCTCTCTCTCCTCCATGTCACAGTCTCTCTCTCTCCTCCATGTCACAGTCTCTCTCTCTCCTCCATGTCACAGTCTCTCTCTCTCTCCTCCATGTCACAGTCTCTCTCTCTCCTCCATGTCACAGTCTCTCTCTCTCCTCCATGTCACAGTCTCTCTCTCTCCTCCATGTCACAGTCTCTCTCTCTCCTCCATGTCACAGTCTCTCTCTCTCCTCCATGTCACAGTCTCTCTCTCTCCTCCATGTCACAGTCTCTCTCTCTCCTCCATGTCACAGTCTCTCTCTCTCCTCCATGTCACAGTCTCTCTCTCTCCTCCATGTCACAGTCTCTCTCTCTCCTCCATGTCACAGTCTCTCTCTCTCCTCCATGTCACAGTCTCTCTCTCTCCTCCATGTCACAGTCTCTCTCTCTCCTCCATGTCACAGTCTCTCTCTCTCCTCCATGTCACAGTCTCTCTCTCTCCTCCATGTCACAGTCTCTCTCTCTCCTCCATGTCACAGTCTCTCTCTCTCCTCCATGTCACAGTCTCTCTCTCTCCTCCATGTCACAGTCTCTCTCTCTCCTCCATGTCACAGTCTCTCTCTCTCCTCCATGTCACAGTCTCTCTCTCTCCTCCATGTCACAGTCTCTCTCTCTCCTCCATGTCACAGTCTCTCTCTCTCCTCCATGTCACAGTCTCTCTCTCTCCTCCATGTCACAGTCTCTCTCTCTCCTCCATGTCACAGTCTCTCTCTCTCCTCCATGTCACAGTCTCTCTCTCTCCTCCATGTCACAGTCTCTCTCTCTCCTCCATGTCACAGTCTCTCTCTCTCCTCCATGTCACAGTCTCTCTCTCTCCTCCATGTCACAGTCTCTCTCCTCCATGTCACAGTCTCTCTCTCTCCTCCATGTCACAGTCTCTCTCTCTCCTCCATGTCACAGTCTCTCTCTCTCCTCCATGTCACAGTCTCTCTCTCTCTCCTCCATGTCACAGTCTCTCTCTCTCTCTCCTCCATGTCACAGTCTCTCTCTCTCCTCCATGTCACAGTCTCTCTCTCTCTCTCCTCCATGTCACAGTCTCTCTCTCTCTCCTCCATGTCACAGTCTCTCTCTCTCCTCCATGTCACAGTCTCTCTCTCTCTCCTCCATGTCACAGTCTCTCTCTCTCCTCCATGTCACAGTCTCTCTCTCTCCTCCATGTCACAGTCTCTCTCTCTCCTCCATGTCACAGTCTCTCTCTCTCTCCTCCATGTCACAGTCTCTCTCTCTCCTCCATGTCACAGTCTCTCTCTCTCTCCTCCATGTCACAGTCTCTCTCTCTCCTCCATGTCACAGTCTCTCTCTCTCCTCCATGTCACAGTCTCTCTCTCTCTCCTCCATGTCACAGTCTCTCTCTCTCCTCCATGTCACAGTCTCTCTCTCTCCTCCATGTCACAGTCTCTCTCTCTCCTCCATGTCACAGTCTCTCTCTCTCCTCCATGTCACAGTCTCTCTCTCTCCTCCATGTCACAGTCTCTCTCTCTCCTCCATGTCACAGTCTCTCTCTCTCCTCCATGTCACAGTCTCTCTCTCTCCTCCATGTCACAGTCTCTCTCTCTCCTCCATGTCACAGTCTCTCTCTCTCCTCCATGTCACAGTCTCTCTCTCTCCTCCATGTCACAGTCTCTCTCTCTCCTCCATGTCACAGTCTCTCTCTCTCCTCCATGTCACAGTCTCTCTCTCTCCTCCATGTCACAGTCTCTCTCTCTCTCCTCCATGTCACAGTCTCTCTCTCTCTCCTCCATGTCACAGTCTCTCTCTCTCCTCCATTTTACAGTCTCTCTCTCTCCTCCATGTCACAGTCTCTCCCTCTCCTCCATGTCACAGTCTCTCTCTCTCCTCCATGTCACAGTCTCTCTCTCTCCTCCATGTCACAGTCTCTCTCTCTCCTCCATGTCACAGTCTCTCTCTCTCCTCCATGTCACAGTCTCTCTCTCTCCTCCATGTCACAGTCTCTCTCTCTCCTCCATGTCACAGTCTCTCTCTCTCCTCCATGTCACAGTCTCTCTCTCTCCTCCATGTCACAGTCTCTCTCTCTCCTCCATGTCACAGTCTCTCTCTCTCTCTCCTCCATGTCACAGTCTCTCTCTCTCCTCCATGTCACAGTCTCTCTCTCTCCTCCATGTCACAGTCTCTCTCTCTCCTCCATGTCACAGTCTCTCTCTCTCCTCCATGTCACAGTCTCTCTCTCTCCTCCATGTCACAGTCTCTCTCTCTCCTCCATGTCACAGTCTCTCTCTCTCCTCCATGTCACAGTCTCTCTCTCTCCTCCATGTCACAGTCTCTCTCTCTCCTCCATGTCACAGTCTCTCTCTCTCCTCCATGTCACAGTCTCTCTCTCTCCTCCATGTCACAGTCTCTCTCTCTCCTCCATGTCACAGTCTCTCTCTCTCCTCCATGTCACAGTCTCTCTCTCTCCTCCATGTCACAGTCTCTCTCTCTCCTCCATGTCACAGTCTCTCTCTCTCCTCCATGTCACAGTCTCTCTCTCTCCTCCATGTCACAGTCTCTCTCTCTCCTCCATGTCACAGTCTCTCTCTCTCCTCCATGTCACAGTCTCTCTCTCTCCTCCATGTCACAGTCTCTCTCTCTCCTCCATGTCACAGTCTCTCTCTCTCCTCCATGTCACAGTCTCTCTCTCTCCTCCATGTCACAGTCTCTCTCTCTCCTCCATGTCACAGTCTCTCTCTCTCCTCCATGTCACAGTCTCTCTCTCTCCTCCATGTCACAGTCTCTCTCTCTCCTCCATGTCACAGTCTCTCTCTCTCCTCCATGTCACAGTCTCTCTCTCTCTCCTCCATGTCACAGTCTCTCTCTCTCCTCCATGTCACAGTCTCTCTCTCTCCTCCATGTCACAGTCTCTCTCTCTCCTCCATGTCACAGTCTCTCTCTCTCCTCCATGTCACAGTCTCTCTCTCTCCTCCATGTCACAGTCTCTCTCTCTCCTCCATGTCACAGTCTCTCTCTCTCTCCTCCATGTCACAGTCTCTCTCTCTCCTCCATGTCACAGTCTCTCTCTCTCCTCCATGTCACAGTCTCTCTCTCTCCTCCATGTCACAGTCTCTCTCTCTCCTCCATGTCACAGTCTCTCTCTCTCCTCCATGTCACAGTCTCTCTCTCTCCTCCATGTCACAGTCTCTCTCTCTCCTCCATGTCACAGTCTCTCTCTCTCCTCCATGTCACAGTCTCTCTCTCTCCTCCATGTCACAGTCTCTCTCTCTCCTCCATGTCACAGTCTCTCTCTCTCCTCCATGTCACAGTCTCTCTCTCTCCTCCATGTCACAGTCTCTCTCTCTCCTCCATGTCACAGTCTCTCTCTCTCCTCCATGTCACAGTCTCTCTCTCTCCTCCATGTCACAGTCTCTCTCTCTCCTCCATGTCACAGTCTCTCTCTCTCCTCCATGTCACAGTCTCTCTCTCTCCTCCATGTCACAGTCTCTCTCTCTCCTCCATGTCACAGTCTCTCTCTCTCCTCCATGTCACAGTCTCTCTCTCTCCTCCATGTCACAGTCTCTCTCTCTCCTCCATGTCACAGTCTCTCTCTCTCCTCCATGTCACAGTCTCTCTCTCTCCTCCATGTCACAGTCTCTCTCTCTCCTCCATGTCACAGTCTCTCTCTCTCCTCCATGTCACAGTCTCTCTCTCTCCTCCATGTCACAGTCTCTCTCTCTCCTCCATGTCACAGTCTCTCTCTCTCCTCCATGTCACAGTCTCTCTCTCTCCTCCATGTCACAGTCTCTCTCTCTCCTCCATGTCACAGTCTCTCTCTCTCCTCCATGTCACAGTCTCTCTCTCTCCTCCATGTCACAGTCTCTCTCTCTCCTCCATGTCACAGTCTCTCTCTCTCCTCCATGTCACAGTCTCTCTCTCTCCTCCATGTCACAGTCTCTCTCTCTCCTCCATGTCACAGTCTCTCTCTCTCCTCCATGTCACAGTCTCTCTCTCTCCTCCATGTCACAGTCTCTCTCTCTCCTCCATGTCACAGTCTCTCTCTCTCCTCCATGTCACAGTCTCTCTCTCTCCTCCATGTCACAGTCTCTCTCTCTCCTCCATGTCACAGTCTCTCTCTCTCCTCCATGTCACAGTCTCTCTCTCTCCTCCATGTCACAGTCTCTCTCTCTCCTCCATGTCACAGTCTCTCTCTCTCCTCCATGTCACAGTCTCTCTCTCTCCTCCATGTCACAGTCTCTCTCTCTCCTCCATGTCACAGTCTCTCTCTCTCCTCCATGTCACAGTCTCTCTCTCTCCTCCATGTCACAGTCTCTCTCTCTCCTCCATGTCACAGTCTCTCTCTCTCCTCCATGTCACAGTCTCTCTCTCTCCTCCATGTCACAGTCTCTCTCTCTCCTCCATGTCACAGTCTCTCTCTCTCCTCCATGTCACAGTCTCTCTCTCTCCTCCATGTCACAGTCTCTCTCTCTCCTCCATGTCACAGTCTCTCTCTCTCTCCTCCATGTCACAGTCTCTCTCTCTCCTCCATGTCACAGTCTCTCTCTCTCCTCCATGTCACAGTCTCTCTCTCTCCTCCATGTCACAGTCTCTCTCTCTCCTCCATGTCACAGTCTCTCTCTCTCCTCCATGTCACAGTCTCTCTCTCTCCTCCATGTCACAGTCTCTCTCTCTCCTCCATGTCACAGTCTCTCTCTCTCCTCCATGTCACAGTCTCTCTCTCTCCTCCATGTCACAGTCTCTCTCTCTCCTCCATGTCACAGTCTCTCTCTCTCCTCCATGTCACAGTCTCTCTCTCTCCTCCATGTCACAGTCTCTCTCTCTCCTCCATGTCACAGTCTCTCTCTCTCCTCCATGTCACAGTCTCTCTCTCTCCTCCATGTCACAGTCTCTCTCTCTCCTCCATGTCACAGTCTCTCTCTCTCCTCCATGTCACAGTCTCTCTCTCTCCTCCATGTCACAGTCTCTCTCTCTCCTCCATGTCACAGTCTCTCTCTCTCCTCCATGTCACAGTCTCTCTCTCTCCTCCATGTCACAGTCTCTCTCTCTCCTCCATGTCACAGTCTCTCTCTCTCCTCCATGTCACAGTCTCTCTCTCTCCTCCATGTCACAGTCTCTCTCTCTCCTCCATGTCACAGTCTCTCTCTCTCCTCCATGTCACAGTCTCTCTCTCTCCTCCATGTCACAGTCTCTCTCTCTCCTCCATGTCACAGTCTCTCTCTCTCCTCCATGTCACAGTCTCTCTCTCTCCTCCATGTCACAGTCTCTCTCTCTCCTCCATGTCACAGTCTCTCTCTCTCCTCCATGTCACAGTCTCTCTCTCTCCTCCATGTCACAGTCTCTCTCTCTCCTCCATGTCACAGTCTCTCTCTCTCCTCCATGTCACAGTCTCTCTCTCTCCTCCATGTCACAGTCTCTCTCTCTCCTCCATGTCACAGTCTCTCTCTCTCCTCCATGTCACAGTCTCTCTCTCTCCTCCATGTCACAGTCTCTCTCTCTCCTCCATGTCACAGTCTCTCTCTCTCCTCCATGTCACAGTCTCTCTCTCTCCTCCATGTCACAGTCTCTCTCTCTCCTCCATGTCACAGTCTCTCTCTCTCCTCCATGTCACAGTCTCTCTCTCTCCTCCATGTCACAGTCTCTCTCTCTCCTCCATGTCACAGTCTCTCTCTCTCCTCCATGTCACAGTCTCTCTCTCTCCTCCATGTCACAGTCTCTCTCTCTCCTCCATGTCACAGTCTCTCTCTCTCCTCCATGTCACAGTCTCTCTCTCTCCTCCATGTCACAGTCTCTCTCTCTCCTCCATGTCACAGTCTCTCTCTCTCCTCCATGTCACAGTCTCTCTCTCTCCTCCATGTCACAGTCTCTCTCTCTCCTCCATGTCACAGTCTCTCTCTCTCCTCCATGTCACAGTCTCTCTCTCTCCTCCATGTCACAGTCTCTCTCTCTCCTCCATGTCACAGTCTCTCTCTCTCCTCCATGTCACAGTCTCTCTCTCTCCTCCATGTCACAGTCTCTCTCTCTCCTCCATGTCACAGTCTCTCTCTCTCCTCCATGTCACAGTCTCTCTCTCTCCTCCATGTCACAGTCTCTCTCTCTCCTCCATGTCACAGTCTCTCTCTCTCCTCCATGTCACAGTCTCTCTCTCTCCTCCATGTCACAGTCTCTCTCTCTCCTCCATGTCACAGTCTCTCTCTCTCCTCCATGTCACAGTCTCTCTCTCTCCTCCATGTCACAGTCTCTCTCTCTCCTCCATGTCACAGTCTCTCTCTCTCCTCCATGTCACAGTCTCTCTCTCTCCTCCATTCACAGTCTCTCTCTCCTCCATGTCACAGTCTCTCTCTCTCCTCCATGTCACAGTCTCTCTCTCTCCTCCATGTCACAGTCTCTCTCTCTCCTCCATGTCACAGTCTCTCTCTCTCCTCCATGTCACAGTCTCTCTCTCTCCTCCATGTCACAGTCTCTCTCTCTCCTCCATGTCACAGTCTCTCTCTCTCCTCCATGTCACAGTCTCTCTCTCTCCTCCATGTCACAGTCTCTCTCTCTCCTCCATGTCACAGTCTCTCTCTCTCCTCCATGTCACAGTCTCTCTCTCTCCTCCATGTCACAGTCTCTCTCTCTCCTCCATGTCACAGTCTCTCTCTCTCCTCCATGTCACAGTCTCTCTCTCTCCTCCATGTCACAGTCTCTCTCTCTCCTCCATGTCACAGTCTCTCTCTCTCCTCCATGTCACAGTCTCTCTCTCTCCTCCATGTCACAGTCTCTCTCTCCTCCATGTCACAGTCTCTCTCTCCTCCATGTCACAGTCTCTCTCTCTCCTCCATGTCACAGTCTCTCTCTCTCCTCCATGTCACAGTCTCTCTCTCTCCTCCATGTCACAGTCTCTCTCTCTCCTCCATGTCACAGTCTCTCTCTCTCCTCCATGTCACAGTCTCTCTCTCTCCTCCATTTTACAGTCTCTCTCTCTCCTCCATGTCACAGTCTCTCTCTCTCCTCCATGTCACAGTCTCTCTCTCTCCTCCATGTCACAGTCTCTCTCTCTCTCCTCCATGTCACAGTCTCTCTCTCTCCTCCATGTCACAGTCTCTCTCTCTCCTCCATGTCACAGTCTCTCTCTCTCCTCCATGTCACAGTCTCTCTCTCTCCTCCATGTCACAGTCTCTCTCTCTCCTCCATGTCACAGTCTCTCTCTCTCCTCCATGTCACAGTCTCTCTCTCTCCTCCATGTCACAGTCTCTCTCTCTCCTCCATGTCACAGTCTCTCTCTCTCCTCCATGTCACAGTCTCTCTCTCTCCTCCATGTCACAGTCTCTCTCTCTCCTCCATGTCACAGTCTCTCTCTCTCCTCCATGTCACAGTCTCTCTCTCTCCTCCATGTCACAGTCTCTCTCTCTCCTCCATGTCACAGTCTCTCTCTCTCCTCCATGTCACAGTCTCTCTCTCTCCTCCATGTCACAGTCTCTCTCTCTCCTCCATGTCACAGTCTCTCTCTCTCCTCCATGTCACAGTCTCTCTCTCTCCTCCATGTCACAGTCTCTCTCTCTCCTCCATGTCACAGTCTCTCTCTCTCCTCCATGTCACAGTCTCTCTCTCTCCTCCATGTCACAGTCTCTCTCTCTCCTCCATGTCACAGTCTCTCTCTCTCCTCCATGTCACAGTCTCTCTCTCTCCTCCATGTCACAGTCTCTCTCTCTCCTCCATGTCACAGTCTCTCTCTCTCCTCCATGTCACAGTCTCTCTCTCTCCTCCATGTCACAGTCTCTCTCTCTCCTCCATGTCACAGTCTCTCTCTCTCCTCCATGTCACAGTCTCTCTCTCTCCTCCATGTCACAGTCTCTCTCTCTCCTCCATGTCACAGTCTCTCTCTCTCCTCCATGTCACAGTCTCTCTCTCTCCTCCATGTCACAGTCTCTCTCTCTCCTCCATGTCACAGTCTCTCTCTCTCCTCCATGTCACAGTCTCTCTCTCTCCTCCATGTCACAGTCTCTCTCTCTCCTCCATGTCACAGTCTCTCTCTCTCCTCCATGTCACAGTCTCTCTCTCTCCTCCATGTCACAGTCTCTCTCTCTCCTCCATGTCACAGTCTCTCTCTCTCCTCCATGTCACAGTCTCTCTCTCTCTCCTCCATGTCACAGTCTCTCTCTCTCCTCCATGTCACAGTCTCTCTCTCTCCTCCATGTCACAGTCTCTCTCTCTCCTCCATGTCACAGTCTCTCTCTCTCCTCCATGTCACAGTCTCTCTCTCTCCTCCATGTCACAGTCTCTCTCTCTCTCCTCCATGTCACAGTCTCTCTCTCTCCTCCATGTCACAGTCTCTCTCTCTCCTCCATGTCACAGTCTCTCTCTCTCCTCCATGTCACAGTCTCTCTCTCTCTCCTCCATGTCACAGTCTCTCTCTCTCCTCCATGTCACAGTCTCTCTCTCTCCTCCATGTCACAGTCTCTCTCTCTCCTCCATGTCACAGTCTCTCTCTCTCCTCCATGTCACAGTCTCTCTCTCTCCTCCATGTCACAGTCTCTCTCTCTCCTCCATGTCACAGTCTCTCTCTCTCCTCCATGTCACAGTCTCTCTCTCTCCTCCATGTCACAGTCTCTCTCTCTCCTCCATGTCACAGTCTCTCTCTCTCCTCCATGTCACAGTCTCTCTCTCTCCTCCATGTCACAGTCTCTCTCTCTCCTCCATGTCACAGTCTCTCTCTCTCCTCCATGTCACAGTCTCTCTCTCTCCTCCATGTCACAGTCTCTCTCTCTCCTCCATGTCACAGTCTCTCTCTCTCCTCCATGTCACAGTCTCTCTCTCTCCTCCATGTCACAGTCTCTCTCTCTCCTCCATGTCACAGTCTCTCTCTCTCCTCCATGTCACAGTCTCTCTCTCTCCTCCATGTCACAGTCTCTCTCTCTCCTCCATGTCACAGTCTCTCTCTCTCCTCCATGTCACAGTCTCTCTCTCTCCTCCATGTCACAGTCTCTCTCTCTCCTCCATGTCACAGTCTCTCTCTCTCCTCCATGTCACAGTCTCTCTCTCTCCTCCATGTCACAGTCTCTCTCTCTCCTCCATGTCACAGTCTCTCTCTCTCCTCCATGTCACAGTCTCTCTCTCTCCTCCATGTCACAGTCTCTCTCTCTCCTCCATGTCACAGTCTCTCTCTCTCCTCCATGTCACAGTCTCTCTCTCTCCTCCATGTCACAGTCTCTCTCTCTCCTCCATGTCACAGTCTCTCTCTCTCCTCCATGTCACAGTCTCTCTCTCTCCTCCATGTCACAGTCTCTCTCTCTCCTCCATGTCACAGTCTCTCTCTCTCCTCCATGTCACAGTCTCTCTCTCTCCTCCATGTCACAGTCTCTCTCTCTCCTCCATGTCACAGTCTCTCTCTCTCCTCCATGTCACAGTCTCTCTCTCTCCTCCATGTCACAGTCTCTCTCTCTCCTCCATGTCACAGTCTCTCTCTCTCCTCCATGTCACAGTCTCTCTCTCTCCTCCATGTCACAGTCTCTCTCTCTCCTCCATGTCACAGTCTCTCTCTCTCCTCCATGTCACAGTCTCTCTCTCTCCTCCATGTCACAGTCTCTCTCTCTCCTCCATGTCACAGTCTCTCTCTCTCCTCCATGTCACAGTCTCTCTCTCTCCTCCATGTCACAGTCTCTCTCTCTCCTCCATGTCACAGTCTCTCTCTCTCCTCCATGTCACAGTCTCTCTCTCTCCTCCATGTCACAGTCTCTCTCTCTCCTCCATGTCACAGTCTCTCTCTCTCCTCCATGTCACAGTCTCTCTCTCTCCTCCATGTCACAGTCTCTCTCTCTCCTCCATGTCACAGTCTCTCTCTCTCCTCCATGTCACAGTCTCTCTCTCTCCTCCATGTCACAGTCTCTCTCTCTCCTCCATGTCACAGTCTCTCTCTCTCCTCCATGTCACAGTCTCTCTCTCTCCTCCATGTCACAGTCTCTCTCTCTCCTCCATGTCACAGTCTCTCTCTCTCCTCCATGTCACAGTCTCTCTCTCTCCTCCATGTCACAGTCTCTCTCTCTCCTCCATGTCACAGTCTCTCTCTCTCCTCCATGTCACAGTCTCTCTCTCTCCTCCATGTCACAGTCTCTCTCTCTCCTCCATGTCACAGTCTCTCTCTCTCCTCCATGTCACAGTCTCTCTCTCTCCTCCATGTCACAGTCTCTCTCTCTCCTCCATGTCACAGTCTCTCTCTCTCCTCCATGTCACAGTCTCTCTCTCTCCTCCATGTCACAGTCTCTCTCTCTCCTCCATGTCACAGTCTCTCTCTCTCCTCCATGTCACAGTCTCTCTCTCTCCTCCATGTCACAGTCTCTCTCTCTCCTCCATGTCACAGTCTCTCTCTCTCCTCCATGTCACAGTCTCTCTCTCTCCTCCATGTCACAGTCTCTCTCTCTCCTCCATGTCACAGTCTCTCTCTCTCCTCCATGTCACAGTCTCTCTCTCTCCTCCATGTCACAGTCTCTCTCTCTCCTCCATGTCACAGTCTCTCTCTCTCCTCCATGTCACAGTCTCTCTCTCTCCTCCATGTCACAGTCTCTCTCTCTCCTCCATGTCACAGTCTCTCTCTCTCCTCCATGTCACAGTCTCTCTCTCTCCTCCATGTCACAGTCTCTCTCTCTCCTCCATGTCACAGTCTCTCTCTCTCCTCCATGTCACAGTCTCTCTCTCTCCTCCATGTCACAGTCTCTCTCTCTCCTCCATGTCACAGTCTCTCTCTCTCCTCCATGTCACAGTCTCTCTCTCTCCTCCATGTCACAGTCTCTCTCTCTCCTCCATGTCACAGTCTCTCTCTCTCCTCCATGTCACAGTCTCTCTCTCTCCTCCATGTCACAGTCTCTCTCTCTCCTCCATGTCACAGTCTCTCTCTCTCCTCCATGTCACAGTCTCTCTCTCTCCTCCATGTCACAGTCTCTCTCTCTCCTCCATGTCACAGTCTCTCTCTCTCCTCCATGTCACAGTCTCTCTCTCTCCTCCATGTCACAGTCTCTCTCTCTCCTCCATGTCACAGTCTCTCTCTCTCCTCCATGTCACAGTCTCTCTCTCTCCTCCATGTCACAGTCTCTCTCTCTCCTCCATGTCACAGTCTCTCTCTCTCCTCCATGTCACAGTCTCTCTCTCTCCTCCATGTCACAGTCTCTCTCTCTCCTCCATGTCACAGTCTCTCTCTCTCCTCCATGTCACAGTCTCTCTCTCTCCTCCATGTCACAGTCTCTCTCTCTCCTCCATGTCACAGTCTCTCTCTCTCCTCCATGTCACAGTCTCTCTCTCTCCTCCATGTCACAGTCTCTCTCTCTCCTCCATGTCACAGTCTCTCTCTCTCCTCCATGTCACAGTCTCTCTCTCTCCTCCATGTCACAGTCTCTCTCTCTCCTCCATGTCACAGTCTCTCTCTCTCCTCCATGTCACAGTCTCTCTCTCTCCTCCATGTCACAGTCTCTCTCTCTCCTCCATGTCACAGTCTCTCTCTCTCCTCCATGTCACAGTCTCTCTCTCTCCTCCATGTCACAGTCTCTCTCTCTCCTCCATGTCACAGTCTCTCTCTCTCCTCCATGTCACAGTCTCTCTCTCTCCTCCATGTCACAGTCTCTCTCTCTCCTCCATGTCACAGTCTCTCTCTCTCCTCCATGTCACAGTCTCTCTCTCTCTCCTCCATGTCACAGTCTCTCTCTCTCCTCCATGTCACAGTCTCTCTCTCTCCTCCATGTCACAGTCTCTCTCTCTCCTCCATGTCACAGTCTCTCTCTCTCCTCCATGTCACAGTCTCTCTCTCTCCTCCATGTCACAGTCTCTCTCTCTCCTCCATGTCACAGTCTCTCTCTCTCCTCCATGTCACAGTCTCTCTCTCTCCTCCATGTCACAGTCTCTCTCTCTCCTCCATGTCACAGTCTCTCTCTCTCCTCCATGTCACAGTCTCTCTCTCTCTCCTCCATGTCACAGTCTCTCTCTCTCCTCCATGTCACAGTCTCTCTCTCTCCTCCATGTCACAGTCTCTCTCTCTCCTCCATGTCACAGTCTCTCTCTCTCCTCCATGTCACAGTCTCTCTCTCTCCTCCATGTCACAGTCTCTCTCTCTCCTCCATGTCACAGTCTCTCTCTCTCCTCCATGTCACAGTCTCTCTCTCTCCTCCATGTCACAGTCTCTCTCTCTCCTCCATGTCACAGTCTCTCTCTCTCCTCCATGTCACAGTCTCTCTCTCTCCTCCATGTCACAGTCTCTCTCTCTCCTCCATGTCACAGTCTCTCTCTCTCCTCCATGTCACAGTCTCTCTCTCTCCTCCATGTCACAGTCTCTCTCTCTCCTCCATGTCACAGTCTCTCTCTCTCCTCCATGTCACAGTCTCTCTCTCTCCTCCATGTCACAGTCTCTCTCTCTCCTCCATGTCACAGTCTCTCTCTCTCCTCCATGTCACAGTCTCTCTCTCTCCTCCATGTCACAGTCTCTCTCTCTCCTCCATGTCACAGTCTCTCTCTCTCCTCCATGTCACAGTCTCTCTCTCTCCTCCATGTCACAGTCTCTCTCTCTCCTCCATGTCACAGTCTCTCTCTCTCCTCCATGTCACAGTCTCTCTCTCTCCTCCATGTCACAGTCTCTCTCTCTCCTCCATGTCACAGTCTCTCTCTCTCCTCCATGTCACAGTCTCTCTCTCTCCTCCATGTCACAGTCTCTCTCTCTCCTCCATGTCACAGTCTCTCTCTCTCCTCCATGTCACAGTCTCTCTCTCTCCTCCATGTCACAGTCTCTCTCTCTCCTCCATGTCACAGTCTCTCTCTCTCCTCCATGTCACAGTCTCTCTCTCTCCTCCATGTCACAGTCTCTCTCTCTCCTCCATGTCACAGTCTCTCTCTCTCCTCCATGTCACAGTCTCTCTCTCTCCTCCATGTCACAGTCTCTCTCTCTCCTCCATGTCACAGTCTCTCTCTCTCCTCCATGTCACAGTCTCTCTCTCTCCTCCATGTCACAGTCTCTCTCTCTCCTCCATGTCACAGTCTCTCTCTCTCCTCCATGTCACAGTCTCTCTCTCTCCTCCATGTCACAGTCTCTCTCTCTCCTCCATGTCACAGTCTCTCTCTCTCCTCCATGTCACAGTCTCTCTCTCTCCTCCATGTCACAGTCTCTCTCTCTCCTCCATGTCACAGTCTCTCTCTCTCCTCCATGTCACAGTCTCTCTCTCTCCTCCATGTCACAGTCTCTCTCTCTCCTCCATGTCACAGTCTCTCTCTCTCCTCCATGTCACAGTCTCTCTCTCTCCTCCATGTCACAGTCTCTCTCTCTCCTCCATGTCACAGTCTCTCTCTCTCCTCCATGTCACAGTCTCTCTCTCTCCTCCATGTCACAGTCTCTCTCTCTCCTCCATGTCACAGTCTCTCTCTCTCCTCCATGTCACAGTCTCTCTCTCTCCTCCATGTCACAGTCTCTCTCTCTCCTCCATGTCACAGTCTCTCTCTCTCCTCCATGTCACAGTCTCTCTCTCTCCTCCATGTCACAGTCTCTCTCTCTCCTCCATGTCACAGTCTCTCTCTCTCCTCCATGTCACAGTCTCTCTCTCTCCTCCATGTCACAGTCTCTCTCTCTCCTCCATGTCACAGTCTCTCTCTCTCCTCCATGTCACAGTCTCTCTCTCTCCTCCATGTCACAGTCTCTCTCTCTCCTCCATGTCACAGTCTCTCTCTCTCCTCCATGTCACAGTCTCTCTCTCTCCTCCATGTCACAGTCTCTCTCTCTCCTCCATGTCACAGTCTCTCTCTCTCCTCCATGTCACAGTCTCTCTCTCTCCTCCATGTCACAGTCTCTCTCTCTCCTCCATGTCACAGTCTCTCTCTCTCCTCCATGTCACAGTCTCTCTCTCTCCTCCATGTCACAGTCTCTCTCTCTCCTCCATGTCACAGTCTCTCTCTCTCCTCCATGTCACAGTCTCTCTCTCTCCTCCATGTCACAGTCTCTCTCTCTCCTCCATGTCACAGTCTCTCTCTCTCCTCCATGTCACAGTCTCTCTCTCTCCTCCATGTCACAGTCTCTCTCTCTCCTCCATGTCACAGTCTCTCTCTCTCCTCCATGTCACAGTCTCTCTCTCTCCTCCATGTCACAGTCTCTCTCTCTCCTCCATGTCACAGTCTCTCTCTCTCCTCCATGTCACAGTCTCTCTCTCTCCTCCATGTCACAGTCTCTCTCTCTCCTCCATGTCACAGTCTCTCTCTCTCCTCCATGTCACAGTCTCTCTCTCTCCTCCATGTCACAGTCTCTCTCTCTCCTCCATGTCACAGTCTCTCTCTCTCCTCCATGTCACAGTCTCTCTCTCTCCTCCATGTCACAGTCTCTCTCTCTCTCCTCCATGTCACAGTCTCTCTCTCTCCTCCATGTCACAGTCTCTCTCTCTCCTCCATGTCACAGTCTCTCTCTCTCCTCCATGTCACAGTCTCTCTCTCTCCTCCATGTCACAGTCTCTCTCTCTCCTCCATGTCACAGTCTCTCTCTCTCCTCCATGTCACAGTCTCTCTCTCTCCTCCATGTCACAGTCTCTCTCTCTCCTCCATGTCACAGTCTCTCTCTCTCCTCCATGTCACAGTCTCTCTCTCTCCTCCATGTCACAGTCTCTCTCTCTCCTCCATGTCACAGTCTCTCTCTCTCCTCCATGTCACAGTCTCTCTCTCTCCTCCATGTCACAGTCTCTCTCTCTCCTCCATGTCACAGTCTCTCTCTCTCCTCCATGTCACAGTCTCTCTCTCTCCTCCATGTCACAGTCTCTCTCTCTCCTCCATGTCACAGTCTCTCTCTCTCCTCCATGTCACAGTCTCTCTCTCTCCTCCATGTCACAGTCTCTCTCTCTCCTCCATGTCACAGTCTCTCTCTCTCCTCCATGTCACAGTCTCTCTCTCTCCTCCATGTCACAGTCTCTCTCTCTCCTCCATGTCACAGTCTCTCTCTCTCCTCCATGTCACAGTCTCTCTCTCTCCTCCATGTCACAGTCTCTCTCTCTCCTCCATGTCACAGTCTCTCTCTCTCTCCTCCATGTCACAGTCTCTCTCTCTCCTCCATGTCACAGTCACAGTCTCTCTCTCTCCTCCATGTCACAGTCTCTCTCTCTCCTCCATGTCACAGTCTCTCTCTCTCCTCCATGTCACAGTCTCTCTCTCTCCTCCATGTCACAGTCTCTCTCTCTCCTCCATGTCACAGTCTCTCTCTCTCCTCCATGTCACAGTCTCTCTCTCTCCTCCATGTCACAGTCTCTCTCTCTCCTCCATGTCACAGTCTCTCTCTCTCCTCCATGTCACAGTCTCTCTCTCTCCTCCATGTCACAGTCTCTCTCTCTCCTCCATGTCACAGTCTCTCTCTCTCCTCCATGTCACAGTCTCTCTCTCTCCTCCATGTCACAGTCTCTCTCTCTCCTCCATGTCACAGTCTCTCTCTCTCCTCCATGTCACAGTCTCTCTCTCTCCTCCATGTCACAGTCTCTCTCTCTCTCCTCCATGTCACAGTCTCTCTCTCTCTCCTCCGTGTCACAGTCTCTCTCTCTCCTCCATTTTACAGTCTCTCTCTCTCCTCCATGTCACAGTCTCTCTCTCTCCTCCATGTCACAGTCTCTCTCTCTCCTCCATGTCACAGTCTCTCTCTCTCCTCCATGTCACAGTCTCTCTCTCTCCTCCATGTCACAGTCTCTCTCTCTCCTCCATGTCACAGTCTCTCTCTCTCCTCCATGTCACAGTCTCTCTCTCTCCTCCATGTCACAGTCTCTCTCTCTCCTCCATGTCACAGTCTCTCTCTCTCCTCCATGTCACAGTCTCTCTCTCTCCTCCATGTCACAGTCTCTCTCTCTCCTCCATGTCACAGTCTCTCTCTCTCCTCCATGTCACAGTCTCTCTCTCTCCTCCATGTCACAGTCTCTCTCTCTCCTCCATGTCACAGTCTCTCTCTCTCCTCCATGTCACAGTCTCTCTCTCTCCTCCATGTCACAGTCTCTCTCTCTCCTCCATGTCACAGTCTCTCTCTCTCCTCCATGTCACAGTCTCTCTCTCTCCTCCATGTCACAGTCTCTCTCTCTCCTCCATGTCACAGTCTCTCTCTCTCCTCCATGTCACAGTCTCTCTCTCTCCTCCATGTCACAGTCTCTCTCTCTCCTCCATGTCACAGTCTCTCTCTCTCCTCCATGTCACAGTCTCTCTCTCTCCTCCATGTCACAGTCTCTCTCTCTCCTCCATGTCACAGTCTCTCTCTCTCCTCCATGTCACAGTCTCTCTCTCTCCTCCATGTCACAGTCTCTCTCTCTCCTCCATGTCACAGTCTCTCTCTCTCCTCCATGTCACAGTCTCTCTCTCTCCTCCATGTCACAGTCTCTCTCTCTCCTCCATGTCACAGTCTCTCTCTCTCCTCCATGTCACAGTCTCTCTCTCTCCTCCATGTCACAGTCTCTCTCTCTCCTCCATGTCACAGTCTCTCTCTCTCCTCCATGTCACAGTCTCTCTCTCTCCTCCATGTCACAGTCTCTCTCTCTCCTCCATGTCACAGTCTCTCTCTCTCCTCCATGTCACAGTCTCTCTCTCTCCTCCATGTCACAGTCTCTCTCTCTCCTCCATGTCACAGTCTCTCTCTCTCCTCCATGTCACAGTCTCTCTCTCTCCTCCATGTCACAGTCTCTCTCTCTCCTCCATGTCACAGTCTCTCTCTCTCCTCCATGTCACAGTCTCTCTCTCTCCTCCATGTCACAGTCTCTCTCTCTCCTCCATGTCACAGTCTCTCTCTCTCCTCCATGTCACAGTCTCTCTCTCTCCTCCATGTCACAGTCTCTCTCTCTCCTCCATGTCACAGTCTCTCTCTCTCCTCCATGTCACAGTCTCTCTCTCTCCTCCATGTCACAGTCTCTCTCTCTCCTCCATGTCACAGTCTCTCTCTCTCCTCCATGTCACAGTCTCTCTCTCTCCTCCATGTCACAGTCTCTCTCTCTCCTCCATGTCACAGTCTCTCTCTCTCCTCCATGTCACAGTCTCTCTCTCTCCTCCATGTCACAGTCTCTCTCTCTCCTCCATGTCACAGTCTCTCTCTCTCCTCCATGTCACAGTCTCTCTCTCTCCTCCATGTCACAGTCTCTCTCTCTCCTCCATGTCACAGTCTCTCTCTCTCCTCCATGTCACAGTCTCTCTCTCTCCTCCATGTCACAGTCTCTCTCTCTCCTCCATGTCACAGTCTCTCTCTCTCCTCCATGTCACAGTCTCTCTCTCTCCTCCATGTCACAGTCTCTCTCTCTCCTCCATGTCACAGTCTCTCTCTCTCCTCCATGTCACAGTCTCTCTCTCTCCTCCATGTCACAGTCTCTCTCTCTCCTCCATGTCACAGTCTCTCTCTCTCCTCCATGTCACAGTCTCTCTCTCTCCTCCATGTCACAGTCTCTCTCTCTCCTCCATGTCACAGTCTCTCTCTCTCCTCCATGTCACAGTCTCTCTCTCTCCTCCATGTCACAGTCTCTCTCTCTCTCCTCCATGTCACAGTCTCTCTCTCTCCTCCATGTCACAGTCTCTCTCTCTCTCCTCCATGTCACAGTCTCTCTCTCTCCTCCATGTCACAGTCTCTCTCTCTCCTCCATGTCACAGTCTCTCTCTCTCCTCCATGTCACAGTCTCTCTCTCTCCTCCATGTCACAGTCTCTCTCTCTCCTCCATGTCACAGTCTCTCTCTCTCCTCCATGTCACAGTCTCTCTCTCTCCTCCATGTCACAGTCTCTCTCTCTCCTCCATGTCACAGTCTCTCTCTCTCCTCCATGTCACAGTCTCTCTCTCTCCTCCATGTCACAGTCTCTCTCTCTCCTCCATGTCACAGTCTCTCTCTCTCCTCCATGTCACAGTCTCTCTCTCTCCTCCATGTCACAGTCTCTCTCTCTCCTCCATGTCACAGTCTCTCTCTCTCCTCCATGTCACAGTCTCTCTCTCTCCTCCATGTCACAGTCTCTCTCTCTCCTCCATGTCACAGTCTCTCTCTCTCCTCCATGTCACAGTCTCTCTCTCTCCTCCATGTCACAGTCTCTCTCTCTCCTCCATGTCACAGTCTCTCTCTCTCCTCCATGTCACAGTCTCTCTCTCTCCTCCATGTCACAGTCTCTCTCTCTCCTCCATGTCACAGTCTCTCTCTCTCCTCCATGTCACAGTCTCTCTCTCTCCTCCATGTCACAGTCTCTCTCTCTCCTCCATGTCACAGTCTCTCTCTCTCCTCCATGTCACAGTCTCTCTCTCTCCTCCATGTCACAGTCTCTCTCTCTCCTCCATGTCACAGTCTCTCTCTCTCCTCCATGTCACAGTCTCTCTCTCTCCTCCATGTCACAGTCTCTCTCTCTCCTCCATGTCACAGTCTCTCTCTCTCCTCCATGTCACAGTCTCTCTCTCTCCTCCATGTCACAGTCTCTCTCTCTCCTCCATGTCACAGTCTCTCTCTCTCCTCCATGTCACAGTCTCTCTCTCTCCTCCATGTCACAGTCTCTCTCTCTCCTCCATGTCACAGTCTCTCTCTCTCCTCCATGTCACAGTCTCTCTCTCTCCTCCATGTCACAGTCTCTCTCTCTCCTCCATGTCACAGTCTCTCTCTCTCCTCCATGTCACAGTCTCTCTCTCTCCTCCATGTCACAGTCTCTCTCTCTCCTCCATGTCACAGTCTCTCTCTCTCCTCCATGTCACAGTCTCTCTCTCTCCTCCATGTCACAGTCTCTCTCTCTCCTCCATGTCACAGTCTCTCTCTCTCCTCCATGTCACAGTCTCTCTCTCTCCTCCATGTCACAGTCTCTCTCTCTCCTCCATGTCACAGTCTCTCTCTCTCCTCCATGTCACAGTCTCTCTCTCTCCTCCATGTCACAGTCTCTCTCTCTCCTCCATGTCACAGTCTCTCTCTCTCCTCCATGTCACAGTCTCTCTCTCTCCTCCATGTCACAGTCTCTCTCTCTCCTCCATGTCACAGTCTCTCTCTCTCCTCCATGTCACAGTCTCTCTCTCTCCTCCATGTCACAGTCTCTCTCTCTCCTCCATGTCACAGTCTCTCTCTCTCCTCCATGTCACAGTCTCTCTCTCTCCTCCATGTCACAGTCTCTCTCTCTCCTCCATGTCACAGTCTCTCTCTCTCCTCCATGTCACAGTCTCTCTCTCTCCTCCATGTCACAGTCTCTCTCTCTCCTCCATGTCACAGTCTCTCTCTCTCCTCCATGTCACAGTCTCTCTCTCTCCTCCATGTCACAGTCTCTCTCTCTCCTCCATGTCACAGTCTCTCTCTCTCCTCCATGTCACAGTCTCTCTCTCTCCTCCATGTCACAGTCTCTCTCTCTCCTCCATGTCACAGTCTCTCTCTCTCCTCCATGTCACAGTCTCTCTCTCTCCTCCATGTCACAGTCTCTCTCTCTCCTCCATGTCACAGTCTCTCTCTCTCCTCCATGTCACAGTCTCTCTCTCTCCTCCATGTCACAGTCTCTCTCTCTCCTCCATGTCACAGTCTCTCTCTCTCCTCCATGTCACAGTCTCTCTCTCTCCTCCATGTCACAGTCTCTCTCTCTCCTCCATGTCACAGTCTCTCTCTCTCCTCCATGTCACAGTCTCTCTCTCTCCTCCATGTCACAGTCTCTCTCTCTCCTCCATGTCACAGTCTCTCTCTCTCCTCCATGTCACAGTCTCTCTCTCTCCTCCATGTCACAGTCTCTCTCTCTCCTCCATGTCACAGTCTCTCTCTCTCCTCCATGTCACAGTCTCTCTCTCTCCTCCATGTCACAGTCTCTCTCTCTCCTCCATGTCACAGTCTCTCTCTCTCCTCCATGTCACAGTCTCTCTCTCTCCTCCATGTCACAGTCTCTCTCTCTCCTCCATGTCACAGTCTCTCTCTCTCCTCCATGTCACAGTCTCTCTCTCTCCTCCATGTCACAGTCTCTCTCTCTCCTCCATGTCACAGTCTCTCTCTCTCCTCCATGTCACAGTCTCTCTCTCTCCTCCATGTCACAGTCTCTCTCTCTCCTCCATGTCACAGTCTCTCTCTCTCCTCCATGTCACAGTCTCTCTCTCTCCTCCATGTCACAGTCTCTCTCTCTCCTCCATGTCACAGTCTCTCTCTCTCCTCCATGTCACAGTCTCTCTCTCTCCTCCATGTCACAGTCTCTCTCTCTCCTCCATGTCACAGTCTCTCTCTCTCCTCCATGTCACAGTCTCTCTCTCTCCTCCATGTCACAGTCTCTCTCTCTCCTCCATGTCACAGTCTCTCTCTCTCCTCCATGTCACAGTCTCTCTCTCTCCTCCATGTCACAGTCTCTCTCTCTCCTCCATGTCACAGTCTCTCTCTCTCCTCCATGTCACAGTCTCTCTCTCTCCTCCATGTCACAGTCTCTCTCTCTCCTCCATGTCACAGTCTCTCTCTCTCCTCCATGTCACAGTCTCTCTCTCTCCTCCATGTCACAGTCTCTCTCTCTCCTCCATGTCACAGTCTCTCTCTCTCCTCCATGTCACAGTCTCTCTCTCTCCTCCATGTCACAGTCTCTCTCTCTCCTCCATGTCACAGTCTCTCTCTCTCCTCCATGTCACAGTCTCTCTCTCTCCTCCATGTCACAGTCTCTCTCTCTCCTCCATGTCACAGTCTCTCTCTCTCCTCCATGTCACAGTCTCTCTCTCTCCTCCATGTCACAGTCTCTCTCTCTCCTCCATGTCACAGTCTCTCTCTCTCCTCCATGTCACAGTCTCTCTCTCTCCTCCATGTCACAGTCTCTCTCTCTCCTCCATGTCACAGTCTCTCTCTCTCCTCCATGTCACAGTCTCTCTCTCTCCTCCATGTCACAGTCTCTCTCTCTCCTCCATGTCACAGTCTCTCTCTCTCCTCCATGTCACAGTCTCTCTCTCTCCTCCATGTCACAGTCTCTCTCTCTCCTCCATGTCACAGTCTCTCTCTCTCCTCCATGTCACAGTCTCTCTCTCTCCTCCATGTCACAGTCTCTCTCTCTCCTCCATGTCACAGTCTCTCTCTCTCCTCCATGTCACAGTCTCTCTCTCTCCTCCATGTCACAGTCTCTCTCTCTCCTCCATGTCACAGTCTCTCTCTCTCCTCCATGTCACAGTCTCTCTCTCTCCTCCATGTCACAGTCTCTCTCTCTCCTCCATGTCACAGTCTCTCTCTCTCCTCCATGTCACAGTCTCTCTCTCTCCTCCATGTCACAGTCTCTCTCTCTCCTCCATGTCACAGTCTCTCTCTCTCCTCCATGTCACAGTCTCTCTCTCTCCTCCATGTCACAGTCTCTCTCTCTCCTCCATGTCACAGTCTCTCTCTCTCCTCCATGTCACAGTCTCTCTCTCTCCTCCATGTCACAGTCTCTCTCTCTCCTCCATGTCACAGTCTCTCTCTCTCCTCCATGTCACAGTCTCTCTCTCTCCTCCATGTCACAGTCTCTCTCTCTCCTCCATGTCACAGTCTCTCTCTCTCCTCCATGTCACAGTCTCTCTCTCTCCTCCATGTCACAGTCTCTCTCTCTCCTCCATGTCACAGTCTCTCTCTCTCCTCCATGTCACAGTCTCTCTCTCTCCTCCATGTCACAGTCTCTCTCTCTCCTCCATGTCACAGTCTCTCTCTCTCCTCCATGTCACAGTCTCTCTCTCTCCTCCATGTCACAGTCTCTCTCTCTCCTCCATGTCACAGTCTCTCTCTCTCCTCCATGTCACAGTCTCTCTCTCTCCTCCATGTCACAGTCTCTCTCTCTCCTCCATGTCACAGTCTCTCTCTCTCCTCCATGTCACAGTCTCTCTCTCTCCTCCATGTCACAGTCTCTCTCTCTCCTCCATGTCACAGTCTCTCTCTCTCCTCCATGTCACAGTCTCTCTCTCTCCTCCATGTCACAGTCTCTCTCTCTCCTCCATGTCACAGTCTCTCTCTCTCCTCCATGTCACAGTCTCTCTCTCTCCTCCATGTCACAGTCTCTCTCTCTCCTCCATGTCACAGTCTCTCTCTCTCCTCCATGTCACAGTCTCTCTCTCTCCTCCATGTCACAGTCTCTCTCTCTCCTCCATGTCACAGTCTCTCTCTCTCCTCCATGTCACAGTCTCTCTCTCTCCTCCATGTCACAGTCTCTCTCTCTCCTCCATGTCACAGTCTCTCTCTCTCCTCCATGTCACAGTCTCTCTCTCTCCTCCATGTCACAGTCTCTCTCTCTCCTCCATGTCACAGTCTCTCTCTCTCCTCCATGTCACAGTCTCTCTCTCTCCTCCATGTCACAGTCTCTCTCTCTCCTCCATGTCACAGTCTCTCTCTCTCCTCCATGTCACAGTCTCTCTCTCTCCTCCATGTCACAGTCTCTCTCTCTCCTCCATGTCACAGTCTCTCTCTCTCCTCCATGTCACAGTCTCTCTCTCTCCTCCATGTCACAGTCTCTCTCTCTCCTCCATGTCACAGTCTCTCTCTCTCCTCCATGTCACAGTCTCTCTCTCTCCTCCATGTCACAGTCTCTCTCTCTCCTCCATGTCACAGTCTCTCTCTCTCCTCCATGTCACAGTCTCTCTCTCTCCTCCATGTCACAGTCTCTCTCTCTCCTCCATGTCACAGTCTCTCTCTCTCCTCCATGTCACAGTCTCTCTCTCTCCTCCATGTCACAGTCTCTCTCTCTCCTCCATGTCACAGTCTCTCTCTCTCCTCCATGTCACAGTCTCTCTCTCTCCTCCATGTCACAGTCTCTCTCTCTCCTCTCACAGTCTCTCTCTCTCCTCCATGTCACAGTCTCTCTCTCTCCTCCATGTCACAGTCTCTCTCTCTCCTCCATGTCACAGTCTCTCTCTCTCCTCCATGTCACAGTCTCTCTCTCTCCTCCATGTCACAGTCTCTCTCTCTCCTCCATGTCACAGTCTCTCTCTCTCCTCCATGTCACAGTCTCTCTCTCTCCTCCATGTCACAGTCTCTCTCTCTCCTCCATGTCACAGTCTCTCTCTCTCCTCCATGTCACAGTCTCTCTCTCTCCTCCATGTCACAGTCTCTCTCTCTCCTCCATGTCACAGTCTCTCTCTCTCCTCCATGTCACAGTCTCTCTCTCTCCTCCATGTCACAGTCTCTCTCTCTCCTCCATGTCACAGTCTCTCTCTCTCCTCCATGTCACAGTCTCTCTCTCTCCTCCATGTCACAGTCTCTCTCTCTCCTCCATGTCACAGTCTCTCTCTCTCCTCCATGTCACAGTCTCTCTCTCTCCTCCATGTCACAGTCTCTCTCTCTCCTCCATGTCACAGTCTCTCTCTCTCCTCCATGTCACAGTCTCTCTCTCTCCTCCATGTCACAGTCTCTCTCTCTCCTCCATGTCACAGTCTCTCTCTCTCCTCCATGTCACAGTCTCTCTCTCTCCTCCATGTCACAGTCTCTCTCTCTCCTCCATGTCACAGTCTCTCTCTCTCCTCCATGTCACAGTCTCTCTCTCTCCTCCATGTCACAGTCTCTCTCTCTCCTCCATGTCACAGTCTCTCTCTCTCCTCCATGTCACAGTCTCTCTCTCTCCTCCATGTCACAGTCTCTCTCTCTCCTCCATGTCACAGTCTCTCTCTCTCCTCCATGTCACAGTCTCTCTCTCTCCTCCATGTCACAGTCTCTCTCTCTCCTCCATGTCACAGTCTCTCTCTCTCCTCCATGTCACAGTCTCTCTCTCTCCTCCATGTCACAGTCTCTCTCTCTCCTCCATGTCACAGTCTCTCTCTCTCCTCCATGTCACAGTCTCTCTCTCTCCTCCATGTCACAGTCTCTCTCTCTCCTCCATGTCACAGTCTCTCTCTCTCCTCCATGTCACAGTCTCTCTCTCTCCTCCATGTCACAGTCTCTCTCTCTCCTCCATGTCACAGTCTCTCTCTCTCCTCCATGTCACAGTCTCTCTCTCTCCTCCATGTCACAGTCTCTCTCTCTCCTCCATGTCACAGTCTCTCTCTCTCCTCCATGTCACAGTCTCTCTCTCTCCTCCATGTCACAGTCTCTCTCTCTCCTCCATGTCACAGTCTCTCTCTCTCCTCCATGTCACAGTCTCTCTCTCTCCTCCATGTCACAGTCTCTCTCTCTCCTCCATGTCACAGTCTCTCTCTCTCCTCCATGTCACAGTCTCTCTCTCTCCTCCATGTCACAGTCTCTCTCTCTCCTCCATGTCACAGTCTCTCTCTCTCCTCCATGTCACAGTCTCTCTCTCTCCTCCATGTCACAGTCTCTCTCTCTCCTCCATGTCACAGTCTCTCTCTCTCCTCCATGTCACAGTCTCTCTCTCTCCTCCATGTCACAGTCTCTCTCTCTCCTCCATGTCACAGTCTCTCTCTCTCCTCCATGTCACAGTCTCTCTCTCTCCTCCATGTCACAGTCTCTCTCTCTCCTCCATGTCACAGTCTCTCTCTCTCCTCCATGTCACAGTCTCTCTCTCTCCTCCATGTCACAGTCTCTCTCTCTCCTCCATGTCACAGTCTCTCTCTCTCCTCCATGTCACAGTCTCTCTCTCTCCTCCATGTCACAGTCTCTCTCTCTCCTCCATGTCACAGTCTCTCTCTCTCCTCCATGTCACAGTCTCTCTCTCTCCTCCATGTCACAGTCTCTCTCTCTCCTCCATGTCACAGTCTCTCTCTCTCCTCCATGTCACAGTCTCTCTCTCTCCTCCATGTCACAGTCTCTCTCTCTCCTCCATGTCACAGTCTCTCTCTCTCCTCCATGTCACAGTCTCTCTCTCTCCTCCATGTCACAGTCTCTCTCTCTCCTCCATGTCACAGTCTCTCTCTCTCCTCCATGTCACAGTCTCTCTCTCTCCTCCATGTCACAGTCTCTCTCTCTCCTCCATGTCACAGTCTCTCTCTCTCCTCCATGTCACAGTCTCTCTCTCTCCTCCATGTCACAGTCTCTCTCTCTCCTCCATGTCACAGTCTCTCTCTCTCCTCCATGTCACAGTCTCTCTCTCTCCTCCATGTCACAGTCTCTCTCTCTCCTCCATGTCACAGTCTCTCTCTCTCCTCCATGTCACAGTCTCTCTCTCTCCTCCATGTCACAGTCTCTCTCTCTCCTCCATGTCACAGTCTCTCTCTCTCCTCCATGTCACAGTCTCTCTCTCCTCCATTTTACAGTCTCTCTCTCTCCTCCATGTCACAGTCTCTCTCTCTCCTCCATGTCACAGTCTCTCTCTCTCCTCCATGTCACAGTCTCTCTCTCTCTCCTCCATGTCACAGTCTCTCTCTCCTCCATGTCACAGTCTCTCTCTCTCCTCCATGTCACAGTCTCTCTCTCTCCTCCATGTCACAGTCTCTCTCTCTCCTCCATTTTACAGTCTCTCTCTCTCCTCCATGTCACAGTCTCTCTCTCTTCCTCCATGTCACAGTCCTCTCTCTCTCCTCCATTGTCACAGTCTCTCCTCTCTCCTCATGTCACAGTCTCTCTCTCTCCTCCATGTCACAGTCCTCTCTCTTCCTCCATGTACAAGTCTCTCTCTCTCCTCCATGTCACAGTCTCTCTCTCTCTCCTCCATGTACAGTCTCTCTCTCTCTCCTCCATGTCCAGTCTCTCTCTCTCCTCCATGTTACAGTCTCTCTCTCTCCTCCATTGTCACAGTCTCTCTCTCTCCTCCATGTCACAGTCTCTCTCTCTCCTCCATGTCACAGTCTCTCTCTCTCCTCCATGTCACAGTCTCTCTCTCTCCTCCATGTCACAGTCTCGCTCTCTCCTCCATGTCACAGTCTCTCTCTCTCCTCCATGTCACAGTCTCGCTCTCTCCTCCATGTCACAGTCTCTCTCTCTCCTCCATGTCACAGTCTCTCTCTCTCCTCCATGTCACAGTCTCTCTCTCTCCTCCATGTCACAGTCTCGCTCTCTCCTCCATGTCACAGTCTCGCTCTCTCCTCCATGTCACAGTCTCGCTCTCTCCTCCATGTCACAGTCTCGCTCTCTCCTCCATGTCACAGTCTCGCTCTCTCCTCCATGTCACAGTCTCTCTCTCTCCTCCATGTCACAGTCTCGCTCTCTCCTCCATGTCACAGTCTCGCTCTCTCCTCCATGTCACAGTCTCGCTCTCTCCTCCATGTCACAGTCTCGCTCTCTCCTCCATGTCACAGTCTCGCTCTCTCCTCCATGTCACAGTCTCGCTCTCTCCTCCATGTCACAGTCTCGCTCTCTCCTCCATGTCACAGTCTCGCTCTCTCCTCCATGTCACAGTCTCGCTCTCTCCTCCATGTCACAGTCTCGCTCTCTCCTCCATGTCACAGTCTCGCTCTCTCCTCCATGTCACAGTCTCGCTCTCTCCTCCATGTCACAGTCTCGCTCTCTCCTCCATGTCACAGTCTCGCTCTCTCCTCCATGTCACAGTCTCGCTCTCTCCTCCATGTCACAGTCTCGCTCTCTCCTCCATGTCACAGTCTCTCTCTCTCCTCCATGTCACAGTCTCGCTCTCTCCTCCATGTCACAGTCTCGCTCTCTCCTCCATGTCACAGTCTCGCTCTCTCCTCCATGTCACAGTCTCGCTCTCTCCTCCATGTCACAGTCTCTCTCTCTCCTCCATGTCACAGTCTCTCTCTCTCCTCCATGTCACAGTCTCGCTCTCTCCTCCATGTCACAGTCTCGCTCTCTCCTCCATGTCACAGTCTCGCTCTCTCCTCCATGTCACAGTCTCGCTCTCTCCTCCATGTCACAGTCTCGCTCTCTCCTCCATGTCACAGTCTCGCTCTCTCCTCCATGTCACAGTCTCGCTCTCTCCTCCATGTCACAGTCTCGCTCTCTCCTCCATGTCACAGTCTCGCTCTCTCCTCCATGTCACAGTCTCGCTCTCTCCTCCATGTCACAGTCTCGCTCTCTCCTCCATGTCACAGTCTCGCTCTCTCCTCCATGTCACAGTCTCGCTCTCTCCTCCATGTCACAGTCTCGCTCTCTCCTCCATGTCACAGTCTCGCTCTCTCCTCCATGTCACAGTCTCGCTCTCTCCTCCATGTCACAGTCTCGCTCTCTCCTCCATGTCACAGTCTCGCTCTCTCCTCCATGTCACAGTCTCGCTCTCTCCTCCATGTCACAGTCTCGCTCTCTCCTCCATGTCACAGTCTCTCTCTCTCCTCCATGTCACAGTCTCTCTCTCGCCTCCATGTCACAGTCTCTCTCTCTCCTCCATGTCACAGTCTCGCTCTCTCCTCCATGTCACAGTCTCTCTCTCTCCTCCATGTCACAGTCTCTCTCTCTCCTCCATGTCACAGTCTCGCTCTCTCCTCCATGTCACAGTCTCGCTCTCTCCTCCATGTCACAGTCTCTCTCTCTCCTCCATGTCACAGTCTCTCTCTCTCTCCTCCATGTCACAGTCTCGCTCTCTCCTCCATGTCACAGTCTCGCTCTCTCCTCCATGTCACAGTCTCGCTCTCTCCTCCATGTCACAGTCTCGCTCTCTCCTCCATGTCACAGTCTCTCTCTCTCCTCCATGTCACAGTCTCGCTCTCTCCTCCATGTCACAGTCTCGCTCTCTCCTCCATGTCACAGTCTCTCTCTCTCCTCCATGTCACAGTCTCTCTCTCTCCTCCATGTCACAGTCTCTCTCTCTCCTCCATGTCACAGTCTCTCTCTCTCCTCCATGTCACAGTCTCTCTCTCTCCTCCATGTCACAGTCTCTCTCTCTCCTCCATGTCACAGTCTCTCTCTCTCCTCCATGTCACAGTCTCTCTCTCTCCTCCATGTCACAGTCTCTCTCTCTCCTCCATGTCACAGTCTCTCTCTCTCCTCCATGTCACAGTCTCTCTCTCTCCTCCATGTCACAGTCTCTCTCTCTCCTCCATGTCACAGTCTTTCTCTCTCCTCCATGTCACAGTCTCTCTCTCTCCTCCATGTCACAGTCTCTCTCTCTCCTGCATTTTACAGTCTCTCTCTCCTCCATGTCACAGTCTCGCTCTCTCCTCCATGTCACAGTCTCTCTCTCTCCTCCATGTCACAGTCTCTCTCTCTCCTCCATGTCACAGTCTCGCTCTCTCCTCCATGTCACAGTCTCGCTCTCTCCTCCATGTCACAGTCTCGCTCTCTCCTCCATGTCACAGTCTCGCTCTCTCCTCCATGTCACAGTCTCGCTCTCTCCTCCATGTCACAGTCTCTCCCTCTCCTCCATTTCACAGTCTCTCCCTCTCCTCCATTTCACAGTCTCTCCCTCTCCTCCATTTCAGTCTCTCTCTCTCCTCCATGTCACAGTCTCTCTCTCTCTCCTCCATGTCACAGTCTCGCTCTCTCCTCCATGTCACAGTCTCGCTCTCTCCTCCATGTCACAGTCTCGCTCTCTCCTCCATGTCACAGTCTCGCTCTCTCCTCCATGTCACAGTCTCGCTCTCTCCTCCATGTCACAGTCTCTCTCTCTCCTCCATGTCACAGTCTCTCTCTCTCCTCCATGTCACATTCTCTCTCTCTCCTCCATGTCACAGTCTCTCTCTCTCCTCCATGTCACAGTCTCTCTCTCTCTCTCCTCCATGTCACAGTCTCTCTCTCTCTCCTCCATGTCACAGTCTCGCTCTCTCCTCCATGTCACAGTCTCTCTCTCTCCTCCATGTCACAGTCTCTCTCTCTCTCCTCCATGTCACAGTCTCTCTCTCTCCTCCATGTCACAGTCTCTCTCTCTCCTCCATGTCACAGTCTCTCTCTCTCTCCTCCATGTCACAGTCTCTCTCTCTCCTCCATGTCACAGTCTCTCTCTCTCTCCTCCATGTCACAGTCTCTCTCTCTCCTCCATGTCACAGTCTCTCTCTCTCCTCCATGTCACAGTCTCTCTCTCTCCTCCATGTCACAGTCTCTCTCTCTCCTCCATGTCACAGTCTCTCTCTCTCCTCCATGTCACAGTCTCTCTCTCTCCTCCATGTCACAGTCTCTCTCTCTCCTCCATGTCACAGTCTCGCTCTCTCTCCTCCATGTCACAGTCTCTCTCTCTCCTCCATGTCACAGTCTCTCTCTCTCCTCCATGTCACAGTCTCTCTCTCTCCTCCATGTCACAGTCTCTCTCTCTCTCCTCCATGTCACAGTCTCTCTCTCTCCTCCATGTCACAGTCTCTCTCTCTCCTCCATGTCACAGTCTCTCTCTCTCCTCCATGTCACAGTCTCTCTCTCTCCTCCATGTCACAGTCTCTCTCTCTCCTCCATGTCACAGTCTCTCTCTCTCCTCCATGTCACAGTCTCTCTCTCTCCTCCATGTCACAGTCTCGCTCTCTCCTCCATGTCACAGTCTCGCTCTCTCCTCCATGTCACAGTCTCGCTCTCTCCTCCATGTCACAGTCTCTCTCTCTCCTCCATGTCACAGTCTCTCTCTCTCCTCCATGTCACAGTCTCTCTCTCTCCTCCATGTCACAGTCTCTCTCTCTCCTCCATTTTACAGTCTCTCTCTCTCCTCCATGTCACAGTCTCTCTCTCTCCTCCATGTCACAGTCTCTCTCTCTCCTCCATGTCACAGTCTCTCTCTCTCCTCCATGTCACAGTCTCTCTCTCTCCTCCATGTCACAGTCTCTCTCTCTCCTCCATGTCACAGTCTCTCTCTCTCCTCCATGTCACAGTCTCTCTCTCTCCTCCATGTCACAGTCTCTCTCTCTCCTCCATGTCACAGTCTCTCTCTCTCCTCCATGTCACAGTCTCTCTCTCTCCTCCATTTCACAGTCTCTCTCTCTCCTCCATGTCACAGTCTCTCTCTCCTCCATGTCACAGTCTCTCTCTCTCCTCCATGTCACAGTCTCTCTCTCTCTCCTCCATGTCACAGTCTCTCTCTCTCCTCCATGTCACAGTCTCTCTCTCTCCTCCATTTTACAGTCTCTCTCTCTCCTCCATTTTACAGTCTCTCTCTCTCCTCCATGTCACAGTCTCTCTCTCTCCTCCATGTCACAGTCTCTCTCTCTCCTCCATGTCACAGTCTCTCTCTCTCTCCTCCATGTCACAGTCTCTCTCTCTCTCCTCCATGTCACAGTCTCTCTCTCTCCTCCATGTCACAGTCTCTCTCTCTCTCCTCCATGTCACAGTCTCTCTCTCTCCTCCATGTCACAGTCTCTCTCTCTCTCCTCCATGTCACAGTCTCTCTCTCTCCTCCATGTCACAGTCTCTCTCTCTCCTCCATGTCACAGTCTCTCTCTCTCCTCCATGTCACAGTCTCTCTCTCTCCTCCATGTCACAGTCTCTCTCTCTCCTCCATGTCACAGTCTCTCTCTCTCCTCCATGTCACAGTCTCGCTCTCTCCTCCATGTCACAGTCTCGCTCTCTCCTCCATGTCACAGTCTCTCTCTCTCCTCCATGTCACAGTCTCTCTCTCTCCTCCATGTCACAGTCTCGCTCTCTCCTCCATGTCACAGTCTCGCTCTCTCCTCCATGTCACAGTCTCGCTCTCTCCTCCATGTCACAGTCTCGCTCTCTCCTCCATGTCACAGTCTCGCTCTCTCCTCCATGTCACAGTCTCGCTCTCTCCTCCATGTCACAGTCTCGCTCTCTCCTCCATGTCACAGTCTCGCTCTCTCCTCCATGTCACAGTCTCGCTCTCTCCTCCATGTCACAGTCTCGCTCTCTCCTCCATGTCACAGTCTCGCTCTCTCCTCCATGTCACAGTCTCGCTCTCTCCTCCATGTCACAGTCTCGCTCTCTCCTCCATGTCACAGTCTCGCTCTCTCCTCCATGTCACAGTCTCGCTCTCTCCTCCATGTCACAGTCTCGCTCTCTCCTCCATGTCACAGTCTCGCTCTCTCCTCCATGTCACAGTCTCGCTCTCTCCTCCATGTCACAGTCTCGCTCTCTCCTCCATGTCACAGTCTCGCTCTCTCCTCCATGTCACAGTCTCGCTCTCTCCTCCATGTCACAGTCTCGCTCTCTCCTCCATGTCACAGTCTCGCTCTCTCCTCCATGTCACAGTCTCGCTCTCTCCTCCATGTCACAGTCTCGCTCTCTCCTCCATGTCACAGTCTCGCTCTCTCCTCCATGTCACAGTCTCGCTCTCTCCTCCATGTCACAGTCTCGCTCTCTCCTCCATGTCACAGTCTCGCTCTCTCCTCCATGTCACAGTCTCGCTCTCTCCTCCATGTCACAGTCTCGCTCTCTCCTCCATGTCACAGTCTCGCTCTCTCCTCCATGTCACAGTCTCGCTCTCTCCTCCATGTCACAGTCTCGCTCTCTCCTCCATGTCACAGTCTCGCTCTCTCCTCCATGTCACAGTCTCGCTCTCTCCTCCATGTCACAGTCTCGCTCTCTCCTCCATGTCACAGTCTCGCTCTCTCCTCCATGTCACAGTCTCGCTCTCTCCTCCATGTCACAGTCTCGCTCTCTCCTCCATGTCACAGTCTCGCTCTCTCCTCCATGTCACAGTCTCGCTCTCTCCTCCATGTCACAGTCTCTCTCTCTCCTCCATGTCACAGTCTCTCTCTCTCCTCCATGTCACAGTCTCTCTCTCTCCTCCATGTCACAGTCTCTCTCTCTCTCCTCCATGTCACAGTCTCTCTCTCTCCTCCATGTCACAGTCTCTCTCTCTCCTCCATGTCACAGTCTCTCTCTCTCCTCCATGTCACAGTCTCTCTCTCTCCTCCATGTCACAGTCTCTCTCTCTCTCCTCCATGTCACAGTCTCTCTCTCTCCTCCATGTCACAGTCTCTCTCTCTCTCCTCCATGTCACAGTCTCTCTCTCTCCTCCATGTCACAGTCTCTCTCTCTCCTCCATGTCACAGTCTCTCTCTCTCCTCCATGTCACAGTCTCTCTCTCTCCTCCATGTCACAGTCTCTCTCTCTCCTCCATGTCACAGTCTCTCTCTCTCCTCCATGTCACAGTCTCTCTCTCTCCTCCATGTCACAGTCTCTCTCTCTCCTCCATGTCACAGTCTCTCTCTCTCCTCCATGTCACAGTCTCTCTCTCTCCTCCATGTCACAGTCTCTCTCTCTCCTCCATGTCACAGTCTCTCTCTCTCCTCCATGTCACAGTCTCTCTCTCTCTCCTCCATGTCACAGTCTCTCTCTCTCCTCCATGTCACAGTCTCTCTCTCTCCTCCATGTCACAGTCTCGCTCTCTCCTCCATGTCACAGTCTCGCTCTCTCCTCCATGTCACAGTCTCGCTCTCTCCTCCATGTCACAGTCTCGCTCTCTCCTCCATGTCACAGTCTCGCTCTCTCCTCCATGTCACAGTCTCGCTCTCTCCTCCATGTCACAGTCTCGCTCTCTCCTCCATGTCACAGTCTCGCTCTCTCCTCCATGTCACAGTCTCGCTCTCTCCTCCATGTCACAGTCTCGCTCTCTCCTCCATGTCACAGTCTCGCTCTCTCCTCCATGTCACAGTCTCGCTCTCTCCTCCATGTCACAGTCTCGCTCTCTCCTCCATTTCACAGTCTCGCTCTCTCCTCCATTTCACAGTCTCGCTCTCTCCTCCATTTCACAGTCTCGCTCTCTCCTCCATTTCACAGTCTCGCTCTCTCCTCCATTTCACAGTCTCGCTCTCTCCTCCATGTCACAGTCTCGCTCTCTCCTCCATGTCACAGTCTCGCTCTCTCCTCCATTTCACAGTCTCGCTCTCTCCTCCATTTCACAGTCTCGCTCTCTCCTCCATGTCACAGTCTCGCTCTCTCCTCCATGTCACAGTCTCGCTCTCTCCTCCATGTCACAGTCTCGCTCTCTCCTCCATGTCACAGTCTCGCTCTCTCCTCCATGTCACAGTCTCGCTCTCTCCTCCATGTCACAGTCTCGCTCTCTCCTCCATGTCACAGTCTCGCTCTCTCCTCCATGTCACAGTCTCGCTCTCTCCTCCATGTCACAGTCTCGCTCTCTCCTCCATGTCACAGTCTCGCTCTCTCCTCCATGTCACAGTCTCGCTCTCTCCTCCATTTCACAGTCTCGCTCTCTCCTCCATGTCACAGTCTCGCTCTCTCCTCCATGTCACAGTCTCGCTCTCTCCTCCATGTCACAGTCTCGCTCTCTCCTCCATGTCACAGTCTCGCTCTCTCCTCCATGTCACAGTCTCGCTCTCTCCTCCATGTCACAGTCTCGCTCTCTCCTCCATGTCACAGTCTCGCTCTCTCCTCCATGTCACAGTCTCGCTCTCTCCTCCATTTTACAGTCTCGCTCTCTCCTCCATGTCACAGTCTCGCTCTCTCCTCCATGTCACAGTCTCTCTCTCTCCTCCATGTCACAGTCTCTCTCTCTCCTCCATGTCACAGTCTCGCTCTCTCCTCCATGTCACAGTCTCGCTCTCTCCTCCATGTCACAGTCTCTCTCTCTCCTCCATGTCACAGTCTCTCTCTCACCTCCATGTCACAGTCTCTCTCTCTCCTCCATGTCACAGTCTCTCTCTCTCCTCCATGTCACAGTCTCTCTCTCTCCTCCATGTCACAGTCTCTCTCTCTCCTCCATGTCACAGTCTCTCTCTCTCCTCCATGTCACAGTCTCTCTCTCTCCTCCATGTCACAGTCTCTCTCTCTCCTCCATGTCACAGTCTCTCTCTCTCCTCCATGTCACAGTCTCTCTCTCTCCTCCATGTCACAGTCTCTCTCTCTCCTCCATGTCACAGTCTCTCTCTCTCCTCCATGTCACAGTCTCTCTCTCTCCTCCATGTCACAGTCTCTCTCTCTCTCCTCCATGTCACAGTCTCTCTCTCTCCTCCATGTCACAGTCTCTCTCTCTCCTCCATGTCACAGTCTCTCTCTCTCCTCCATGTCACAGTCTCTCTCTCTCCTCCATGTCACAGTCTCTCTCTCTCCTCCATGTCACAGTCTCTCTCTCTCCTCCATGTCACAGTCTCTCTCTCTCCTCCATGTCACAGTCTCTCTCTCTCCTCCATGTCACAGTCTCTCTCTCTCCTCCATGTCACAGTCTCGCTCTCTCCTCCATGTCACAGTCTCGCTCTCTCCTCCATGTCACAGTCTCGCTCTCTCCTCCATGTCACAGTCTCGCTCTCTCCTCCATGTCACAGTCTCTCTCTCTCCTCCATGTCACAGTCTCGCTCTCTCCTCCATGTCACAGTCTCGCTCTCTCCTCCATGTCACAGTCTCGCTCTCTCCTCCATGTCACAGTCTCGCTCTCTCCTCCATGTCACAGTCTCGCTCTCTCCTCCATGTCACAGTCTCGCTCTCTCCTCCATGTCACAGTCTCGCTCTCTCCTCCATGTCACAGTCTCGCTCTCTCCTCCATGTCACAGTCTCGCTCTCTCCTCCATGTCACAGTCTCGCTCTCTCCTCCATGTCACAGTCTCGCTCTCTCCTCCATGTCACAGTCTCGCTCTCTCCTCCATGTCACAGTCTCGCTCTCTCCTCCATGTCACAGTCTCGCTCTCTCCTCCATGTCACAGTCTCGCTCTCTCCTCCATGTCACAGTCTCGCTCTCTCCTCCATGTCACAGTCTCGCTCTCTCCTCCATGTCACAGTCTCGCTCTCTCCTCCATGTCACAGTCTCGCTCTCTCCTCCATGTCACAGTCTCTCTCTCTCCTCCATGTCACAGTCTCGCTCTCTCCTCCATGTCACAGTCTCTCTCTCTCCTCCATGTCACAGTCTCTCTCTCTCCTCCATGTCACAGTCTCGCTCTCTCCTCCATGTCACAGTCTCGCTCTCTCCTCCATGTCACAGTCTCGCTCTCTCCTCCATGTCACAGTCTCGCTCTCTCCTCCATGTCACAGTCTCGCTCTCTCCTCCATGTCACAGTCTCTCTCTCTCCTCCATGTCACAGTCTCTCTCTCTCCTCCATGTCACAGTCTCTCTCTCTCCTCCATGTCACAGTCTCTCTCTCTCCTCCATGTCACAGTCTCTCTCTCTCCTCCATGTCACAGTCTCTCTCTCTCCTCCATGTCACAGTCTCTCTCTCTCCTCCATTTTACAGTCTCGCTCTCTCCTCCATTTTACAGTCTCGCTCTCTCCTCCATTTTACAGTCTCGCTCTCTCCTCCATTTTACAGTCTCGCTCTCTCCTCCATTTTACAGTCTCGCTCTCTCCTCCATTTTACAGTCTCGCTCTCTCCTCCATTTTACAGTCTCGCTCTCTCCTCCATTTTACAGTCTCGCTCTCTCCTCCATTTTACAGTCTCGCTCTCTCCTCCATTTTACAGTCTCGCTCTCTCCTCCGTTTTACAGTCTCGCTCTCTCCTCCGTTTTACAGTCTCGCTCTCTCCTCCATTTTACAGTCTCGCTCTCTCCTCCATTTTACAGTCTCGCTCTCTCCTCCATTTTACAGTCTCGCTCTCTCCTCCATTTTACAGTCTCTCTCTCTCCTCCATTTTACAGTCTCGCTCTCTCCTCCATTTTACAGTCTCGCTCTCTCCTCCATTTTACAGTCTCGCTCTCTCCTCCATTTTACAGTCTCGCTCTCTCCTCCATTTTACAGTCTCGCTCTCTCCTCCATTTTACAGTCTCTCTCTCTCCTCCATTTTACAGTCTCGCTCTCTCCTCCATTTTACAGTCTCGCTCTCTCTCCTCCATTTCACAGTCTCGCTCTCTCCTCCATTTCACAGTCTCGCTCTCTCCTCCATTTTACAGTCTCGCTCTCTCCTCCATGTCACAGTCTCGCTCTCTCCTCCATTTCACAGTCTCGCTCTCTCCTCCATGTCACAGTCTCGCTCTCTCCTCCATTTCACAGTCTCTCTCTCTCCTCCATTTCACAGTCTCTCTCTCTCCTCCATTTTACAGTCTCTCTCTCTCTCCTCCATTTTACAGTCTCTCTCTCTCCTCCATTTCACAGTCTCTCTCTCTCCTCCATTTCACAGTCTCTCTCTCTCCTCCATTTCACAGTCTCTCTCTCTCCTCCATGTCACAGTCTCTCTCTCTCCTCCATGTCACAGTCTCTCTCTCTCCTCCAATTTACAGTCTCGCTCTCTCCTCCATGTCACAGTCTCGCTCTCTCCTCCATGTCACAGTCTCTCTCTCTCCTCCATGTCACAGTCTCTCTCTCTCCTCCATGTCACAGTCTCGCTCTCTCCTCCATGTCACAGTCTCGCTCTCTCCTCCATGTCACAGTCTCTCTCTCCTCCATGTCACAGTCTCGCTCTCTCCTCCATGTCACAGTCTCTCTCTCTCCTCCATGTCACAGTCTCTCTCTCTCCTCCATGTCACAGTCTCGCTCTCTCCTCCATGTCACAGTCTCTCTCTCTCCTCCATGTCACAGTCTCTCTCTCTCCTCCATGTCACAGTCTCTCTCTCTCCTCCATGTCACAGTCTCTCTCTCTCCTCCATGTCACAGTCTCTCTCTCTCCTCCATGTCACAGTCTCTCTCTCTCCTCCATGTCACAGTCTCTCTCTCTCCTCCATGTCACAGTCTCTCTCTCTCCTCCATGTCACAGTCTCTCTCTCTCCTCCATGTCACAGTCTCTCTCTCTCCTCCATGTCACAGTCTCTCTCTCTCCTCCATGTCACAGTCTCTCTCTCTCCTCCATGTCACAGTCTCTCTCTCTCCTCCATGTCACAGTCTCTCTCTCTCCTCCATGTCACAGTCTCTCTCTCTCCTCCATGTCACAGTCTCTCTCTCTCCTCCATGTCACAGTCTCTCTCTCTCCTCCATGTCACAGTCTCTCTCTCTCCTCCATGTCACAGTCTCTCTCTCTCCTCCATGTCACAGTCTCTCTCTCTCTCCTCCATGTCACAGTCTCTCTCTCTCCTCCATGTCACAGTCTCTCTCTCTCCTCCATGTCACAGTCTCTCTCTCTCCTCCATGTCACAGTCTCTCTCTCTCCTCCATGTCACAGTCTCTCTCTCTCCTCCATGTCACAGTCTCTCTCTCTCCTCCATGTCACAGTCTCTCTCTCTCCTCCATGTCACAGTCTCGCTCTCTCCTCCATGTCACAGTCTCTCTCTCTCCTCCATGTCACAGTCTCGCTCTCTCCTCCATGTCACAGTCTCGCTCTCTCCTCCATGTCACAGTCTCGCTCTCTCCTCCATGTCACAGTCTCGCTCTCTCCTCCATGTCACAGTCTCGCTCTCTCCTCCATGTCACAGTCTCGCTCTCTCCTCCATGTCACAGTCTCGCTCTCTCCTCCATGTCACAGTCTCGCTCTCTCCTCCATGTCACAGTCTCGCTCTCTCCTCCATGTCACAGTCTCGCTCTCTCCTCCATGTCACAGTCTCGCTCTCTCCTCCATGTCACAGTCTCGCTCTCTCCTCCATGTCACAGTCTCGCTCTCTCCTCCATGTCACAGTCTCTCTCTCTCCTCCATGTCACAGTCTCGCTCTCTCCTCCATGTCACAGTCTCGCTCTCTCCTCCATGTCACAGTCTCTCTCTCTCCTCCATGTCACAGTCTCGCTCTCTCCTCCATGTCACAGTCTCGCTCTCTCCTCCATGTCACAGTCTCGCTCTCTCCTCCATGTCACAGTCTCGCTCTCTCCTCCATGTCACAGTCTCGCTCTCTCCTCCATGTCACAGTCTCGCTCTCTCCTCCATGTCACAGTCTCGCTCTCTCCTCCATGTCACAGTCTCGCTCTCTCCTCCATTTTACAGTCTCGCTCTCTCCTCCATTTTACAGTCTCGCTCTCTCCTCCATTTTACAGTCTCGCTCTCTCCTCCATTTCACAGTCTCGCTCTCTCCTCCATTTCACAGTCTCGCTCTCTCCTCCATGTCACAGTCTCGCTCTCTCCTCCATTTCACAGTCTCGCTCTCTCCTCCATGTCACAGTCTCGCTCTCTCCTCCATGTCACAGTCTCGCTCTCTCCTCCATGTCACAGTCTCGCTCTCTCCTCCATTTTACAGTCTCGCTCTCTCCTCCATGTCACAGTCTCGCTCTCTCCTCCATGTCACAGTCTCGCTCTCTCCTCCATGTCACAGTCTCGCTCTCTCCTCCATGTCACAGTCTCGCTCTCTCCTCCATGTCACAGTCTCTCTCTCTCCTCCATTTTACAGTCTCTCTCTCTCCTCCATGTCACAGTCTCTCTCTCTCTCTCCTCCATGTCACAGTCTCTCTCTCTCTCCTCCATGTCACAGTCTCTCTCTCTCTCTCCTCCATGTCACAGTCTCTCTCTCTCTCTCCTCCATGTCACAGTCTCTCTCTCTCCTCCATGTCACAGTCTCTCTCTCTCTCCTCCATGTCACAGTCTCTCTCTCTCCTCCATGTCACAGTCTCTCTCTCTCCTCCATGTCACAGTCTCTCTCTCTCCTCCATTTCACAGTCTCTCTCTCTCCTCCATGTCACAGTCTCTCTCTCTCCTCCATTTACAGTCTCTCTCTCTCCTCCATGTCACAGTCTCTCTCTCTCCTCCATGTCACAGTCTCTCTCTCTCCTCCATGTCACAGTCTCTCTCTCTCCTCCATGTCACAGTCTCTCTCTCTCTCCTCCATGTCACAGTCTCTCTCTCTCCTCCATGTCACAGTCTCTCTCTCTCTCCTCCATGTCACAGTCTCTCTCTCTCCTCCATGTCACAGTCTCTCTCTCTCCTCCATGTCACAGTCTCTCTCTCTCTCCTCCATGTCACAGTCTCTCTCTCTCCTCCATTTTACAGTCTCTCTCTCTCCTCCATGTCACAGTCTCTCTCTCTCCTCCATGTCACAGTCTCTCTCTCTCCTCCATTTCACAGTCTCGCTCTCTCCTCCATGTCACAGTCTCTCTCTCTCCTCCATGTCACAGTCTCGCTCTCTCCTCCATGTCACAGTCTCTCTCTCTCCTCCATTTCACAGTCTCTCTCTCTCCTCCATTTCACAGTCTCTCTCTCTCCTCCATGTCACAGTCTCGCTCTCTCCTCCATTTTACAGTCTCTCTCTCTCCTCCACTTTACAGTCTCGCTCTCTCCTCCACTTTACAGTCTCTCTCTCTCCTCCATTTCACAGTCTCGCTCTCTCCTCCATTTCACAGTCTCTCTCTCTCCTCCATTTTACAGTCTCGCTCTCTCCTCCATTTTACAGTCTCGCTCTCTCCTCCATTTTACAGTCTCGCTCTCTCCTCCATTTTACAGTCTCGCTCTCTCCTCCATTTTACAGTCTCGCTCTCTCCTCCATTTTACAGTCTCGCTCTCTCCTCCATTTTACAGTCTCGCTCTCTCCTCCATTTCACAGTCTCGCTCTCTCCTCCATTTCACAGTCTCGCTCTCTCCTCCATTTCAGTCTCGCTCTCTCCTCCATTTTACAGTCTCGCTCTCTCCTCCATTTTACAGTCTCGCTCTCTCCTCCATTTTACAGTCTCGCTCTCTCCTCCATTTTACAGTCTCGCTCTCTCCTCCATTTTACAGTCTCGCTCTCTCCTCCATTTTACAGTCTCGCTCTCTCCTCCATTTTACAGTCTCTCTCTCTCCTCCATTTTACAGTCTCGCTCTCTCCTCCATTTTACAGTCTCGCTCTCTCCTCCATTTTACAGTCTCGCTCTCTCCTCCATGTCACAGTCTCTCTCTCTCCTCCATGTCACAGTCTCTCTCTCTCCTCCATGTCACAGTCTCTCTCTCTCCTCCATGTCACAGTCTCTCTCTCTCCTCCATGTCACAGTCTCTCTCTCTCCTCCATGTCACAGTCTCTCTCTCTCCTCCATGTCACAGTCTCTCTCTCTCCTCCATGTCACAGTCTCTCTCTCTCTCCTCCATGTCACAGTCTCTCTCTCTCCTCCATGTCACAGTCTCTCTCTCTCCTCCATGTCACAGTCTCTCTCTCTCCTCCATGTCACAGTCTCTCTCTCTCCTCCATGTCACAGTCTCTCTCTCTCCTCCATGTCACAGTCTCTCTCTCTCCTCCATGTCACAGTCTCTCTCTCTCCTCCATGTCACAGTCTCTCTCTCTCCTCCATGTCACAGTCTCTCTCTCCTCCATGTCACAGTCTCTCTCTCTCCTCCATGTCACAGTCTCTCTCTCTCCTCCATGTCACAGTCTCTCTCTCTCTCCTCCATGTCACAGTCTCTCTCTCTCCTCCATGTCACAGTCTCTCTCTCTCCTCCATGTCACAGTCTCTCTCTCTCCTCCATGTCACAGTCTCTCTCTCTCCTCCATGTCACAGTCTCTCTCTCTCCTCCATGTCACAGTCTCTCTCTCTCCTCCATGTCACAGTCTCTCTCTCTCCTCCATGTCACAGTCTCTCTCTCTCCTCCATGTCACAGTCTCTCTCTCTCCTCCATGTCACAGTCTCTCTCTCTCCTCCATGTCACAGTCTCTCTCTCTCCTCCATGTCACAGTCTCTCTCTCTCCTCCATGTCACAGTCTCTCTCTCTCCTCCATGTCACAGTCTCTCTCTCTCCTCCATGTCACAGTCTCTCTCTCTCCTCCATGTCACAGTCTCTCTCTCTCCTCCATGTCACAGTCTCTCTCTCTCCTCCATGTCACAGTCTCTCTCTCTCCTCCATGTCACAGTCTCTCTCTCTCCTCCATGTCACAGTCTCTCTCTCTCCTCCATGTCACAGTCTCTCTCTCTCCTCCATGTCACAGTCTCTCTCTCTCCTCCATGTCACAGTCTCTCTCTCTCCTCCATGTCACAGTCTCTCTCTCTCCTCCATGTCACAGTCTCTCTCTCTCCTCCATGTCACAGTCTCTCTCTCTCCTCCATGTCACAGTCTCTCTCTCTCTCCTCCATGTCACAGTCTCTCTCTCTCCTCCATGTCACAGTCTCTCTCTCTCCTCCATGTCACAGTCTCTCTCTCTCCTCCATGTCACAGTCTCTCTCTCTCCTCCATGTCACAGTCTCTCTCTCTCCTCCATGTCACAGTCTCTCTCTCTCCTCCATGTCACAGTCTCTCTCTCTCCTCCATGTCACAGTCTCTCTCTCTCCTCCATGTCACAGTCTCTCTCTCTCCTCCATGTCACAGTCTCTCTCTCTCCTCCATGTCACAGTCTCTCTCTCTCCTCCATGTCACAGTCTCTCTCTCTCCTCCATGTCACAGTCTCTCTCTCTCCTCCATGTCACAGTCTCTCTCTCTCCTCCATGTCACAGTCTCTCTCTCTCCTCCATGTCACAGTCTCTCTCTCTCCTCCATGTCACAGTCTCTCTCTCTCCTCCATGTCACAGTCTCTCTCTCTCCTCCATGTCACAGTCTCTCTCTCTCTCCTCCATGTCACAGTCTCTCTCTCTCCTCCATGTCACAGTCTCTCTCTCTCCTCCATGTCACAGTCTCTCTCTCTCCTCCATGTCACAGTCTCTCTCTCTCCTCCATGTCACAGTCTCTCTCTCTCTCCTCCATGTCACAGTCTCTCTCTCTCCTCCATGTCACAGTCTCTCTCTCTCCTCCATGTCACAGTCTCTCTCTCTCCTCCATGTCACAGTCTCTCTCTCTCCTCCATGTCACAGTCTCTCTCTCTCCTCCATGTCACAGTCTCTCTCTCTCCTCCATGTCACCGTCTCTCTCTCTCCTCCATGTCACCGTCTCTCTCACTCTCCTCCATGTCACAGTCTCGCTCTCTCCTCCATTTCACAGTCTCGCTCTCCTCCATGTCACAGTCTCGCTCTCTCCTCCATGTCACAGTCTCGCTCTCTCCTCCATGTCACAGTCTCGCTCTCTCCTCCATGTCACAGTCTCCGCTCTCTCCTCCATGTCACAGTCTCGCTCTCTCCTCCATGTCACAGTCTCGCTCTCTCCTCCATGTCACAGTCTCGCTCTCTCCTCCATGTCACAGTCTCGCTCTCTCCTCCATGTCACAGTCTCGCTCTCTCCTCCATGTCACAGTCTCGCTCTCTCCTCCATGTCACAGTCTCGCTCTCTCCTCCATGTCACAGTCTCGCTCTCTCCTCCATGTCACAGTCTCGCTCTCTCCTCCATGTCACAGTCTCGCTCTCTCCTCCATGTCACAGTCTCGCTCTCTCCTCCATGTCACAGTCTCGCTCTCTCCTCCATGTCACAGTCTCGCTCTCTCCTCCATGTCACAGTCTCTCTCTCTCTCCTCCATTTCACAGTCTCTCTCTCTCCTCCATGTCACAGTCTCTCTCTCTCTCCTCCATTTCACAGTCTCCCTCTCTCCTCCATTTTACAGTCTCTCTCTCTCCTCCATGTCACAGTCTCTCTCTCTTTCTCCTCCATTTTACAGTCTCTCTCTCTCCTCCATTTTACAGTCTCTCTCTCTCCTCCATGTCACAGTCTCTCTCTCTCTCCTCCATGTCACAGTCTCTCTCTCTCCTCCATTTTACAGTTTCTCTCTCTCCTCCATGTCACAGTCTCTCTCTCTCTCCTCCATTTGACAGTCTCTCTCTCTCTCCTCCATTTGACAGTCTCTCTCTCTCTCCTCCATGTCACAGTCACTCTCTCTCTCCTCCATTTGACAGTCTCTCTCTCCTCCATTTGACAGTCTCTCTCTCCTCCATTTGACAGTCTCTCTCTCCTCCATTTGACAGTCTCTCTCTCTCTCCTCCATGTCACAGTCTCTCTCTCTCTCCTCCATGTCACAGTCTCTCTCTCTCCTCCATGTCACAGTCTCTCTCTCTCCTCCATGTCACAGTCTCTCTCTCTCCTCCATGTCACAGTCTCGCTCTCTCCTCCATGTCACAGTCTCTCTCTCTCCTCCATGTCACAGTCTCTCTCTCTCCTCCATGTCACAGTCTCTCTCTCTCTCCTCCATGTCACAGTCTCTCTCTCTCCTCCATGTCACAGTCTCTCTCTCTTCCATTTTACAGTCTCTCCCTCTCCTCCATGCCACAGTCTCTCTCTCTCCTCCATGTCACAGTCTCTCTCTCTCCTCCATGTCACAGTCTCTCTCTCTCCTCCATGTCACAGTCTCTCTCTCTCCTCCATGTCACAGTCTCTCTCTCTCCTCCATGTCACAGTCTCTCTCTCTCCTCCATGTCACAGTCTCTCTCTCTCCTCCATGTCACAGTCTCTCTCTCTCCTCCATGTCACAGTCTCTCTCTCTCCTCCATGTCACAGTCTCTCTCTCTCTCCTCCATGTCACAGTCTCTCTCTCTCCTCCATGTCACAGTCTCTCTCTCTCCTCCATGTCACAGTCTCTCTCTCTCCTCCATGTCACAGTCTCTCTCTCTCCTCCATGTCACAGTCTCTCTCTCTCCTCCATGTCACAGTCTCTCTCTCTCCTCCATGTCACAGTCTCTCTCTCTCCTCCATGTCACAGTCTCTCTCTCTCCTCCATGTCACAGTCTCTCTCTCTCCTCCATGTCACAGTCTCTCTCTCTCCTCCATGTCACAGTCTCTCTCTCTCCTCCATGTCACAGTCTCTCTCTCTCCTCCATGTCACAGTCTCTCTCTCTCCTCCATGTCACAGTCTCTCTCTCTCCTCCATGTCACAGTCTCTCTCTCTCCTCCATGTCACAGTCTCTCTCTCTCTCCTCCATGTCACAGTCTCTCTCTCTCTCCTCCATGTCACAGTCTCTCTCTCTCCTCCATGTCACAGTCTCTCTCTCTCCTCCATGTCACAGTCTCTCTCTCTCCTCCATGTCACAGTCTCTCTCTCTCCTCCATGTCACAGTCTCTCTCTCTCCTCCATGTCACAGTCTCTCTCTCTCCTCCATGTCACAGTCTCTCTCTCTCCTCCATGTCACAGTCTCTCTCTCTCCTCCATGTCACAGTCTCTCTCTCTCCTCCATGTCACAGTCTCTCTCTCTCTCCTCCATGTCACAGTCTCTCTCTCTCCTCCATGTCACAGTCTCTCTCTCTCTCCTCCATGTCACAGTCTCTCTCTCTCCTCCATGTCACAGTCTCTCTCTCTCCTCCATGTCACAGTCTCTCTCTCTCCTCCATGTCACAGTCTCTCTCTCTCTCCTCCATGTCACAGTCTCTCTCTCTCCTCCATGTCACAGTCTCTCTCTCTCCTCCATGTCACAGTCTCTCTCTCTCCTCCATGTCACAGTCTCTCTCTCTCCTCCATGTCACAGTCTCTCTCTCTCCTCCATGTCACAGTCTCTCTCTCTCCTCCATGTCACAGTCTCTCTCTCTCCTCCATGTCACAGTCTCTCTCTCTCCTCCATGTCACAGTCTCTCTCTCTCCTCCATGTCACAGTCTCTCTCTCTCCTCCATGTCACAGTCTCTCTCTCTCCTCCATGTCACAGTCTCTCTCTCTCCTCCATGTCACAGTCTCTCTCTCTCCTCCATGTCACAGTCTCTCTCTCTCCTCCATGTCACAGTCTCTCTCTCTCCTCCATGTCACAGTCTCGCTCTCTCCTCCATGTCACAGTCTCTCTCTCTCCTCCATGTCACAGTCTCTCTCTCTCTCTCTCCTCCATGTCACAGTCTCTCTCTCTCTCCTCCATGTCACAGTCTCTCTCTCTCTCCTCCATGTCACAGTCTCTCTCTCTCCTCCATGTCACAGTCTCTCTCTCTCCTCCATGTCACAGTCTCTCTCTCTCCTCCATGTCACAGTCTCTCTCTCTCCTCCATGTCACAGTCTCTCTCTCTCCTCCATGTCACAGTCTCTCTCTCTCCTCCATGTCACAGTCTCTCTCTCTCTCCTCCATGTCACAGTCTCTCTCTCTCCTCCATGTCACAGTCTCTCTCTCTCTCCTCCATGTCACAGTCTCTCTCTCTCCTCCATGTCACAGTCTCTCTCTCTCCTCCATGTCACAGTCTCTCTCTCTCCTCCATGTCACAGTCTCTCTCTCTCCTCCATGTCACAGTCTCTCTCTCTCCTCCATGTCACAGTCTCTCTCTCTCTCCTCCATGTCACAGTCTCTCTCTCTCCTCCATGTCACAGTCTCTCTCTCTCCTCCATGTCACAGTCTCTCTCTCTCCTCCATGTCACAGTCTCTCTCTCTCCTCCATGTCACAGTCTCTCTCTCTCCTCCATGTCACAGTCTCTCTCTCTCCTCCATGTCACAGTCTCTCTCTCTCCTCCATGTCACAGTCTCTCTCTCTCCTCCATGTCACAGTCTCTCTCTCTCCTCCATGTCACAGTTCTCTCTCTCCTCCATGTCACAGTCTCTCTCTCTCCTCCATGTCACAGTCTCTCTCTCTCCTCCATGTCACAGTCTCTCTCTCTCCTCCATGTCACAGTCTCTCTCTCTCCTCCATGTCACAGTCTCTCTCTCTCCTCCATGTCACAGTCTCTCTCTCTCCTCCATGTCACAGTCTCTCTCTCTCCTCCATGTCACAGTCTCTCTCTCTCCTCCATGTCACAGTCTCTCTCTCTCCTCCATGTCACAGTCTCTCTCTCTCTCCTCCATGTCACAGTCTCTCTCTCTCCTCCATGTCACAGTCTCTCTCTCTCCTCCATGTCACAGTCTCTCTCTCTCCTCCATGTCACAGTCTCTCTCTCTCCTCCATGTCACAGTCTCTCTCTCTCCTCCATGTCACAGTCTCTCTCTCTCCTCCATGTCACAGTCTCTCTCTCTCCTCCATGTCACAGTCTCTCTCTCTCCTCCATGTCACAGTCTCTCTCTCTCCTCCATGTCACAGTCTCTCTCTCTCCTCCATGTCACAGTCTCTCTCTCTCTCCTCCATGTCACAGTCTCTCTCTCTCCTCCATGTCACAGTCTCTCTCTCTCCTCCATGTCACAGTCTCTCTCTCTCCTCCATGTCACAGTCTCTCTCTCTCCTCCATGTCACAGTCTCGCTCTCTCCTCCATGTCACAGTCTCGCTCTCTCCTCCATGTCACAGTCTCTCTCTCTCCTCCATGTCACAGTCTCTCTCTCTCTCCTCCATGTCACAGTCTCTCTCTCTCTCCTCCATGTCACAGTCTCTCTCTCTCCTCCATGTCACAGTCTCTCTCTCTCCTCCATGTCACAGTCTCTCTCTCTCCTCCATGTCACAGTCTCTCTCTCTCCTCCATGTCACAGTCTCTCTCTCTCCTCCATGTCACAGTCTCTCTCTCTCCTCCATGTCACAGTCTCTCTCTCTCCTCCATGTCACAGTCTCTCTCTCTCCTCCATGTCACAGTCTCTCTCTCTCCTCCATGTCACAGTCTCTCTCTCTCCTCCATGTCACAGTCTCTCTCTCTCCTCCATGTCACAGTCTCTCTCTCTCCTCCATGTCACAGTCTCTCTCTCTCCTCCATTTTACAGTCTCTCTCTCTCCTCCACTTTACAGTCTCTCTCTCTCCTCCATGTCACAGTCTCTCTCTCTCCTCCATGTCACAGTCTCTCTCTCTCCTCCATGTCACAGTCTCTCTCTCTCCTCCATGTCACAGTCTCTCTCTCTCCTCCATGTCACAGTCTCTCTCTCTCCTCCATGTCACAGTCTCTCTCTCTCCTCCATGTCACAGTCTCTCTCTCTCCTCCATGTCACAGTCTCTCTCTCTCCTCCATGTCACAGTCTCTCTCTCTCCTCCATGTCACAGTCTCTCTCTCTCCTCCATGTCACAGTCTCTCTCTCTCCTCCATGTCACAGTCTCTCTCTCTCCTCCATGTCACAGTCTCTCTCTCTCCTCCATGTCACAGTCTCTCTCTCTCCTCCATTTTACAGTCTCTCTCTCTCCTCCATTTTACAGTCTCTCTCTCTCCTCCATGTCACAGTCTCTCTCTCTCCTCCATGTCACAGTCTCTCTCTCTCCTCCATGTCACAGTCTCTCTCTCTCCTCCATGTCACAGTCTCTCTCTCTCCTCCATGTCACAGTCTCTCTCTCTCCTCCATGTCACAGTCTCTCTCTCTCCTCCATGTCACAGTCTCTCTCTCTCTCCTCCATGTCACAGTCTCTCTCTCTCCTCCATGTCACAGTCTCTCTCTCTCCTCCATTTCACAGTCTCTCTCTCTCCTCCATTTTACAGTCTCTCTCTCTCCTCCATGTCACAGTCTCTCTCTCTCCTCCATTTTACAGTCTCTCTCTCTCCTCCATTTTACAGTCTCTCTCTCTCCTCCATTTTACAGTCTCTCTCTCTCCTCCATTTTACAGTCTCTCTCTCTCCTCCATGTCACAGTCTCTCTCTCTCCTCCATTTTACAGTCTCTCTCTCTCCTCCATGTCACAGTCTCTCTCTCTCCTCCATGTCACAGTCTCTCTCTCTCCTCCATGTCACAGTCTCTCTCTCTCCTCCATGTCACAGTCTCTCTCTCTCCTCCATGTCACAGTCTCTCTCTCTCCTCCATGTCACAGTCTCTCTCTCTCCTCCATGTCACAGTCTCTCTCTCTCCTCCATGTCACAGTCTCTCTCTCTCCTCCATGTCACAGTCTCTCTCTCTCCTCCATGTCACAGTCTCTCTCTCTCCTCCATGTCACAGTCTCTCTCTCTCCTCCATGTCACAGTCTCTCTCTCTCCTCCATGTCACAGTCTCTCTCTCTCCTCCATGTCACAGTCTCTCTCTCTCCTCCATGTCACAGTCTCTCTCTCTCCTCCATGTCACAGTCTCTCTCTCTCCTCCATGTCACAGTCTCTCTCTCTCCTCCATGTCACAGTCTCTCTCTCTCCTCCATGTCACAGTCTCTCTCTCTCCTCCATTTCACAGTCTCTCTCTCTCCTCCATGTCACAGTCTCTCTCTCTCCTCCATGTCACAGTCTCTCTCTCTCCTCCATGTCACAGTCTCTCTCTCTCCTCCATGTCACAGTCTCTCTCTCTCTCCTCCATGTCACAGTCTCTCTCTCTCCTCCATGTCACAGTCTCTCTCTCTCCTCCATGTCACAGTCTCTCTCTCTCTCCTCCATGTCACAGTCTCTCTCTCTCTCCTCCATGTCACAGTCTCTCTCTCTCCTCCATGTCACAGTCTCTCTCTCTCTCCTCCATGTCACAGTCTCTCTCTCTCCTCCATGTCACAGTCTCTCTCTCTCCTCCATGTCACAGTCTCTCTCTCTCCTCCATGTCACAGTCTCTCTCTCTCCTCCATGTCACAGTCTCTCTCTCTCCTCCATGTCACAGTCTCTCTCTCTCCTCCATGTCACAGTCTCTCTCTCTCCTCCATGTCACAGTCTCTCTCTCTCCTCCATGTCACAGTCTCTCTCTCTCCTCCATGTCACAGTCTCTCTCTCTCCTCCATGTCACAGTCTCTCTCTCTCTCCTCCATGTCACAGTCTCTCTCTCTCCTCCATGTCACAGTCTCTCTCTCTCCTCCATGTCACAGTCTCTCTCTCTCCTCCATGTCACAGTCTCTCTCTCTCCTCCATGTCACAGTCTCTCTCTCTCCTCCATGTCACAGTCTCTCTCTCTCCTCCATGTCACAGTCTCTCTCTCTCCTCCATGTCACAGTCTCTCTCTCTCCTCCATGTCACAGTCTCTCTCTCTCCTCCATGTCACAGTCTCTCTCTCTCCTCCATGTCACAGTCTCTCTCTCTCCTCCATGTCACAGTCTCTCTCTCTCTCCTCCATGTCACAGTCTCTCTCTCTCCTCCATGTCACAGTCTCTCTCTCTCCTCCATGTCACAGTCTCTCTCTCTCCTCCATGTCACAGTCTCTCTCTCTCCTCCATGTCACAGTCTCTCTCTCTCCTCCATGTCACAGTCTCTCTCTCTCCTCCATGTCACAGTCTCTCTCTCTCCTCCATGTCACAGTCTCTCTCTCTCCTCCATGTCACAGTCTCTCTCTCTCCTCCATGTCACAGTCTCTCTCTCTCCTCCATGTCACAGTCTCTCTCTCTCCTCCATGTCACAGTCTCTCTCTCTCCTCCATGTCACAGTCTCTCTCTCTCCTCCATGTCACAGTCTCTCTCTCTCCTCCATGTCACAGTCTCTCTCTCTCCTCCATGTCACAGTCTCTCTCTCTCCTCCATGTCACAGTCTCTCTCTCTCCTCCATGTCACAGTCTCTCTCTCTCCTCCATGTCACAGTCTCTCTCTCTCCTCCATGTCACAGTCTCTCTCTCTCCTCCATGTCACAGTCTCTCTCTCTCCTCCATGTCACAGTCTCTCTCTCTCCTCCATGTCACAGTCTCTCTCTCTCCTCCATGTCACAGTCTCTCTCTCTCCTCCATGTCACAGTCTCTCTCTCTCCTCCATGTCACAGTCTCTCTCTCTCCTCCATGTCACAGTCTCTCTCTCTCCTCCATGTCACAGTCTCTCTCTCTCTCCTCCATGTCACAGTCTCTCTCTCTCCTCCATGTCACAGTCTCTCTCTCTCCTCCATGTCACAGTCTCTCTCTCTCCTCCATGTCACAGTCTCTCTCTCTCTCCTCCATGTCACAGTCTCTCTCTCTCCTCCATGTCACAGTCTCTCTCTCTCCTCCATGTCACAGTCTCTCTCTCTCCTCCATGTCACAGTCTCTCTCTCTCCTCCATGTCACAGTCTCTCTCTCTCCTCCATGTCACAGTCTCTCTCTCTCCTCCATGTCACAGTCTCTCTCTCTCCTCCATGTCACAGTCTCTCTCTCTCCTCCATGTCACAGTCTCTCTCTCTCCTCCATGTCACAGTCTCTCTCTCTCCTCCATGTCACAGTCTCTCTCTCTCCTCCATGTCACAGTCTCTCTCTCTCCTCCATGTCACAGTCTCTCTCTCTCCTCCATGTCACAGTCTCTCTCTCTCCTCCATGTCACAGTCTCTCTCTCTCCTCCATGTCACAGTCTCTCTCTCTCCTCCATGTCACAGTCTCTCTCTCTCCTCCATGTCACAGTCTCTCTCTCTCCTCCATGTCACAGTCTCTCTCTCTCTCCTCCATGTCACAGTCTCTCTCTCTCCTCCATGTCACAGTCTCTCTCTCTCCTCCATGTCACAGTCTCTCTCTCTCCTCCATGTCACAGTCTCTCTCTCTCCTCCATGTCACAGTCTCTCTCTCTCCTCCATGTCACAGTCTCTCTCTCTCCTCCATGTCACAGTCTCTCTCTCTCCTCCATGTCACAGTCTCTCTCTCTCCTGCATTTTACAGTCTCTCTCTCTCCTCCATGTCACAGTCTCTCTCTCTCCTCCATGTCACAGTCTCTCTCTCTCCTCCATGTCACAGTCTCTCTCTCTCTCCTCCATGTCACAGTCTCTCTCTCTCCTCCATGTCACAGTCTCTCTCTCTCCTCCATGTCAGAGTCTCTCTCTCTCTCCTCCATGTCACAGTCTCTCTCTCTCCTCCATGTCACAGTCTCTCTCTCTCCTCCATGTCACAGTCTCTCTCTCTCCTCCATGTCACAGTCTCTCTCTCTCCTCCATGTCACAGTCTCTCTCTCTCCTCCATGTCACAGTCTCTCTCTCTCCTCCATTTCACAGTCTCTCTCTCTCCTCCATGTCACAGTCTCTCTCTCTCTCCTCCATTTCACAGTCTCTCTCTCTCCTCCATGTCACAGTCTCTCTCTCTCCTCCATGTCACAGTCTCTCTCTCTCCTCCTTTTACAGTCTCTCTCTCTCCTCCATTTTACAGTCTCTCTCTCTCCTCCATTTTACAGTCTCTCTCTCTCCTCCATTTTACAGTCTCTCTCTCTCCTCCATTTCACAGTCTCTCTCTCTCCTCCATTTCACAGTCTCTCTCTCTCCTCCATGTCACAGTCTCTCTCTCTCCTCCATGTCACAGTCTCTCTCTCTCCTCCATGTCACAGTCTCTCTCTCTCCTCCATGTCACAGTCTCTCTCTCTCCTCCATGTCACAGTCTCTCTCTCTCCTCCATGTCACAGTCTCTCTCTCTCTCCTCCATGTCACAGTCTCTCTCTCTCCTCCATGTCACAGTCTCTCTCTCTCCTCCATGTCACAGTCGCTCTCTCCTCCATGTCACAGTCTCTCTCTCTCCTCCATGTCACAGTCTCTCTCTCTCCTCCATGTCACAGTCTCTCTCTCTCCTCCATGTCACAGTCTCTCTCTCTCTCCTCCATGTCACAGTCTCTCTCTCTCCTCCATGTCACCGTCTCTCTCTCTCCTCCATGTCACAGTCTCTCTCTCTCCTCCATGTCACAGTCTCTCTCTCTCCTCCATGTCACAGTCTCTCTCTCTCCTCCATGTCACAGTCTCTCTCTCTCCTCCATTTCACAGTCTCGCTCTCTCCTCCATTTCACAGTCTCGCTCTCTCCTCCATTTTACAGTCTCGCTCTCTCCTCCATGTACAGTCTCGCTCTCTCCTCCATTTCACAGTCTCGCTCTCTCCCTCCATGTCACAGTCTCGCTCTCTCCTCCATTTCACAGTCTCGCTCTCTCCTCCATCTCACAGTCTCGCTCTCTCCTCCATTTCACAGTCTCGCTCTCTCCTCCATTTCACAGTCTCGCTCTCTCCTCCATTTCACAGTCTCGCTCTCTCCTCCATTTACAGTCTCGCTCTCTCCTCCCATTATCACAGTCTCGCTCTCTCCTCCATTTTACAGTCTCGCTCTCTCCTCCATTTTACAGTCTCGCTCTCTCCTCCATTTTACAGTCTCGCTCTCTCCTCCATTTCACAGTCTCGCTCTCTCCTCCATTTCACAGTCTCGCTCTCTCCTCCATGTCACAGTCTCTCTCTCTCCTCCATGTCACAGTCTCTCTCTCTCTCCTCCATGTCACAGTCTCTCTCTCTCCTCCATTTCACAGTCTCTCTCTCTCCTCCATGTCACAGTCTCTCTCTCTCCTCCATGTCACAGTCTCTCTCTCTCCTCCATGTCACAGTCTCTCTCTCTCCTCCATGTCACAGTCTCTCTCTCTCTCCTCCATGTCACAGTCTCTCTCTCTCCTCCATGTCACAGTCTCTCTCTCTCCTCCATGTCACAGTCTCTCTCTCTCTCCTCCATGTCACAGTCTCTCTCTCTCCTCCATGTCACAGTCTCTCTCTCTCCTCCATGTCACAGTCTCTCTCTCTCCTCCATGTCACAGTCTCTCTCTCTCTCCTCCATGTCACAGTCTCTCTCTCTCCTCCATGTCACAGTCTCTCTCTCTCCTCCATGTCACAGTCTCTCTCTCTCCTCCATGTCACAGTCTCTCTCTCTCCTCCATGTCACAGTCTCTCTCTCTCCTCCATGTCACAGTCTCTCTCTCTCCTCCATGTCACAGTCTCTCTCTCTCCTCCATGTCACAGTCTCTCTCTCTCCTCCATGTCACAGTCTCTCTCTCTCCTCCATGTCACAGTCTCTCTCTCTCTCCTCCATGTCACAGTCTCTCTCTCTCCTCCATGTCACAGTCTCTCTCTCTCCTCCATGTCACAGTCTCTCTCTCTCTCCTCCATGTCACAGTCTCTCTCTCTCCTCCATGTCACAGTCTCTCTCTCTCCTCCATGTCACAGTCTCTCTCTCTCTCCTCCATGTCACAGTCTCTCTCTCTCTCCTCCATGTCACAGTCTCTCTCTCTCCTCCATGTCACAGTCTCTCTCTCTCTCCTCCATGTCACAGTCTCTCTCTCTCCTCCATGTCACAGTCTCTCTCTCTCCTCCATGTCACAGTCTCTCTCTCTCTCCTCCATGTCACAGTCTCTCTCTCTCTCCTCCATGTCACAGTCTCTCTCTCTCCTCCATGTCACAGTCTCTCTCTCTCCTCCATGTCACAGTCTCTCTCTCTCCTCCATGTCACAGTCTCTCTCTCTCTCCTCCATGTCACAGTCTCTCTCTCTCCTCCATGTCACAGTCTCTCTCTCTCCTCCATGTCACAGTCTCTCTCTCTCTCCTCCATGTCACAGTCTCTCTCTCTCCTCCATGTCACAGTCTCTCTCTCTCCTCCATGTCACAGTCTCTCTCTCTCCTCCATGTCACAGTCTCTCTCTCTCCTCCATGTCACAGTCTCTCTCTCTCCTCCATGTCACAGTCTCTCTCTCTCCTCCATGTCACAGTCTCTCTCTCTCCTCCATGTCACAGTCTCTCTCTCTCCTCCATGTCACAGTCTCTCTCTCTCTCCTCCATGTCACAGTCTCTCTCTCTCCTCCATGTCACAGTCTCTCTCTCTCCTCCATGTCACAGTCTCTCTCTCTCCTCCATGTCACAGTCTCTCTCTCTCCTCCATGTCACAGTCTCTCTCTCTCCTCCATGTCACAGTCTCTCTCTCTCCTCCATGTCACAGTCTCTCTCTCTCTCCTCCATGTCACAGTCTCTCTCTCTCCTCCATGTCACAGTCTCTCTCTCTCCTCCATGTCACAGTCTCTCTCTCTCTCCTCCATGTCACAGTCTCTCTCTCTCCTCCATGTCACAGTCTCTCTCTCTCCTCCATGTCACAGTCTCTCTCTCTCTCCTCCATGTCACAGTCTCTCTCTCTCCTCCATGTCACAGTCTCTCTCTCTCCTCCATGTCACAGTCTCTCTCTCTCTCCTCCATGTCACAGTCTCTCTCTCTCCTCCATGTCACAGTCTCTCTCTCTCCTCCATGTCACAGTCTCTCTCTCTCCTCCATGTCACAGTCTCTCTCTCTCCTCCATGTCACAGTCTCTCTCTCTCTCCTCCATGTCACAGTCTCTCTCTCTCCTCCATGTCACAGTCTCTCTCTCTCTCCTCCATGTCACAGTCTCTCCCTATCCTCCATGTCACAGTCTCTCCCTCTCCTCCATGTCACAGTCTCTCTCTCTCTCCTCCATGTCACAGTCTCTCCTCTCTCCTCCATGTCACAGTCTCGCTCTCTCCTCCATGTCACAGTCTCGCTCTCTCCTCCATGTCACAGTCTCGCTCTCTCCTCCATGTCACAGTCTCGCTCTCTCCTCCATGTCACAGTCTCTCGCTCTCTCCTCCATGTCACAGTCTCTCTCTCTCCTCCATGTCACAGTCTCGCTCTCTCCTCCATGTCACAGTCTCTCTCTCTCTCCTCCATGTCACAGTCTCGCTCTCTCCTCCATGTCACAGTCTCGCTCTCTCCTCCATGTCACAGTCTCGCTCTCTCCTCCATGTCACAGTCTCGCTCTCTCCTCCATGTCACAGTCTCTCTCTCTCCTCCATGTCACAGTCTCTCTCTCTCCTCCATGTCACAGTCTCTCTCTCTCCTCCATGTCACAGTCTCTCTCTCTCCTCCATGTCACAGTCTCTCTCTCTCCTCCATGTCACAGTCTCTCTCTCTCTCCTCCATGTCACAGTCTCTCTCTCTCTCCTCCATGTCACAGTCTCTCTCTCTCTCTCCTCCATGTCACAGTCTCTCTCTCTCTCCTCCATGTCACAGTCTCTCTCTCTCTCCTCCATGTCACAGTCTCTCTCTCTCTCCTCCATGTCACAGTCTCTCTCTCTCTCCTCCATGTCACAGTCTCTCTCTCTCTCTCCTCCATGTCACAGTCTCTCTCTCTCTCCTCCATGTCACAGTCTCTCTCTCTCTCCTCCATGTCACAGTCTCTCTCTCTCTCCTCCATGTCACAGTCTCTCTCTCTCCTCCATGTCACAGTCTCTCTCTCTCTCCTCCATGTCACAGTCTCTCTCTCTCTCCTCCATGTCACAGTCTCTCTCTCTCTCTCCTCCATGTCACAGTCTCTCTCTCTCCTCCATGTCACAGTCTCTCTCTCTCCTCCATGTCACAGTCTCTCTCTCTCTCCTCCATGTCACAGTCTCTCTCTCTCCTCCATGTCACAGTCTCTCTCTCTCCTCCATGTCACAGTCTCTCTCTCTCTCCTCCATGTCACAGTCTCTCTCTCTCCTCCATGTCACAGTCTCTCTCTCTCTCCTCCATGTCACAGTCTCTCTCTCTCCTCCATGTCACAGTCTCTCTCTCTCTCTCCTCCATGTCACAGTCTCTCTCTCTCTCTCCTCCATGTCACAGTCTCTCTCTCTCTCCTCCATGTCACAGTCTCTCTCTCTCTCCTCCATGTCACAGTCTCTCTCTCTCTCTCCTCCATGTCACAGTCTCTCTCTCTCCTCCATGTCACAGTCTCTCTCTCTCCTCCATGTCACAGTCTCTCTCTCTCCTCCATGTCACAGTCTCTCTCTCTCCTCCATGTCACAGTCTCTCTCTCTCTCCTCCATGTCACAGTCTCTCTCTCTCTCCTCCATGTCACAGTCTCTCTCTCTCTCCTCCATGTCACAGTCTCTCTCTCTCCTCCATGTCACAGTCTCTCTCTCTCTCCTCCATGTCACAGTCTCTCTCTCTCTCCTCCATGTCACAGTCTCTCTCTCTCTCCTCCATGTCACAGTCTCTCTCTCTCCTCCATGTCACAGTCTCTCTCTCTCCTCCATGTCACAGTCTCTCTCTCTCCTCCATGTCACAGTCTCTCTCTCTCCTCCATGTCACAGTCTCTCTCTCTCTCCTCCATGTCACAGTCTCTCTCTCTCTCCTCCATGTCACAGTCTCTCTCTCTCCTCCATGTCACAGTCTCTCTCTCTCCTCCATGTCACAGTCTCTCTCTCTCCTCCATGTCACAGTCTCGCTCTCTCCTCCATGTCACAGTCTCTCTCTCTCCTCCATGTCACAGTCTCTCTCTCTCCTCCATGTCACAGTCTCTCTCTCTCCTCCATGTCACAGTCTCTCTCTCTCCTCCATGTCACAGTCTCTCTCTCTCTCCTCCATGTCACAGTCTCTCTCTCTCTCCTCCATTTTACAGTCTCTCTCTCTCCTCCATGTCACAGTATCTCTCTCTCCTCCACGTCAGTCTCTCTCTAACCTCCATGTCACAGTCTCTCTCTCTCCTCCATGTCACAGTCTCTCTCTCTCTCCTCCATGTCAGTCTCTCTCTCTCCTCCATGTCTCAGTCTCACGCTCTCTCCTCCATGTCACAGTCTCTCTCTCTCCTCCATGTCACAGTCTCTCGCTCTCTCCTCCATGTCAGTGTCTCTCTCTCTCTCCTCCATGTCTCCGTCTCTCTCTCTCTCTCCTCCATGTCACAGTCTCTCTCTCTCTCCTCCATGTCACAGTCTCTCTCTCTCTCTCCTCCATGTCACAGTCTCTCTCTCTCTCCTCCATGTCACAGTCTCTCTCTCTCTCCTCCATGTCTCAGTCTCTCTCTCTCTCTCCTCCATGTCACAGTCTCTCGCTCTCTCCTCCATGTCACAGTCTCCCGCTCTCTCCTCCATGTCACAGTCTATCTCACTCTCTCCTCCATTTTACTGTCTCTCTCTGTCCTCCATTTTACAGTCTCTCTCTCTCTCTCCTCCATGTCCAGTCTCTCTCTCCTCCATGTCACAGTCTCTCTCTCCTCCATGTCATAGTCTCTCTCTCTGCTCCATGTCACAGTCTCTCTCTCTCCTCCATGTCATAGTCTCTCTCTCTCCTCCATTTTACAGTCTCTCGCTCTCTCCTCCATGTCACAGTCTCTCTCTCTCCTCCATGTCACAGTCTCTCTCTCTCTCCTCCATGTCACAGTCTCTCTCTCTCCTCCATGTCACAGTCTCTCTCTCTCCTCCATGTCACAGTCTCTCTCTCTCCTCCATTTTACAGTCTCTCTCTCTCCTCCATTTTACAGTCTCTCTCTCTCTCCTCCATTTTACAGTCTCTCTCTCTCTCCTCCATGTCACAGTCTCTCTCTCTCTCTCTCCTCCATGTCACAGTCTCTCTCTCTCCTCCATGTCACAGTCTCTCTCGCTCTCTCCTCCATTTTACAGTCTCGCTCTCTCTCCTCCATGTCACAGTCTCTCTCTCTCTCCTCCATGTCACAGTCTCTCTCTCTCCTCCATGTCACAGTCTCTCTCTCTCTCCTCCATGTCACAGTCTCTCTCTCTCCTCCATGTCACAGTCTCTCTCTCTCTCCTCCATGTCACAGTCTCTCTCTCTCTCCTCCATGTCACAGTCTCTCTCTCTCCTCCATGTCACAGTCTCTCTCTCTCCTCCATGTCACAGTCTCTCTCTCTCCTCCATGTCACAGTCTCTCTCTCTCCTCCATGTCACAGTCTCTCTCTCTCCTCCATGTCACAGTCTCTCTCTCTCCTCCATGTCACAGTCTCTCTCTCTCCTCCATTTTACAGTCTCTCTCTCTCCTCCATGTCACAGTCTCTCTCTCTCCTCCATGTCACAGTCTCTCTCTCTCCTCCATTTTACAGTCTCTCTCTCTCCTCCATGTCACAGTCTCTCTCTCTCCTCCATGTCACAGTCTCTCTCTCTCCTCCATGTCACAGTCTCTCTCTCTCCTCCATGTCACAGTCTCTCTCTCTCCTCCATGTCACAGTCTCTCGCTCTCCTCCATGTCACAGTCTCTCGCTCTCCTCCATGTCACAGTCTCTCGCTCTCACCTCCATGTCAGTCTCTCTCTCTCCTCCATGTCACAGTCTCTCTCTCTCTCTCCTCCATTTTACAGTCTCTCTCTCTCCTCCATGTCACAGTCTCACGCTCTCTCCTCCATGTCACAGTCTCTCTCTCTCCTCCATGTCACAGTCTCTCGCTCTCCTCCATGTCACAGTCTCTCGCTCTCCTCCATGTCACAGTCTCTCGCTCTCTCCTCCATGTCAGTGTCTCTCTCTCTCTCCTCCATGTCTCCGTCTCTCTCTCTCTCTCCTCCATGTCACAGTCTCTCTCTCTCCTCCATGTCACAGTCTCTCTCTCTCTCCTCCATGTCACAGTCTCTCTCTCTCTCCTCCATGTCACAGTCTCTCTCTCACTCTCCTCCATGTCACAGTCTCTCTCTCTCTCCTCCATGTCACAGTTTCTCTCTCTCTCCTCCATGTCACAGTCTCTCTCTCTCCTCCATGTCACAGTCTCTCTCTCCCTCTCCTCCATGTCACAGTCTCTCTCTCTCTCTCCTCCATGTCACAGTCTTTCTCTCTCTCTCTCCTCCATGTCACAGTCTCTCTCTCTCTCTCCTCCATGTCACAGTCTCTCTCTCCTCCATGTCACAGTCTCTCTCTCTCCTCCATGTCACAGTCTCTCTCTCTCCTCCATGTCACAGTCTCTCTCTCTCCTCCATGTCACAGTCTCTCTCTCTCCTCCATGTCACAGTCTCTCTCTCTCCTCCATGTCAGTCTCTCTCTCTCCTCCATGTCAGTCTCTCTCTCTCTCCTCCATTTCACAGTCTCTCTCTCGCTCTCCTCCATTTTACAGTCTCTCTCTCGCTCTCCTCCATGTCACAGTCTCTCTCTCTCTCCTCCATGTCACAGTCTCTCTCTCTCTCCTCCATGTCACAGTCTCTCTCTCTCTCCTCCATGTCACAGTCTCTCTCTCTCTCCTCCATGTCACAGTCTCTCTCTCTCTCCTCCATGTCACAGTCTCTCTCTCTCCTCCATGTCACAGTCTCTCTCTCTCCTCCATGTCACAGGATCTCTCTCTCTCCTCCATGTCACAGTCTCTCTCTCTGTCTCCTCCATGTCACATTCTCTCTCTCTCCTCCATGTCAGTCTCTAGCTCTCCTCCATGTCACAGTCTCTCTCTCTCCTCCATGTCAGTCTCGCTCTCTCCTCCATTTTACAGTCTCTCTCTCTCCTCCATTTTACAGTCTCTCTCTCCTCCATGTCACAGTCTCTCGCTCTCCTCCATGTCACAGTCTCTCTCTCTCCTCCATTTTACAGTCTCTCTCTCTCTCCTCCATTTTACAGTCTCTCTCTCTCTCCTCCATTTTACAATCTCTCTCTCTCCATGTCACAGTATCTCTCTCTCCTCCACGTCACAGTCTCTCTCTAACCTCCATGTCACAGTCTCTCTCTCTCCTCCATTTCACAGTCTCTCACTCTCCTCCATGTCACAGTCTCTCGCTCTCTCCTCCATGTCAGTCTCTCTCTCTCCTCCATGTCTCAGTCTCTCTCTCTCTCTCCTCCATTTTACAGTCTCTCTCTCTCTCCTCCATGTCACAGTCTCTCTCTCTCTCCTCCATGTCACAGTCTCTCTCTCTCCTCCATGTCACAGTCTCTCTCTCTCTCCTCCATGTCTCAGTCTCTCTCTCTCTCTCCTCCATGTCACAGTCTCTCGCTCTCTCCTCCATGTCACAGTCTCCCGCTCTCTCCTCCATGTCACAGTCTATCTCACTCTCTCCTCCATTTTACAGTCTCTCTCTGTCCTCCATTTTACAGTCTCTCTCTCTCTCTCCTCCATGTCAGTCTCTCTCTCCTCCATGTCACAGTCTCTCTCTCCTCCATGTCATAGTCTCTCTCTCTCCTCCATTTTACAGTCTCTCTCTCTCTCTCCTCCATGTCAGTCTCTCTCTCTCCTCCATGTCACAGTCTCTCTCTCCTCCATGTCATAGTCTCTCTCTCTGCTCCATGTCACAGTCTCTCTCTCCTCCATGTCATAGTCTCTCTCTCTCCTCCATTTTACAGTCTCTCGCTCTCTCCTCCATGTCACAGTCTCTCTCTCTCCTCCATGTCACAGTCTCTCTCTCTCTCCTCCATGTCACAGTCTCTCTCTCTCGTCCATGTCACAGTCTCTCTCTCTCCTCCATGTCAGTCTCTCGCTCTCTCCTCCATTTTACAGTCTCTCTCTCGCTCTCCTCCATTTTACAGTCTCTCTCTCGCTATCCTCCATGTCACAGTCTCTCTCTCTCTCTCTCCTCCATGTCACAGTCTCTCTCTCTCCTCCATTTTACAGTCTCTCTCGCTCTCTCCTCCATTTTAGTCTCACTCTCTCTCCTCCATGTCACAGTCTCTCTCTCTCTCTCTTCCATGTCAATCTCTCTCTCCTCCATGTCACAGTCTCTCTCGCTCTCCTCCATTTTACAGTCTCTCTCGCTCTCCTCCATTTTACAGTCTCTCTCGCTCTCTCCTCCATTGTTCAGTCTCTCTCGCTCTCTCCTCCCTTTTACAGTCTCTCTCTCTCCTCCATTTTACAGTCTCTCTCTCTCCTCCATTTTACAGTCTCTCTCTCTCCTCCATTTTACAGTCTCGCTCTCTCCTCCATGTCACAGTCTCTCTCTCTCTCTCCTCCATGTCACAGTCTCTCCCTCTCCTCCATGTCACAGTCTCTCTCTCTCTCCTCCATGTCACAGTCTCTCGCTCTCCTCCATGTCACAGTCTCTCTCTCTCCTCCATTTTACAGTCTCTCCCTCTCCTCCATTTTACAGTCTCTCTCTCTCTCCTCCATTTTACAATCTCTCTCTCTCCATGTCACAGTCTCTCTCTCTCCTCCACGTCACAGTCTCTCTCTAACCTCCATGTCACAGTCTCTCTCTCTCCTCCATGTCACAGTCTCTCGCTCTCCTCCATGTCACAGTCTCTCGCTCTCTCCTCCATGTCAGTCTCGCTCTCTCCTCCATGTCACAGTCTCTCTCTCTCTCCTCCATTTTACAGTCTCTCTCTCTCCTCCATGTCACAGTCTCGCTCTCTCCTCCATGTCACAGTCTCTCTCTCTCCTCCATGTCACAGTCTCTCGCTCTCCTCCATGTCACAGTCTCTCTCTCTCCTCCATGTCACAGTCTCTCTCTCTCTCCTCCATGTCAGTGTCTCTCTCTCTCTCCTCCATGTCTCAGTCTCTCTCTCTCTCCTCCATGTCACAGTCTCTCTCTCTCTCCTCCATGTCACAGTCTCTCTCTCTCTCCTCCATGTCACAGTCTCTCTCTCTCTCCTCCATGTCACAGTCTCTCTCTCTCTCCTCCATGTCACAGTCTCTCTCTCTCTCCTCCATGTCTCAGTCTCTCTCTCTCTCCTCCATGTCTCAGTCTCTCTCTCTCACTCCTCCATGTCATAGTCTCTCGCTCTCTCCTCCATGTCACAGTCTCCCGCTCTCTCCTCCATGTCACAGTCTCTCTCACTCTCTCCTCCATTTTACAGTCTCTCTCACTCTCTCCTCCATTTTACAGTCTCTCTCTGTCCTCCATTTTACAGTCTCTCTCTCCTCCATGTCAGTCTCTCTCTCCTCCATGTCACAGTCTCTCTCTGCTCCATGTCACAGTCTCTCTCTCCTCCATGTCATAGTCTCTCTCTCTCCTCCATTTTACAGTCTCTCGCTCTCTCCTCCATGTCACAGTCTCTCTCTCTCCTCCATGTCACAGTCTCTCTCTCTCTCCTCCATGTCACAGTCTCTCTCCCTCCTCCATGTCACAGTCTCTCTCTCTCTCTCTCCTCCATGTCACAGTCTCTCTCTCCCTCTCCTCCATGTCACAGTCTCTCTCTCTCTCTCCTCCATGTCACAGTCTCTCTCTCTCTCTCCTCCATGTCACAGTCTCTCTCTCTCTCTCCTCCATGTCACAGTCTTTCTCTCTCTCTCTCCTCCATGTCACAGTCTCTCTCTCTCCTCCATGTCACAGTCTCTCTCTCTCCTCCATGTCACAGTCTCTCTCTCTCCTCCATGTCACAGTCTCTCTCTCTCCTCCATGTCACAGTCTCTCTCTCTCCTCCATGTCAGTCTCTCTCTCTCTCCTCCATTTTACAGTCTCTCTCTCTCTCCTCCATGTCACAGTCTCTCTCTCTCTCCTCCATGTCACAGTCTCTCTCTCTCCTCCATGTCACAGTCTCTCTCTCTCCTCCATGTCACAGTCTCTCTCTCTCTCCTCCATGTCACAGTCTCTCTCTCTCCTCCATGTCACAGTCTCTCTCTCTCTCCTCCATGTCACAGTCTCTCTCTCTCCTCCATGTCACAGTCTCTCTCTCTCCTCCATGTCACAGTCTCTCTCTCTCCTCCATGTCACAGTCTCTCTCTCTCTCCTCCATGTCACAGTCTCTCTCTCTCTCTCCTCCATGTCACAGTCTCTCTCTCTCCTCCATGTCAGTCTCTAGCTCTCCTCCATGTCACAGTCTCTCTCTCTCCTCCATGTCAGTCTCGCTCTCTCCTCCATTTTACAGTCTCTCTTGCTCTCTCCTCCATTTTACAGTCTCTCTCGCTCTCTCCTCCATTTTAGTCTCTCTTGCTCTGTCCTCCATTTTCGTCTCTCTCACTCCTCCATTTTACAGTATTTCTCTCTCTCTTCCATGTCACAGTTTCTCGCTCTCCTCCATGTCACAGTTTCTCGCTCTCCTCCATGTCACAGTCTCTCTCTCTCTCCTCCATGTCACAGTCTCTCTCGCTCCTCCATGTCACAGTCTCTCGCTCTCCTCCATGTCACAGTCTCTCGCTCTCCTCCATGTCACAGTCTCTCGCTCTCCTCCATGTCACAGTCTCTCGCTCTCCTCCATGTCACAGTCTCTCTCTCTCCTCCATGTCACAGTCTCTCTCTCTCCTCCATGTCACAGTCTCTCTCTCTCCTCCATGTCACAGTCTCTCTCTCTCTTCCATGTCACAGTCTCTCTCTCTCCTCCATGTCACAGTCTCTCTCTCCCCCTCCTCCATGTAACAGTCTCTCTCTCTCTCTCTCCTCCATTTTACAGTCTCTCTCTCTCCTCCATTTTACAGTCTCTCTCTCTCCTCCATGTCAGTCTCTCTCTCCTCCATGTCAGTCTCTCTCTCCTCCATGTCACAGTCTCTCTCTCCTCCATGTCACAGTCTCTCTCTCTCCTCCATGTCACAGTCTCTCTCTCCTCCATTTTACAATCTCTCTCTCTCCATTTTACAGTCTCTCTCTCTCCTCCATTTTACAATCTCTCTCTCTCCTCCATGTCACAGTCTCTCTCTCTCTCCTCCATGTCACACACTCTCTCTCTCCATGTCAGTCTCTCGCTCTCTCCTCCATGTCAGTCTCTCGCTCTCTCCTCCATGTCAGTCTCTCTCTCTCCTCCATGTCTCAGTCTCTCTCTCTCTCTCCCCCATGTCACAGTCTCTCGCTCTCTCCTCCATGTCACAGTCTCTCGCTCTCCTCCATGTCACAGTCTCTCTCGCTCTCCTCCATGTCACAGTCTCTCGCTCTCCTCCATGTCACAGTCTCTCGCTCTCCTCCATGTCACAGTCTCTCGCTCTCCTCCATGTCACAGTCTCTCGCTCTCCTCCATGTCACAGTCTCTCGCTCTCCTCCATGTCACAGTCTCTCGCTCTCCTCCATGTCACAGTCTCTCGCTCTCCTCCATGTCACAGTCTCTCGCTCTCCTCCATGTCACAGTCTCTCGCTCTCCTCCATGTCACAGTCTCTCTCTCTCCTCCATGTCACAGTCTCTCTCTCTCCTCCATGTCACAGTCTCTCTCTCTCCTCCATGTCACAGTCTCTCTCTCCTCCATGTCAGTCTCTCTCTCTCCTCCATTTTACAGTCTCTCTCTCTCCTCCATTTTACAGTCTCTCTCTCCTCCATGTCAGTCTCTCCCTCCTCCATGTCAGTCTCTCTCTCCTCCATGTCACAGTCTCTCTCTCCTCCATGTCACAGTCTCTCTCTCTCCTCCATGTCACAGTCTCTCTCTCTCCTCCATTTTACAGTCTCTCTCTCTCCTCCATGTCACAGTCTCTCTCTCTCCTCCATGTCACAGTCTCTCTCTCTCCTCCATGTCACAGTCTCTCTCCCTCCTCCATGTCACAGTCTCTCTCTCTCCTCCATGTCAGTCTCTCGCTCTCTCCTCCATGTCACAGTCTCTCTCTCTCCTCCATTTTACAGTCTCTCTCTCGCTCTCCTCCATTTTACAGTCTCTCTCTCTCTCCTCCATGTCACAGTCTCTCTCTCTCCTCCATGTCACAGTCTCTCTCTCTCCTCCATTTTACAGTCTCTCTCTCTCCTCCATTTTACAGTCTCTCTCTCTCCTCCATGTCACAGTCTCTCTCTCTCCTCCATGTCACAGTCTCTCTCTCCTCCATGTCACAGTCTCTCTCTCTCTCCTCCATTTTACAGTCTCTCTCTCTCTCCTCCATGTCACAGTCTCTCTCGCTCTCCTCCATTTTACAGTCTCTCTCGCTCTGTCCTCCATTGTTCAGTCTCTCTCGCTCTCTCCTCCATTTTACAGTCTCTCTCTCTCCTCCATTTTACAGTCTCTCTCTCTCCTCCATTTTACAGTCTCTCTCTCTCCTCCATTTTACAGTCTCTCTCTCTCCTCCATTTTACAGTCTCTCTCTCTCCTCCATTTTACAGTCTCTCTCTCCTCCATTTTACAGTCTCTCCCTCGCCTCCATGTCACAGTCTCTCTCTCTCCTCCATTTTACAGTCTCTCCCTCTCCTCCATTTTACAGTCTCTCTCTCTCTCCTCCATTTTACAATCTCTCTCTCTCCATGTCACAGTCTCTCTCTCTCCTCCACGTCACAGTCTCTCTCTAACCTCCATGTCACAGTCTCTCTCTCTCCTCCATGTCACAGTCTCTCGCTCTCCTCCATGTCACAGTCTCTCGCTCTCTCCTCCATGTCAGTCTCTCTCTCTCCTCCATGTCTCAGTCTCTCTCTCTCTCTCCTCCATTTTACAGTCTCTCTCTCTCCTCCATGTCACAGTCTCACGCTCTCTCCTCCATGTCACAGTCTCTCTCTCTCCTCCATGTCACAGTCTCTCGCTCTCCTCCATGTCACAGTCTCTCGCTCTCCTCCATGTCACAGTCTCTCGCTCTCTCCTCCATGTCAGTGTCTCTCTCTCTCTCCTCCATGTCTCCGTCTCTCTCTCTCTCTCCTCCATGTCACAGTCTCTCTCTCTCCTCCATGTCACAGTCTCTCTCTCACTCCTCCATGTCACAGTCTCTCTCTCTCTCCTCCATGTCACAGTCTCTCTCTCTCTCCTCCATGTCACAGTCTCTCTCTCTCTCCTCCATGTCACAGTCTCTCTCTCTCTCCTCCATGTCTCAGTCTCTCTCTCTCACTCCTCCATGTCATAGTCTCTCGCTCTCTCCTCCATGTCACAGTCTCCCGCACTCTCCTCCATGTCACAGTCTCTCTCACTCTCTCCTCCATTTTACAGTCTCTCTCACTCTCTCCTCCATTTTACAGTCTCTCTCTGTCCTCCATTTTACAGTCTCTCTCTCCTCCATGTCAGTCTCTCTCTCCTCCATGTCACAGTCTCTCTCTGCTCCATGTCACAGTCTCTCTCTCCTCCATGTCATAGTCTCTCTCTCTCCTCCATTTTACAGTCTCTCGCTCTCTCCTCCATGTCACAGTCTCTCTCTCTCCTCCATGTCACAGTCTCTCTCTCTCTCCTCCATGTCACAGTCTCTCTCCCTCCTCCATGTCACAGTCTCTCTCTCTCTCTCTCCTCCATGTCACAGTCTCTCTCGCTCTCTCCTCCATGTCACAGTCTCTCTCTCTCTCCTCCATGTCACAGTCTCTCTCTCTCTCCTCCATGTCACAGTCTCTCTCTCTCTCTCCTCCATGTCACAGTCTTTCTCTCTCTCTCTCCTCCATGTCACAGTCTCTCTCTCTCCTCCATGTCACAGTCTCTCTCCTCCATGTCACAGTCTCTCTCTCTCCTCCATGTCACAGTCTCTCTCTCTCCTCCATGTCACAGTCTCTCTCTCTCCTCCATGTCAGTCTCTCTCTCTCTCCTCCATTTTACAGTCTCTCTCTCGCTCTCCTCCATTTTACAGTCTCTCTCTCGCTCTCCTCCATGTCACAGTCTCTCTCTCTCTCCTCCATGTCACAGTCTCTCTCTCTCTCCTCCATGTCACAGTCTCTCTCTCTCTCCTCCATGTCACAGTCTCTCTCTCTCTCCTCCATGTCACAGTCTCTCTCTCTCTCCTCCATGTCACAGTCTCTCTCTCTCCTCCATGTCACAGTCTCTCTCTCTCCTCCATGTCACAGTCTCTCTCTCTCCTCCATGTCACAGGATCTCTCTCTCTCCTCCATGTCACAGTCTCTCTCTCTCTCTCCTCCATGTCACAGTCTCTCTCTCTCCTCCATGTCAGTCTCTAGCTCTCCTCCATGTCACAGTCTCTCTCTCTCCTCCATTTTACAGTCTCTCTCTCTCCTCCATTTTACAGTCTCGCTCTCTCCTCCATTTCACAGTCTCGCTCTCTCCTCCATTTTACAGTCTCGCTCTCTCCTCCATTTTACAGTCTCGCTCTCTCCTCCATTTTACAGTCTCGCTCTCTCCTCCATTTTACAGTCTCTCTCTCTCCTCCATTTTACAGTCTCGCTCTCTCCTCCATTTTACAGTCTCGCTCTCTCCTCCATTTTACAGTCTCGCTCTCTCCTCCATTTTACAGTCTCGCTCTCTCCTCCATTTTACAGTCTCGCTCTCTCCTCCATTTTACAGTCTCGCTCTCTCCTCCATTTTACAGTCTCGCTCTCTCCTCCATTTTACAGTCTCGCTCTCTCCTCCATGTCACAGTCTCTCTCTCTCCTCCATTTTACAGTCTCTCTCTCTCCTCCATGTCACAGTCTCTCTCTCTCCTCCATGTCACAGTCTCTCTCTCTCCTCCATTTTACAGTCTCTCTCTCTCTCTCCTCCATGTCACAGTCTCTCTCTCTCTCTCTCCTCCATTTTACAGTCTCTCTCTCTCCTCCATTTTACAGTCTCTCTCTCCTCCATGTCAGTCTCTCTCTCCTCCATGTCAGTCTCTCTCTCCTCCATGTCACAGTCTCTCTCTCCTCCATGTCACAGTCTCTCTCTCTCCTCCATGTCACAGTCTCTCTCTCCTCCATGTCACAGTCTCTCTCTCTCCTCCATGTCACAGTCTCTCTCTCCTCCATGTCACAGTCTCTATCTCTCCTCCATTTTACAATCTCTCTCTCTCCATTTTACAGTCTCTCTCTCTCCTCCATTTTACAATCTCTCTCTCTCCTCCATGTCACAGTCTCTCTCTCTCTCCTCCATGTCACACACTCTCTCTCTCCATGTCAGTCTCTCGCTCTCTCCTCCATGTCAGTCTCTCGCTCTCTCCTCCATGTCAGTCTCTCTCTCTCCTCCATGTCTCAGTCTCTCTCTCTCTCTCCCCCATGTCACAGTCTCTCGCTCTCTCCTCCATGTCACAGTCTCTCGCTCTCCTCCATGTCACAGTCTCTCTCGCTCCTCCATGTCACAGTCTCTCGCTCTCCTCCATGTCACAGTCTCTCGCTCTCCTCCATGTCACAGTCTCTCGCTCTCCTCCATGTCACAGTCTCTCGCTCTCCTCCATGTCACAGTCTCTCGCTCTCCTCCATGTCACAGTCTCTCGCTCTCCTCCATGTCACAGTCTCTCGCTCTCCTCCATGTCACAGTCTCTCGCTCTCCTCCATGTCACAGTCTCTCGCTCTCCTCCATGTCACAGTCTCTCGCTCTCCTCCATGTCACAGTCTCTCTCTCTCTTCCATGTCACAGTCTCTCTCTCTCCTCCATGTCACAGTCTCTCTCTCCCCCTCCTCCATGTAACAGTCTCTCTCTCTCTCTCTCCTCCATTTTACAGTCTCTCTCTCTCCTCCATTTTACAGTCTCTCTCTCCTCCATGTCAGTCTCTCTCTCCTCCATGTCAGTCTCTCTCTCCTCCATGTCACAGTCTCTCTCTCCTCCATGTCACAGTCTCTCTCTCTCCTCCATGTCACAGTCTCTCTCTCCTCCATGTCACAGTCTCTATCTCTCCTCCATTTTACAATCTCTCTCTCTCCATTTTACAGTCTCTCTCTCTCCTCCATTTTACAATCTCTCTCTCTCCTCCATGTCACAGTCTCTCTCTCTCTCCTCCATGTCACACACTCTCTCTCTCCATGTCAGTCTCTCGCTCTCTCCTCCATGTCAGTCTCTCGCTCTCTCCTCCATGTCAGTCTCTCTCTCTCCTCCATGTCTCAGTCTCTCTCTCTCTCTCCCCCATGTCACAGTCTCTCGCTCTCTCCTCCATGTCACAGTCTCTCGCTCTCCTCCATGTCACAGTCTCTCTCGCTCCTCCATGTCACAGTCTCTCGCTCTCCTCCATGTCACAGTCTCTCGCTCTCCTCCATGTCACAGTCTCTCGCTCTCCTCCATGTCACAGTCTCTCGCTCTCCTCCATGTCACAGTCTCTCGCTCTCCTCCATGTCACAGTCTCTCGCTCTCCTCCATGTCACAGTCTCTCTCTCTCTTCCATGTCACAGTCTCTCTCTCTCCTCCATGTCACAGTCTCTCTCTCTCCTCCATGTCACAGTCTCTCTCTCCCTCTCCTCCATGTAACAGTCTCTCTCTCTCTCTCCTCCATTTTACAGTCTCTCTCTCTCCTCCATTTTACAGTCTCTCTCTCCTCCATGTCAGTCTCTCTCTCCTCCATGTCACAGTCTCTCTCTCCTCCATGTCACAGTCTCTCTCTCTCCTCCATGTCACAGTCTCTCTCTCCTCCATGTCACAGTCTCTATCTCTCCTCCATTTTACAATCTCTCTCTCTCCATTTTACAGTCTCTCTCTCTCCTCCATTTTACAATCTCTCACTCTCCTCCATGTCACAGTCTCGCCGTCTCTCCTCCATGTCACAGTCTCGCTGTCTCTCCTCCATGTCACACTCTCTCTCTCTCCATGTCAGTCTCTCGCTCTCTCCTCCATGTCAGTCTCTCGCTCTCTCCTCCATGTCAGTCTCTCTCTCTCCTCCATGTCTCAGTCTCTCTCTCTCTCTCCTCCATGTCACAGTCTCTCGCTCTCTCCTCCATGTCACAGTCTCTCTCTCTCCTCCATGTCACAGTCTCTCGCTCTACTCCATGTCACAGTCTCTCGCTCTCTCCTCCATGTCACAGTCTCTCGCTCTCTCCTCCATGTCACAGTCTCTCTCACTCTCTCCTCCATTTTACAGTCTCTCTCTGTCCTCCATTTTACAGTCTCTCTCTCCTCCATGTCAGTCTCTCTCTCCTCCATGTCACAGTCTCTCTCTGCTCCATGTCACAGTCTCTCTCTCCTCCATGTCATAGTCTCTCTCTCTCCTCCATTTTACAGTCTCTCGCTCTCTCCTCCATGTCACAGTCTCTCTCTCTCCTCCATGTCACAGTCTCTCTCTCCTCCATGTCACAGTCTCTCTCTCCTCCATGTCACAGTCTCTCTCTCTCCTCCATGTCACAGTCTCTCTCTCTCCTCCATGTCACAGTCTCTCTCTCTCTCCTCCATGTCACAGTCTCTCTCTCTCTCTCTCCTCCATGTCACAGTCTCTCTCTCTCTCTCTCCTCCATGTCACAGTCTCTCTCTCTCTCTCTCCTCCATGTCACAGTCTCTCTCTCCTCCATGTCACAGTCTCTCTCTCTCCTCCATGTCACAGTCTCTCTCTCTCCTCCATGTCACAGTCTCTCTCTCTCCTCCATGTCACAGTCTCTCTCTCTCTCTCCTCCATGTCACAGTCTCTCTCTCTCTCCTCCATGTCACAGTCTCTCTCTCTCTCTCTCCTCCATGTCACAGTCTCTCTCTCTCTCTCTCCTCCATGTCACAGTCTCTGTCTCCTCCATGTCACAGTCTCTCTCTCTCCTCCATGTCACAGTCTCTCTCTCTCTCCTCCATGTCACAGTCTCTCTCTCTCCTCCATTTTACAGTCTCTCGCTCTCTCCTCCATGTCACAGTCTCTCTCTCTCCTCCATGTCACAGTCTCTCTCTCTCTCCTCCATGTCACAGTCTCTCGCTCTCCACTCCATGTCACAGTCTCTCTCTCTCTCCTCCATGTCACAGTCTCTCTCTCTCTCCTCCATGTCACAGTCTCTCTCTCCCTCTCCTCCATGTCACAGTCTCTCTCTCTCTCTCCTCCATGTCACAGTCTCTCTCTCTCTCTGCTCCATGTCACAGTCTCTCTCTCCTCCATGTCATAGTCTCTCTCTCTCCTCCATTTTACAGTCTCTCGCTCTCTCCTCCATGTCACAGTCTCTCTCTCTCCTCCATGTCACAGTCTCTCTCTCTCCTCCATGTCACAGTCTCTCTCTCCTCCATGTCACAGTCTCTCTCTCTCCTCCATGTCACAGTCTCTCTCTCTCTCCTCCATGTCACAGTCTCTCTCTCTCTCTCTCCTCCATGTCACAGTCTCTCTCTCTCTCTCTCCTCCATGTCACAGTCTCTCTCTCCTCCATGTCACAGTCTCTCTCTCTCCTCCATGTCACAGTCTCTCTCTCTCCTCCATGTCACAGTCTCTCTCTCTCCTCCATGTCACAGTCTCTCTCTCTCTCTCCTCCATGTCACAGTCTCTCTCTCTCTCCTCCATGTCACAGTCTCTCTCTCTCTCTCTCCTCCATGTCACAGTCTCTCTCTCTCTCTCTCCTCCATGTCACAGTCTCTCTCTCCTCCATGTCACAGTCTCTCTCTCTCCTCCATGTTACAGTCTCTCTCTCTCCTCCATGTCACAGTCTCCCTCTCTCTCCTCCATGTCACAGTCTCTCTCTCTCCTCCATTTTACAGTCTCTCGCTCTCTCCTCCATGTCACAGTCTCTCTCTCTCCTCCATGTCACAGTCTCTCTCTCTCTCCTCCATGTCACAGTCTCTCACTCTCCACTCCATGTCACAGTCTCTCTCTCTCTCCTCCATGTCACAGTCTCTCTCTCCCTCTCCTCCATGTCACAGTCTCTCTCTCTCTCTCCTCCATGTCACAGTCTCTCTCTCTCTCTCTCCTCCATGTCACAGTCTCTCTCTCTCTCTCTCTCCTCCATGTCACAGTCTCTCTCTCCTCCATTTTACAGTCTCTCTCTCGCTCTCCTCCATTTTACAGTCTCTCTCTCGCTCTCCTCCATGTTACAGTCTCTCTCTCTCCTCCATGTCACAGTGTCTCTCTCTCTCCTCCATGTCACAGTCTCTCTCTCTCTCTCCTGCATGTCACAGTCTCTCTCTCTCTCCTCCATGTCACAGTCTCTCTCTCTCCTCCATGTCACAGTCTCTCTCTCTCCTCCATGTCACAGTCTCTCTCTCTCCTCCATGTCACAGGATCTCTCTCTCCTCCATGTCACAGTCTCTCTCCTCCATGTCAGTCTCTCGCTCTCCTCCATGTCACAGTCTCTCTCTCTCCTCCATGTCAGTCTCTCTCTCTCTCCTCCATTTAACAGTCTCTCTCGCTCTCTCCTCCATTTTACAGTCTCTCTCGCTCTGTCCTCCATTTTAGTCTCTCTCGCTCTCTCCTCCATTTTAGTCTCTCTCTCTCCTCCATTTTACAGTATGTCTCTCTCTCTTCCATGTCACAGTTTCTCGCTCTCCTCCATGTCACAGTGTCTCGCTCTCCTCCATGTCACAGTGTCTCGCTCTCCTCCATGTCACAGTCTCTCGCTCTCCTCCATGTCACAGTCTCTCGCTCTCCTCCATGTCACAGTCTCTCGCTCTCCTCCATGTCACAGTCTCTCGCTCTCCTCCATGTCACAGTCTCTCGCTCTCCTCCATGTCACAGTCTCTCCCTCTCCTCCATGTCACAGTCTCTCCCTCTCCTCCATGTCACAGTCTCTCGCTCTCCTCCATGTCACAGTCTCTCTCTCTCTCCTCCATGTCACAGTCTCTCGCTCTCTCCTCCATGTCACAGTCTCTCGCTCTCCTCCATGTCACAGTCTCTCGCTCTCCTCCATTTCACAGTCTCTCGCTCTCCTCCATGTCACAATTTCTCGCTCTCCTCCATGTCACAGTCTCTCGCTCTCCTCCATGTCACAGTCTCTCGCTCTCCTCCATGTCACAGTCTCTCTCTCTCCTCCATGTCACAGTCTCTCGCTCTCCTCCATGTCAGTCTCTCGCTCTCCTCCATGTCACAGTCTCTCGCTCTCCTCCATGTCACAGTCTCTCGCTCTCCTCCATGTCACAGTCTCTCGCTCTCCTCCATGTCACAGTCTCTCGCTCTCCTCCATGTCACAGTCTCTCGCTCTCCTCCATGTCACAGTCTCTCGCTCTCCTCCATGTCACAGTCTCTCGCTCTCCTCCAATTTACAGTCTCTCTCTCTCTCCTCCATGTCACAGTCTCTCTCTCTCTCTCCTCCATGTCACAGTCTCGCTGTCTCTCCTCCATGTCACAGTCTCTCTCTCCCTCTGCTCCATGTCACAGTCTCTCTCTCTCTCCTCCATGTCACAGTCTCTCTCTCTCTCCTCCATGTCACAGTCTCTCTCTCTCCTCCATGTCACAGTCTCTCGCTCTCCTCCATGTCACAGTCTCTCTCTCTCCATTTCACTTCCTCTCTTTCTCTCTCTCCATTTCACTGTCTCTCTCTCTCTCCATTTCACTGTCTCTCTCTCTCTCTCTTCATTTCACTGTCTCTCTCTCTCTCTCCATTTCGCTGTCTCTCTCTCTCTCTCCATTTCCCTGTCTCTCTCTCTCTCTCCATTTCACTGTCTCTCTCTCTCTCCATTTCACTGTCTCTCTTTCCATCCTCCGTTTCCTTCTCTCTCTATCCTCCGTTTCCCTCTCTCTCTATCCTCCGTTTCGCCCTCTCTCTCTTACCCTCAGTTTTGCTAGCTATCTCTCTCCTCCATTCCGCGCTCTCTCTCCCCTACGTTTCCCTCTCTCTCCTCCATTTTACTCTCGCTCCTCCATTTCCCTCTCTTTCTCGCTTCCAGTTTTCTCTCTCCCTTTCCTCTACGTCATCATCTCTATCCCTCTCATCTCCGCTTCACACCTGTACAATGAAAACTCTCAACAATGTAATTATACGCTATATTCTTCCAGAGTCAGGCTGTATTTGGGAAACAAAAACCATTGAGGCGTACAGGGCAATAGCACTAGGAGCAACTTGCCGTCACATATCAAGAAGTGTAATGCAGAGTGAAGCATGTCGGTTTAGAAATTATTGTTCCTACAGTGTATGGGCACAAGTTCATTCAATTAACCACATTGCATTTGTAAAGCTTCCTGTGAATTTCTATCAATAAAAAGGGCTCTCACTTACCCAGAACGACTGGGTCCAACTGGTCCAAATGGGTCAAATCTGGCTCCAGGGGGGACTGACCCAGGAGGAAGCCGACCTGGTATCCCCGATGAAGGATCAAAGCCAGAATTCGGTACTCCTGACCTTAAAGGATCCACAATCATTCCACCTCTTCGATCACTGGCAAACAAAACCAAAAAAAAGACAATTTGAGCACTCTGCATAAAAACCAAAAACTCAAACCCAACCCCGCCAGGGGCACAACACTCAAGGTCTGAGATTTTCAGTCCAGGAGTGGAGACTGATCCATTCATTCAGGGCTATATTTCAATGATAATCTCAGAGATAACATTCACAGTTCATCAGTCCAGTTCCTCCAATTGCACCTCTCAGAATGAATGTGAACAAACAACAAAATATAGACTTGACAATCTCAGTGCAGTATTAAGAGAGTGCTGCACTGTCAGCGGTGACATCTTTTGGGTGAAATGTTAAACCGAGTTCCCGTTTGCACTCTCAGGTGGATGTAACAGATGCCTTAGAACTATTTTGTAGAAGAGCAGGGGTATTTTGGCCAAAATTTATTCTGCGATGAACACCTTAAAACCAGATAATTTGATCATTTATCTTGCTGTTATTGGTGACAGCTTGCTGCACATAAAATAGCTTCTGCTTTTCAATATTGTGACTACATTTCAAAAAAGTGCTTTAGTGGCTGTAAAGCGTTGTGGGATGTCTTGAGGTTGTGAAAGGCTGAGTTTGACAGATTTTGATCGACAAGGGAGTCAAGGATTATGGGGCAGGCAGGAAAGTAAGGTTGAGGCCACAAACAGATCATCCTTGATCTTATTAAATGGTGGAGCTGGCTTGATGGGCTGAATGGCCTACTCCTGCTCCTATTTATGATCTGATGAAAAATGCAAGACATTTTATTTTCCTTTGATGCAGGCTGTCCTGGTTGGGGTGCTCGTTCTCCAGGAACTAACAGTGTAGATCGGAAACTGCTATATCCAGGTCATGGATGATTTCTGGGCTTTCCCCTACAATCCCAATTATTACAGCAGGAGCATGTGGCAAAAAACTCATGGATTTCAAGGTTTGTCAGAGTAGCAGTTTGAGGCAGGGGCATGTAGAAACGAGAGACATTGAATCCAAGACTGCAAAATTCACTGAGTATCACCAGCAGTTGAAAGAAACCAAATATTCAACTTAGCATTACACCGTCTGGCATGATTTGATACTATATTTCAAAGTAAGTGCAACTTGAATGCAGTTTAATTCAGCAGTGCAGAAAAATATCTGTAAAGCAGAGCCGGAGGCTACTTATAATTAGGAACTTTAACAACACGTACAGACTCAATCACGCTGCTTTAATTACAAAGCAGATTAAAGCTTCCTGAGGCAATTATTAATTCATCTGCTTATTAACCAATCGATTGGTGGCTATAAGTAGCAAAGTGAAGATAACCTATATAACAAGTTTTGTTCAGAAACCCAGGCAAAAAAAAACACAGGGAAGGATTCTCTACCCCAGCAGATTGTGGATGCTCACTCATTAAATATATCCAAGAATGAGATTAATAGATTTTTGGACACCAAAAGAATTAAGGGCTATGAGCATAGGGTAGGAAAATGGAGCTGAGATAGATGATCAGCAATGCTATAACTGAATGACAGAGCAGCATTGAACAGCCATATAGCCTACTCCTGCTCCTATCTCTTATAACAATGCTTAACAACAGCACTATGCAGATGTCCCTGTGATTGTCTATTCACACAGCAAGTGGAACAGGTTACAGGATGCTCTACTCAACTTGAAATTGTTCCACCGTCTATCATTTCCCTCAATCCATTTTCGTTCCCACTTTCAACAATCCCAATCAGCTGCCTTTTTGCTAGTGGACACCATGATGTGGTTTGGGGTGGGGATGTCAAACCAAAGCCAATACAACATACTGGTCTGGCACCAATATGACCACTGGCTGTGCCAGTTAGTGACCTCGTCTTCATCCCATGGAGCCTCCCAGCAGATTGTAAAGCTCAAAAGTCAGTCAATGCCAGGATTCCCAAACACGTCGACAAAGGCAAGTTGGAGAAAAGTACTCATTATTAACACGACTGTGTCAGCAGTGTCTCACTGGTAGCGTTCTCACCGCTGAACTGAGCACATAGATGAGGCCGACCATTCAGTGCAGTGCTGAGAGGGAGAACGGTCAGAGGCGCACAATAAAAAGTCTCACAAACAGCAATAAGATCATTTGTTTTTAGTGATATTATTTGAGGAATAAATATTGGCTCAGACACCAGGGAGAACTTCCCTGCGGTACTTCAAAATAGTACTGTGATGTCTTTTACACTCACCTGACAGGGCAGACGAGGCCTCGATTTAACATCTCATCCAAAAGAAGGCACACGTCCGACAAAAACAACTACTTGTATTTATCTAGCAATTTTAACACAATAAAACATTCCAAGGTGCTTCACAGGAGCCCTATAAAGCAAAGTTTGAGTCTGAGCCACAGAAAGAGATGTAACAGCAGATGACCAAAAGCCTGGCCTAAGAGATAGGTTTGAAGGAGTGCCTCAAAGGAGAGTGAGGTAGGTTTGCAGGAGTGCCTCAAAGGAGAGTGAGGTAGGTTTGCAGGAGTGCCTCAAAGGAGAGTGAGGTAGGTTTGAAGGAGTGCCTCAAAGGAGAGTGAGGTAGGTTTGAAGGAGTGCCTCAAAGGGGAGTGAGGTAGGTTTGCAGGAGTACCTCAAAGGAGGAGAGTGAGGTAGGTGTGAAGGAGTGCCTCAAAGGAGGAGAGTAAGGTTGAGTGAGCAGTGCCTCAAAAGAGAGTGAGGTAGGTTTGAAGGAGTGCCTCAAAGGAGGAGAATGAGGTAGGTTTGAAGGAGTGCCTCAAAGGAGGAGAGTAAGGTTGAGTGAGCAGTGCCTCAAAGGAGAGTGAGGTAGGTTTGAAGGAGTGCCTCAAAGGAGGAGAGTGAGGTAGGTTTGAAGGAGTGCCTCAAAGGAGGAGAGTAAGGTTGAGTGAGCAGTGCCTCAAAGGAGAGTGAGGTAGGTTTGAAGGAGTGCCTCAAAGGAGGAGAGTGAGGTAGGTCTGAAGGAGTGCCTCAAAGGAGGAGAGTGAGGTAGGTTTGAAGGAGTGCCTCAAAGGAGGAGAGTGAGGTAGGTTTGAAGGAGTGCCTCAAAGGAGGAGAGTGAGGTAGGTTTGAAGGAGTGCCTCAAAGGAGGAGAGTAAGGTTGAGTGAGCAGTGCCTCAAAGGAGGAGTGAGGTAGGTTTGAAGGAGTGCCTCAAAGGAGGAGAGTGAGGTAGGTCTGAAGGAGTGCCTCAAAGGAGGAGAGTGAGGTAGGTTTGAAGGAGTGCCTCAAAGGAGGAGAGTGAGGTAGGTTTGAAGGAGTGCCTCAAAGGAGAGTGAGGTAGGTTTGAAGGAGTGCCTCAAAGGAGGAGAGTGAGGTTGACTGAGGTTGAGTGAGGGCTGCCTCAAAGGAAGAGAGTGAGGTAGGTTTGAAGGAGTGCCTCAAAGGAGGAGAGTGAGGTAGGTTTGAAGGAGTGCCTCAAAGGAGAGTGAGGTTGACTGAGGTTGAGTGAGGGCTGCCTCAAAGGAGGAGAGTGAGGCTAAAGAGATTTAAGGAGGGAATTCCAGAGCTGCCTAAGGCAGAGCCACCAATGGTGGAGTAATTAAAATGAGGGATGCTCAAGAGGTCAGAGTTAAATAATCACAGAGATTTTGGAGATTTGTGGGATTGGAGGGGATTACAGAGACAGGGTATGATAGTATAACACTCCCTCAGTACTGGCACTGAGAGAAGCTAAAGTAGCAATCCACAGGAAGAATGGAATCACACTTTCAATCTCCACTGTGATCTCCACTGTGAGCAGCAACAAAATACTAAACTGGAGGAAGTCCATGAGAAAATCCGTCTCACACTGAATATTTGGGCATTTAGCAAGAATGAGATAGAAGGTGAATTCACAGGCACCCTGCTTACTGCAGCTCAAGGGGATAATGAGGGCAAAAGGACAACTGGAAGTCAGCAGGATGGAAGACTCAACAAGGGTGCCCTGAGAGCATGGGGCCAAAGGGAGATGTCCGCAGTGGCGGGATCATGTTGTAGATGGTGAAACACCAGGAGACAATGTGACAAGTGAAGCGTCTGGAGTAGAAGGTGCCATGGAAGTGGATTGGGGCGTTGGTGGATGAGGGAAGCAAGTTTGGGCAGAAGCATAGGTCATGATCCATGGAGAAAAGACAGCTTCAGTTCAGTTGCCACATTAACACTGTACAGGTGTGGCACTTAGTGATCTTGCAATGAGATCTGAATGTAGTAATAAACTCTACCACTCAATGTGGATCAAATAACCAAAAGGCAGTAAAGCGGTGAACAGGAGACTCCCATCCCCACCCAATAAAACATGGGCTTGGTTATTTCTGGATTGGGAAAAAACAATACTGTCACCAGTTGGGCAGACACGTTTCTCTCCACCTGTACAACATCATTAGTTGGACAGACACTCCTGTCTCCAATCTCTGCTCCCACATTTTCACTGATAGGAGGAAAAAATCTGTCCAACCCCCAAACTATTTTGGGTCAAGAGAATCTCCTCCTGCATAGTTACCTCCTCCTTAAGTGAACAAAACATTTAAAACTGGAACCATTTTATTAAAATTTGTCGTAGAAAGACAATATGGGATTGTTTGGAACCATTCTGACCTAGTTTCTGTGACTCAGGCATCCAATAGAGGGTGCTGGTGAAAAGTGACTGAAGCATTCTGGGAGAAGTCGCTGCAGCCACCGCGACTCAGGAGGGAATCGAGGAGAACCCACTGTCAAAGAATGGAATAGCCCCAAACATTACATTGCTGTAGTGTTTCCATCCCTCCCTCCTCCACAAACCTTAAAAAAAGAGAAAGGAAGAGGCAGTGCCTTCAGGAGTGCACCAGACCTGTGAAGGACACTCTTCTGAAAGTGGATTTTAAAGAAAAAGCAGCTGATTGGTGAGTAATCCTGGGAGCACCGGAAGGCTGAGTATAAATCTAGCTTACCTCGGGGATTCGCAGCCTTGTCGCCAGGGAGCAGACTCGGAGGGAGGAGCACCGGAGCAGTGACCTCAGGGCACAGAGTAACTGAAGCCAAAACTAAAAAAGTGACATCACAGGAAAGCTGTGACCTGATTGGTTGGTAGGAAATCTGCACCAAATTTGAAAAAAACACTGCAAAGCTAATTAATAAATTAACTAAGTCGAGATGGCTGGGCAGGTGATGTGCTGTAGTTGTATGATGTGGGAGCTGGCAGATCCTATTGCAAGCTGCAGTGACCACATCTGCAGCAAGTGTTGGTTGCTGGAGGAACTCCGGCTCAGAATTGATGAGCTGGAGTCCGAGCTCCGGACACTGCAGCACATCTGGGAGGGGGAGAGTTACCTGGACGCTTTGTTTCAGGAGGCCGTCACACCCGGTAGATTAAGTACCTCAAGTCCGGTCAGTGGTCAGGGTCAGCAGGGTGTGACTGCAAGTGAGGCAGGTAGAGGGATCCTGTGTTCAGGAACAGAGGAGCCTCAGCTCTTGACCTTGTCCAACAGGTACGAGGTACTTGCTCCCTATGTGGATGAGGTACAGGGCTGTAGGGAGGATGAGCCAGATGACCACGGCACCGTGGCACAGGAGGCCATTCAAGAGGGGGGAGTAAAAAGACAAGTGGTAGTTGTAAGGGATTCTATAATTAGGGGAATTGATAGTATCCTTTGTAAGCAGGATCGAGAGTCCCGCATGGTATGTTGCCTGCCCAGTGCCAGGGTGAGGGACATCTCTGAACGGCTTGAAAGGATATTGGAGAGGGAGGGGAAGGATCCAGTTGTTGTGGTGCAAGTCGGGACAAATAACGTAGGTAAGACCAGGAAAGAGGACCTGTTTGGGGATTATCAGGAACTAGGAACTAAATGAAAGAACAGGTCTCAAGGGTTATAATCTCCGGATTACTACCCGAGCCACGTGCAAATTGGCAAAGGGACGCAAGAATAAGGGAAGTAAACACGTGGCTAAAGGAGTGGTGCAGGAAAGAGGGGTTCCATTTCGTGGGGCACTGGTATCAGTATTGGAACAGGAGGGATCTGTACCGTTGGGACGGCCTCCACCTGAACCGATCTGGGACCAATGTTCTAGCAAAAAGGGTAAATAGGGTGGTCAGCAGGACTTTAAACTAGAAAGTGGGGAGGAAGGGAAGGGTAAAACTCCAAGAAGTATGACTAATGGGAAACAAAGCAGCATGTTAGCATGTGGGGGGGGGGTGGATTCAACTTCATGGAAAATTATGAAAAAACTGAAAAGAAAGGAGAGCCCAGGAGAGGCTATTAAAGTCTCCAGAACACAAAATAGGACAGAGTGTTTGGAAAGGGCTAGGAATCTAACTTCAAGCGCATCAGATAAAGGGACGACAATGAGAAAGAAGACAGGAAATACAGGACTGAAGGTGTTGTATCTGAATGCACGCAGCATATGAAATAAGGTAAATGAGCTTGTGGCGCAGATTGAAATTGGCAGGTATGATGTGGTGGGCATCACAGAGACATGGCTGCAAGGGGATCAGGACTGGTAGCTAAATATCCAAGGATATACATCCTATCGAAAAGATAGGCAGGTTGGCAGAGGGGGTGGCGTTGCTTTGTTAGTAAGAAATGAAATTAAATTGATAGCAAGAAATGACGTAGGGTCAGATGATGTAGAATCTGTGTGGGTAGAGTTGAGGAATCGCAAAGGTAAAAAAACCATAATGGGAGTTAAGTACAGGCCTCCAAACAGTAGTCAGGATGTGGGGCACAAGATACACCAGGAGATAGAAAAGGTGTGTAAGAAAGGCAAGGTTACAGTGATCATGGGGGATTTCAATATGCAGGTAGCCTGGGAAAATCAGGTTGGGAGTGGATCCCAAGAAAAGGAATTTGTGGAATGTCTACGAGATGGCTTTTTGGAGCAGCTTGTAGTGGAGCCCACTAGGGAACAGGCAATTCTAGATTTAGTGATGTGTAATGAGGCAAATTTGATAAGGGAGCTTAAGGTGAAGGAACCCTTAGGAGGAAGTGACCATAATATGATAGAATTTACCCTGCAATTTGAGAGGAAAAAGCTGGAATCAGATGTAACGGTATAACAGTTGAATAAAGGCAACTACAGAGGCATGAGGGAGGAGCTGGCCAGAATTGACTGGGAGATGAGCCTAGCAGGAAAGACAGTAGAACAGCAATGGCAGGAGTTTCTGGGAGTAATTTGGGAGACACAGCAAAAATTCATCCCTAGGAAGAAGAAGCATACTAAAGGGAGGACGAGGCAACCATGGCTGACAAGGGAAGCCAGGGACAGCATAAAAGCTAAAGAGAAAGCATACAATGCGGTGAAGAGCAGTGGGAGACCAGGGGATTGGGAAGCCTACAAAGACCAACAGAGGACAACTAAAAAAGCAATAAGGAGAGAGAAGATTAAATATGAGGGTAAACTAGCCAGTAATATAAAAGAAGATTGCAAGAGTTTTTTTTTAGATATATAAAGGGTAAGAGAGAGGCCAAAGTGGATATTGTGCCACTGGAAAATGACGCTGGAGAAGTAGTAGTGGGGAATAAAGAAATGGCGGAGGAACTGAATAGGTACTTTGTGTCAGTCTTCACAGTGGAAGACATGAGTGACATCCCCAGAATTCAAGAGAGTCGGGGGGCAGAGGTGAGTACGGTGGCCATTACCAAGGAGAAAGATGGCGGCCGGTGACTAGTGGAGTTCCACAGGGGTCAGTGTTGGGACCACAACTTTTCACTTTATACATTAATGATCTAGATGAAGGAACTGAGGGCATCCTGACTAAGTTTGCAGATGATACAAAGATAGGTGGAGGGACAGGTAGTATTGAGGAGGCAGGGAGGCTGCAGAAGGATTTAGACAGGTTAGGAGAATGGGCAAAGAAGTGGCAGATGGATTACAACGTGGGCAAGTGTAAGGTCATGCACTTTGGTAGGAAGAATAGAGGCATAGACTATTTTCTAAATGGGGAGAGAATTCAGAAATCTGGAGGGCAAAGGGACTTGGGAGTCCTAGTCCAGGATTCTCTTAAGGTTAACTTGCAAGTTGAGTCGGTAGTTAGGAAGGCAAATGCAATGTTGGCATTTATTTCGAAAGGACTAGAATATAAAAGCAGGGATGTGCTGCTGAAGCTTTATAAGGCTCTGGTCAGACCACATTTAGAATATTGTGAGCAATTTTGGGCCCCGTACCTCAGGAAGGATGTGCTGGCCCTGGAGAAGGTCCAGAGGAGGTTCACGAGAACGATCCCAGGAATGAAAGGATTAACATATGAGGAACATTTGAGGACTCTGGGTCTATACTCGATGGAGTTTAGAAGGATGAGGGGAGATCTGATTGAAACTTATAGAATACTGAAAGGCCTGGATAGAGTGGACGTGGGGAAGATGTTTCCATTAGTAGGAGAGACTAGGACCCGAGGGCACAGCCTCAGAGTAAAGGGAAGACCTTTTAGAACAGAGATGAGGAGAAACTTCTTTAGCCAGAGAGTGGTGAATCTATGGAATTCATTGCCACAGAAGGCTGTGGAGGCCAGGTCATTGAGTGTATTTAAGACAGAGATAGTTTGGTTCTTGATTGGTAAGGGGATCAAAGGTTACGGGGAGAAGGCAGGAAAATGGGGTTGAGAAACTTATCAGCCATGACTGAATGGCGGAGCAGACTCGATGGGCCGAATGGCCTAATTTCTGCTCCTCTGTCTTATGGTCTAGTTCGTGATGAATCATATAGCTTCACTGTGCTTCAGCTCAGCAATCCATGCATGTAAAGTGCTTTGAAATGATTGGGTGCGAAAGGCACTATATAAATGCAAGTATTCCTCTCATGAACAAATGCTTCACATGGTATAACCTTGAGAAAAAGAATCGGTGACTGCAGGAAGCAGAAGTAAGTAACTGCATTGAATTGTAATAAAATTCATGAATTGAAACTTCAAACAGCAAGGGCAGGTCAAACTGTAATATAATCTTACAAAAAATTGCATACAGTTAATAAAGGACTACAAACACACTACCACGTCTACTGAAACAGAATCACCCACTTAACCAAATTGAAAAAAAATGCTCTGCAGATCACACTTGAAGAACGTAGTCGCTGTTGGCTTGATTAAAAAGGGAGGTGATTTAATGCCCTTGACCTTCATAAATTGCAGAATAATAATGGGGACTCGGGTCTACACGTGGATGTACTGTAATACAATGCAAAGTGACTGATAAAGGGCAATCAAATCCAGATCTTCCATCATGCAGCTCTTACTCAATTAGAAGCTGCTGTTCAAGCACAAGCCGGACACTGAGATTTAATTGCAGTTTAATCAGGGAACATTTGCATCCAGAAATGAACATTGTAAAACATGGGAGAAGGTGTTTAATATCTGATACGATATGGAGAAATGCCAAGAACAGAGGACAGGGCTGGGAGCAGTGATTTTAAATTTTGTTAAATTAATGAGACTCAGTTGGAAGGGAAGATCCTGTTGCATTTTTATCAATACTGGTAATGCTGGTCACTTCAACAAGTTGTTCTATGATCTTTACTGTTTACCTTTACTAAATAAGCCTGTGAACCAACTGACATGTAAATTTCTAATACTCAATCTAAAGCAGTTACAGGTTTTACAAGCTGGAGGCTTTAAAGAAAAAACTGTCCAGCAATTGCCTCTTTTAGGGGGAGACAATGGCATAGGGGTAATGTCATTAGACTTGTAATCCAGAGGCCCAGGCTAATGCTCTGGGAGACATGGGTTCAAATCCCACCACGGCAGCTGGAGGAATTTAAATTCAATTAATAAAATCTGAAAACTAGTCTCAGTAAGGGTGACCATGAAACCATCATCATAATAAAAGCAAAATACTGTGGATGCTGGAAATCTGAAATAAAAACAAAAAATGCTGGAAAAGTTCAGCAGGTCTGGCAGCTTCTGTGGAGAGAGAAACTGAGTTAACGTTTCGAATCTGTTCGGCTCTTCTTCAGAGACGAAACCATCATCGAGTGTCATAAAAACCCATCTGCTTTAGGGAAGGAAATCTGCCATCTTTACCTGGTCTGGCCTACATATGACTCCAGATCTAAAGTCTTAACTGCCCTCTGAAATGGCCTAGCCAGCCACTCAGTTCAAGGGCAATTTAGGATGGGCAACAAATACTGGCCTTCCTAATGATGCCCACACACTGTAAAAGAATGTTAAAAAATCACCTTATTTTGAATGGTTGAAATAAATGTTCATTATAAGAAGCAATTAAAACAGAATGAAGGGATAGTCAGTGGAAATGTTGTGGACATGGTAGTTTTCTTTGAATATGAAAGAAGAAAATAATTCTGTATAATTCCATTCATTCAACCAGGCAGGATTCACAGCACAAATTGATGCCAGAATAAATGGTTTGTGTTGTTAATTATTGCCCTTGTCTTTGCTCTTTCATTTCCAAATGGAGATCGAAAAGGTGGGGGTGGTGGGGGAGGGTAATGCTCCAGAGACTAACCTCCATGGAACTCTGAATATATTTAAACTAAATAGGACATAAAAGCATTGCAACGATCAAAACAAGACCTTACCAACTCAAACCCCTACGCAGATAATAACAATTTCTATAAGGCTATGAAGTTTTAGATTTACATACATAAACTTTGAAATACTTTATTTGAGAAGTACTGTATGCAAAGTTTCTTTTGTTGTGGTTGATGTGGAATAATCAATATGTGAAGTTAATGCAGAGGAACAAGAGAAGACATTTACTTTAATATCAGGACTTTAGGCTGGTTAAGCACAATTGTACTTGGGAATTAAAACAGACTATACTTGAATCCAGGATCGGAGAGGAACAAATTACACATCCTTTCATGGCTTTCATCAATTCATCTCCAAAAACAGGGATTGTTCAACTTAGCAATTCAACTTCAACAAACGCTGCCCTAAACCACATTAGGATGGTAGAGCACAGGGCAGTGCATGTGGGATTTGTGCAAGGACAACTACCTCGCACAAAAAGGCAATGGAACAAGTAAGCAGTGCAATATTAAACAGATGTGATTCTTATGGGTATTGTAGGACCTCCGTACAGCCCACAGTCTTATAGTGAGTGCCCTTCAAGAACAACAACTTGCGTTTCTATAGCACCTTTAATGTAGTAAAATGTTCCAAGGCACTTCAAAAGGGTGTTTCGAGACATAAACTGACACCGAATCACATAAGGAGATCATGAGGGAAGGCGGCTGAAAGCTTGTTCCAGGAAAGTCTTAAAGGAAGAAAAAGAAAGGCAGAGAGGTTTCGGGAAGCAATTCCAGAGCTTAGAACTTTGGCAGCTGAAGGCAGGAGTGTCAATGTTGTAATGATTAAAATGGTGCATGTGCAAGAAGCCAGATTTGGTGGAGTTCTTAATTCTTGGAGGGCTGTATGGCTAATGGAGGTGGGGTGAGGTGTGGATGGATTTGAAAATTTAACATCTCTGCATAACCATCTGTTGCAGCAAACACCCCACAGTTCTCAATACAGCTCAGTGTTACAGACTGATCAAACTGAAATGGACACAACCACAAGTCCAAAACTGAAGTCTGTGTTCTTGATTCAACAAAGATTGACTTAAGTTTTCATCTTGCGTTAGTGTGTTAAGCGACCCTGACACCAGAATATGTGCATGCTGTCTGCACCACACAAAGTCTTCAGATGCCTGAAATTACAATCATGGGGCAGAATTTTGCCCTCAGAGGGTGGACGGGCCCCACCAGCTCGGCAGTGGGCAGGCAGCCGAACTCTGCCACCGAGCCGGGGCCCACCCAGCGGCCTTCCCGACTGGAAACGCTATCCGCTTCCTGTGCGGGGGGGGAGGGATTCCCCATCTGTCAAAACGCGCACTGCTCCCTGAGGCCAAGTCCTGTCTCAGGGAGATTCGTGACAGGTAAGAAAAGTAAAAAAATAGAAAAATTAAGAAATTATTAACATGTCCCCCTCATGTGACAATGTCAGAGATGGGACAGGTTAATAAAAAGGACATCGACTTTACTACACTTTTTAAAAACGGACACGAAACCTCATGCCGCCGGTGGATGAGGCTTCATGCTTTATCAGAAGCCCGCTGGGGTTCCTGGCCTTAAGGTTGAATGGGCAGGTCTTTAGTTGTCTTAATGACCCTGTCAATGGCCTTAATTGGCCATTAACAGGTCGGCGGGTGGACAGCTGATTTCGCTGTCTGCCCTCCTTCCTAAACATTTAAAGGGACCGGGATGACATCGGGGGTTCTTCCCGATGTCATCCCGTATCATTTTCCCCTCGGCGAGCGGGCCCCGCCCCCAAATCGCCGACAGGAAAATTCAGGCCATTATGTTTGAGAAAGACAGCACTCATAAAGGTATTTATTAAATAAATGTTTTCATACCTAAATGGGTCGAGATCATCTCCTCCTGATACAAACGGTGCCATAGGGTCAGACCTGGAGTGGGAGGCATGGGGGAAGAAAGTGAATTTGTTAGCTGAGCAGAATGCAAATGATTAATACATTAAAAGACTTCAAACATCCCAAGAAATGTCTTGCTAGTTGTGGGATTCTTAAAATAATTGAGCTGCTATACAATCACCTATGATATTCAACATCACTACCATCATCGAAATTCCAATATCAACATTCTAGGGGTCACAAATGATCAGAAACTTAACTGGACCAGCCACATAAATACTGTGGCTACAACAGCAAATTAGAGGCTGGGAATTCTGCAGAGAGTCACGGACCTCCTGACTCCACAAAGCCTGTCCTTCACCTACAAGTGATAGAAGGCTTGGCTGGATGAACATGGCTCATACATATGACTCTATGGGAAACTTGACATCATCCAGGACAAAACAAACCACTCAATTGGCACCCCATCCACCACCTTAAACATTCACTCCCTCCACCACCGATGCACAGTGGCAGCAGTGTGTACCATCTACAAGATGCGTTGCAGCAACTCACCAAGGTTCCATCGACATCACCTTCCAAACCCTGATCTCTACCATCTTGATGGACAAGGGCAGCAGATGCATGAAAATTACTTCCATCTGCAAGTTTCCTCCAAGTCACACACCACCCTGGCTTGGAAATATATCGCCATTTCTTCACCACCGCTGGATCAAAATCCTGGAACTCCCTGCCTAATGGCACTGTGGAAGCACCTTCACCACACTGACTGCAGCGGCTCACCACCACCTTCTCAAGGGCAATAGATGCTCCCTGTGCCAAACTTGCTCACATCCCATGAACGAATAAAAAGAATTATGTAGAAATTAAACACGTACAGGCTTCCTCCAGCATCCCGAAAAATGCATCTGATCAAAAGTTGAAGGTAATTGCTCAAATGGTCTTGCCCTCGTCACACTGTGCAGAGTCTACAATCACCAGCCAAGAGTCATTAATGGAAGCTCGGCCTCAGGGTTAGTACCACGATGATACACAGACAGACTTGTAACCTGCCAGCACTACTCTGGTGTTCTGTCCAGCCTATGAGAACTCTGCACTCCTCCAATTCTGGCCTCTTGAGTATCTCCAATGTTTTTTTTTGCTGCAGTGGTGACTGTGCCTTCGACTGCCAGGGTCCCAAGCGCTGGACTTCACCCATGGTCCATCCCAAAATCTCTCTACCTCTCTCTTCCTTTAAGGTGCCCCTTAATTCCCCTCTTTGACCAAACTTTTGGTTACCTGTCCTTATATATTTCCTTATGTGCGTCTAATATTGTTTGATTATTAGTTCATGAGCATTCTTGTTGGCACTGACCCACTAACATTACAATACTTGAACTTGAATATGTAACAAAGTATAATAATTTTCATATTTTCTGGTTATTGTACTGTAGGTTTATGGGTTTGGATGGTTCTGTCTGTGCAATTTAATTACATTGGAAATCATCAAAAGAAGCTAGGTGTAGAAATGTGCTTGAGATGCTAATGAGTAAACATTGATCTGGCCTAGCATGTAAGGTGTGAAGGGAATTTGCATTTTTTTTGATAAGGGAAGGGATTGTTAGATTTCAAAGGAGTGTTAATCTGCTTATAACTAGCCAGATAAGCAAGGCTAAGGAGTATGTTTATTTTTCACAAAGGTTACTGACAATAGTAGCAACATGAGAGTTTTTATATTATGAGATACAGTTTCAAAGACGTGAACAATATAATGTACACATTAAAAAGAGAGAAACATATAGAAAGCAGAATGAAAGGCTATGTGAGGAGACGGCCATGTAACATCTAACAGGAGTGTGTGAAATAGCCTTCAAGAAGCCTCCAGGCATTTATGCATAAGTTTGCTGCGTAAAGTGACTGAAGTTGGGGAAGCCATTTGGAATTCTACTGTCAAGTGGGCATTGTGTTAACTTGTTGGTTTTGTTTTAAATCTAAAATCTATTTTGGATTGTTGCCTTAAAGGGGGTGTGTAACTGGGAAACAGGTCAATTAGGAATTTTAGGATTTTAAAATTTATTCACAGGACGTGGGCTTCGCTGGCTGGGCCAGCATTTATTGCCCATCCCTAATTGCCCTTGAGATGGTGGTGATGAGTTAATTGCCTTCTTGAACCGCTGTAGTCCATGTGGTGTAGGTACACCCACAATGCTGTTAGGGAGAGAGTTCCAAGATTTTGACCCAGCAACAGTGAAGGAACAGTGATATATTTCCAAGTCAGGATGGCGAGTGACTTGGAGGGGAACTTCCAGGTAGTGGTGTTCCCATGTGTCTGCTGCCCTTGTCTTTCTAGATGGTAGTGGTCGTGGGTTTGGAAGGTGGCGTCGAAGGAGCCTTGGTGAATTCCTACATCTTGTAGATGGTACACACTGCTGCTACTGTGCGTTGGTGGTGGAGGGAGTGAATGTTTGTGGATGTGGTGCTAATCAAGCGGCTGCTTTGTCCTGGATTTGTTATAGTAGTAAGTAATCATAGTCTTATATATGTGCTTGAAATCCTTTATTTTGTTCATAGATATTTTAATTTAATTTTTAAAATCTCTAAAGGTATTGGTGGACTCATTACTTCTGAATTCAGTGCTCACATCTTCTCGTAATAAATACAAATTGCCAAACCGTTGTGACAGCGCGACCAAGTTTCCCTTGTGGATTTGGGCTGCCTGGCACACATCATAACAAGTATATCAGAGCTCTCAAAAGTGTCTCAAATTGACATCAGATTTAGTGGCCCCTTTGCCCTGTCACATACTCAAAATATTACAGCCACCTCTATGAAAACTGATGCTTAGTGAAGGGAACTAACAGAGCTACAAGTGGATTGAATAGCAATTTGGGGACCAGAGAGAGGGGGAGAAGAAGCAAATGTTCCATTACTAAACAAGTTGGGACTGTTCTCTTCAGAGCAGAGATGGTTACAGAGAGATTAAACAGAGGTGTTCCTAATCATAAAGGGTTTTGAATGGTGCAGGTAAGGAGAAACTGCTTCCAAAGGCAGGAGGCTCATTAATCAGAAGACACAGATTTAAGGTTTCTGGCAAAAAACAAACAGATAGAACAATTTTTTTTAAACATAGCAAATTGTTATGATCCGGAATGCACTGCCCAAAACGGCGGTGAAAGCAGATTCAATTGGGATTTTCAAAAAAAGGGGATTGGATAAATACTTGAAGGGGAAACATTTTTAGGACTGTGGGAAAGAACAGGGCGAGTGGGACTAATTGGATGTTTCTGTCAGAGAGCTGGCATAACCACAATGGGCCAAATGGCCTCCCTCCTTCAATGCTGTATCAATCTATGATAACATCCGTACAAGATTTTTCTTTAGCTCAGGCAGTCTAAGATGACGAAGAAACAATTTCAATGACATTTTTTTTGATAAAATCAGATACTGAGATTCCAATAGCATTTCTAGAGGTAGCACTCAAGATGAAGACAGCTGGATAGAATAACCAGATTGACCAGCATACAATGCAGGTTTCAAGGCTATCCTCTACTGCACTCAACCATGGCCCAAGCACTACAGGATAATAAATGCCTTTTTCATTTTTGATGGCAGCATGATGGGAATCTACAGCGAGATGTTATTCATCAGAAATACATCTGACATTTCTGCAGTCTCAAAGGCAAATAACATCTTGCAGCTTCAAAGCAAAATAATTTTAAAAACCTAATTAAAACATCACATAGAAGCTCAACTAATGAGATTGGCTGATTCAGTCATGAATCACTATCTTCAAAACTGACAATCTCAATATATGCCAAAGTGTTATAATCTCTCCAAAACCTCTAATTAACATATCAAGATTTTTAAGAAAGCTTCAGTAAAAATGTTCTATGAATCTGAAATATTATGAAGGATTTTGATGGAATAAATAAGGAGAATCTGTTTCCACTGGCAAGCTGGGTAGTACCAAAGTCACACAATTTAAGATAATTGGTTAAAGAATAAGAGGAGGACAAGGAGGGATTTTATGAGTTGTTGTGATCTGGAATGCACTGTTTGAAAGGAGGGAGGAGCTAGATTAAACAGCAACTTTGCTGTTGAACCAAAAGAGGACAAAATCAAAATACTGAAGATGTTGGAAATCTGAGGTAAAGGCAGAAAATGCTAGAAATACTCAGCAGGTCTGGCAGCGCCTGTGGACAGAGAAACTGGGTTAACATTCTAGAACAAGGATCTTCCATCAGAACCCTGAAAGGCTAACAGTCTTCCTCTCTACACAGATGCTGCCAAACCTACTGAGTATTTCCAGCATTTTCTATTTTTATTACTTAAAAAAATGGAAAAATACGTGGAGGAGATACATTTTCGCAGGGGTAGCAGGATGAAAAGAATAGCTCTTTCAAAGAGGTAGTGCAAGCATGATGGGCTGAATGGTTTCCTTCTCTGACACTGACATATAATTAAAATTTTTAAATAATTTCAGATCACATATGTATCCAAGTCATTGAGATTTCACCAAAAGAAATTGTTTCAACTAAAATTCCTCTTAGCAAATTATAAAGCCTAGCCGAGCATTTTGTTAAACTGGCCCCAATTGTTGAGGAGGTGTAAATAAGGTTAGTTCAATAATGGCTGCCTGCAGTTGAGTATGTGTTAATCTTACTCAGTGCAATACACAACGCAAATGATCTCTACAGAATTTCAACTTTTCATAGCTAGACAGACGTGACTGATCACCAACATCATCAACTTCAAGGCCCACAATCTGGGCAAGGACTAACCATAGAGAGTCATTTACAGCACAGGAGGAGGTCATTCAGCTGACCGAATCCATACCGACTCCCCACAGAGTAATTGACTCGGTCCTACTTCCCTGCTCGAGCACCATTGCCCTGCAGGTTCATTTCCTTCAAGCACCTATCCAATTTCCTTTTGAAATGTTTAATGAGTTCTGCTTCTACCACCCTCATGGGCAGCGAGTTCCAGGTCATTCCCACTTGCTGCGTAAAAAAGTTCTTCCTCTCATTCCCCCTGCATATCTTGCCCAAAATTTTAAATCTGTGTCCCCTAACCTTGTACCATCAGCTAATGGGAACAGTTTTTCCTTGTCTACCTTATCTAAACCTGTCATAATTGTGGAACAATTCACGTAAATCCTTCTGCATCCACTCAAGGACATTTACAACTTTCCTAAAGTGTAATTACCAATAATAGACGCAATATTCCAGTTGGGGCCTATATTTTAGGCTTTTATAAAGGTTAAGCATAAGTTCCTTGCTTTTGTACTCAATGACTCTATTTATAAAGTCCAAGGGAAGAACTTTCTGCCTGTCGGGTGGGCCGGTCGGGCCGGTCGGGAGCGGGTCTGATCGCCGCCCGTGATTGGCTGCATGCCATTTTACGTGGGCGGGCCAGTTAAGGCCCACCCTGCGTGACACATGCCTGGTAGCGCTCCGCTACCTAAGTGGGCGGTGGGAGGAGGGAAAATCGGGGCCTGCGCTCTTTGGCACATGCACGTGAAAGAGCGCAGAAATCTCCCTGAGGCACGGAGAAATTTTTTAAAGAATATAGAATAAAAATTATTTACCCATGTCCCCTCCGGGACAGTGTCACATGACCTGGGACATGTTTGTCAATTCATCAGAATTAATTAATTTATTTAATAAAACCTTCAGGAAACCTCATCCTGAAAAACGCAAAGGCCGCTTGGGCCCTTAAGGTTGGATGGGCGGCATTGATGAGTGCTTTAATTGGTTTTTTAATGTCCTTAATAGGTCGTTGATAGTTTGGCAGACGTGCGCCCACCGACCATAATATCTAAGTGACGGGAGCTGACATCGGGATGCACGCCTGACATCATCGCGCATCATTTTATGCGTCAGTGTGTCGGGCCCACACCCGCATGCTGTTGCCAAAATTCTGGCCCAAGATCCCATATACTTTACCAACCGCTCTCTCAATGTGTGCTGCCACCTACAAACATCGATGCACATGCATCCCCAGGTCTTTCTGTTCCAGCAGGCTTTTCAGAGTTGTGCCATTATGTCTATATTGCCTCTCCCTCTCCCTTCTGCCAAAATACATCACCTCACACTTCTGTGTTAAATTCCATCTGCCACTTGTCTGCCCATATTCCTTATTCATTCGTGGGAAATGTGCGTCACTGGCTGGGCCAGCATTTATTTCCCATCCCTAATTGCCCTTGAGAAGGTGGTGGTGAGCTGCCTTCTTGAACCGCTGCAGTTCATATGGTGTAGGTACACCCACTGTACTGTTAGGGAGGGAGTTCCAGGATTTTGACCCAGTGACAGTGAAGGAACGGCGATACATTTCCAAGTCAGGATGGTGAGTGATTTGGAGGGGAACTTCCAGGTGGTGGTGTTCCCATCTATCTGCTGCCCTTGTCCTTCTAGATGGTAGTGGTCATGAGTTTGGAAGGTGCTGTTAAAGGAGGCTTGGTGAATTCTTGCAGTGCATCTTGTAGATGGTACACACTGCTGCTACTGTGCATCAGTAATGGGGGGAGTGAATGTTTGTGGATTGGGTGCCAATCAAGTGGGCTGCTTTGTTCTGGATGGTGTCAAGCTTTTGAGTGTTGTGGGAGCTGCACTCACCCAAGCAAATGGAGAGTATTCCATCACAGTCCTGACTTGTGGCTTGTAGATGAAGGACAGGTTTTGGGGAGTCAGAAGGTGAGTTACTTGCTGCAGGATTATAAACCTCAGACTTGCTGTTGAAGGCACAGTATTTATTTGGCTAATCCAGTTCGGTTTCTGGTCAATGGTAACCCGCAGGATGTTGATAGTGGGGGAATTCAGTGATGGTAATGCCTTTGAATGTCAAAGGGCAATGGTCAGATTCTTGTTGGAGATGGTCATTGCCTGGTACTTGAATGGCGTGAATGTTACTTGCCACTTGACAGACCAAGCTTAGATATTATCCAGGTCTTGTTGCATTTGGACATGGACTGCTTCAGTATCTGAGGAGTCGCAAATGGTGAATATTGTGCAATTATCAGTGAACATCTCCACATCTGACCTTATGGTGGAAGGTCATTGATGAAGCAGCTGAAGATATTTGGGCCTAGGACACTACCCTGAGGAACTCCTGCAGCGATACCCTGGATCTGAGATGACTGACCTCCGATGACCACAACGCTCTTCCTTTTTGCTAGATATGACTCTAACCAGCAGAGTTTTCCCTTGATTCCCTTGACTCCAGTTTTTCTAGGGCTCCTCAATGCCATACTCGGTCAAATGCTGCTTTGGTGTCAAGGGCAGTCACCAACACCTCACCTCACCTCTGGAGTTCAGCTCTTTTGTCCACGTTTGAACCAAGGCTGCAATGAGGCCATGAGTTCAGTGGCCCCAATGGAACCCAATCTGAGCGTCAGTGAGCACGTTATTGCTAAGGAAGTGCCGCTTGATAACAATGTTGATGTCCCCTTCCATAACTTCACTGATAATCGAGCATAGACTGATGGGGCAGTAACTGGCCAGGTTGGATTTGTCCTGCTTTCTGTGTACATGGCATACCTGGGCAATCTTCCATATTACCAGGTAGATGCCAGCGTTGTAGCTGTACTGGAACAGCTTGGCTAAGGGCTCAGCAAGTTCTGGTTAGCCTATCTATGTCCTGCTGCAGTCAATTTGCACCATCCTGACAGTTTGCCACTCCTCTAAGTTTGGTTTCACTGGCAATTTTTTAAAAGTTTTGCTCCATATTCCAAGGTCTAATTATTTTATATATATCAAAAAAACCAGCAGTCTGAGCAATGACCCATGGACTACACTGTCGTCTACCACCCTCCAGTCTGAAAAACAACCATTTACCACAACTTGCTGCTTTCTGTCCTTAAGCCAATCTTTTATCCAACTGGAGAATGAACCTTCTAATGCATAAACCTCAATTTTGTTAACTAGACTTTTATGTGGTACCTAGTCAACACTTCCTTAAGATTCATATAGGCAATATCCACCACATTCCCTTCATCAAGCTTCTCTGTTACTTCACCAAAGAAATCAATTAGATTAGTCAACTATCTGCCTTTGACAAATCCTTGCTGGCTCTCTTTAATTAACTCAAACCTGTCCAAGTACCTACTGATTTTTTTTCCCTGATATGGATTCCAAACTCCTATCCACCACTGATGATAGTAACTATAGGCAAGTTAGTTTATGACTATTCTTTGAAAAAAGGGTGCCACATTTGCTGCTCTCCAATCCCCAGGACCTACCCATATCCAGGGAAGATTAAAAGGTTAAGGCAAGCCATTCTACTATCTCCACCCCACTTTCTTTAACAACCGAGGATGCAAACCACCTGAACCAGGTGATTTTTCTTGCCTAAGCATAGTCAGCCTTTCCGATACCTTCTCCCTTTCAATTTTCACACTAGCTCTGCTTCTACCGATATTTTGTCACATTCCGCTTCCTTACTCAACATCGATTGAAAGAACTCATTAAGTATTCTAGCCTTGCCCTGCGCCTCTAAGCAGACATCATCCTCAGAGAAGAAGCAGTTGCTGAACAAGGGCTGGAGGACTGTCCTCTGCAGCTAATCTAGGATGACACTCTAAGGCATCACTGAGGGAGTGCTGCACCATCAGAGGTAGCTTCCCACTGAGATATTGTTGCAAGGCTCCGCCTATCCTCTTGGGTGGATGTAAACAATTCCATGGCACTACTCCGAAGAAGACCAAGGGAGTTCTTCCTGATCGTCTGGACAATATTTATCCTGAAAACATATTAGTTAGTGGGATTCTACTGTGTGCAAATTGGATGCCTTGTTTCCTGTAATACAATATAATACAATAATATATAATAATATAATAATAATAATATAATACAATAATATAATACAACAGCTTCAGAAGTACTTTGTTGCCTGTAAAGTGCTTTGGGACACCCTGAGGTTAGGGAAGGTGCTCTTTAAAAGCAAATTTGTTTTGTTTAATGGGTTCTTTTTCCTTTTTTTCAATTCTTGGTCACTGTGGGTGTTATGGCACAGCCGATGGTAAACGCTGAGCTGCTCAAATCCCAGATGGAAACTTGAAACAACTGCCACAGCTTGTTTTGCGATTTGTTTAAATTTCGAGATGTGTGCCTTGAATTCAGTAGTAATAAGACTACCAAGTCTTCTAGGTTTCTTACCAAACTAAATTAAACCTTTATTAATAGAAGAAATTATTTTAAATACACACATAGATCTACAAATTACTACTATGATAACTTCTAAATCCTCTTCTTAATCAAACTCCCAGTTACACTTTTGTTAAGGCAACAGTGCGACACGTAGATTTTAAAAGACACAGCCAAAGAAACATGATACCCTGAACAATCCAATTCAAAGTGAGTTTCCTTAAATTCAGTTCTTTGCAGACAGCAGCTTGAGGCTTAGATGCTGAAGAAGTTTCACACTTGTTAGATCTTAGAATTCCTGCCCTTACATACAATTTTCGCTCCTTTATACATATTTTCCCCTTTGAATGTAAATTCTCATTGTTTCAGAGGGTTCATGGAAATATAAAAAAATCAAAGTTTAAGGAGAGGGTAAAAGTGCAGGTTAGTGACAAGGCTGATTGTTACCAAAAAGTGAAAGGAAGGGAAAGAGTGTGTGAACGCCATATTGCACCAAAGAATCATATAAGAGTAGGGAAAATTGACAATAGGGCAAACTTAAAGGCTTTGTATCTGAATCCGCGGAGCATTCGGAATAAAACTAATGAGTTAACAGCACAAATAGAGATAAATAGGTATGATTTGGTGGCGATTACTGAGACATGGTTACAGGGAGAACGGGTTTGGTAGTTGAATATCCAAGGGTACTCAGTGTTTCAGAAGGATAGGCAAGAAGGAAAAGGAGGTGGTGTAGCTTTGTTAATAAAGGAAGAGATCAGTGCTATAGTGAGGAATGATATGGGCACTGGAGAGCAAGAGGTAGTCAGTCTGCGTAGAAATAAGAAATAGCAAGGGAAAGAAATCCCAGGTGGGAGTAATCTATAGGTCCCCAAACAGTAGTTCAGCAGTAGGGCACAGTATCAACCAGGAAATACTGGGAGCGTGTAAGAAAGGATGATTTTAATATGCATATAGACTGGACTAATCAAATTGGCAAGGGTAGTCTCGAGGGAGAGTTCATAGGATGTTTCTTGGAGCAATATGTTGTGGAACCAACCAGGGAGCAGGCTACTCTGGATTTGGTTTTGTGTAATGAGATGGGATTAATTAATGATCTCATTGTAAAGGATCCTCTAGGGAAGAGTGATCATAACATGCCAGAATTTTAAGTTCAGTTTGAAAGCGAGAAACTTGAGTCCCACACTAGTGTTCTAGAGTTAAACAAAGGTAACTTCATAGGTATGAGGGCAGATTTGGCCCTTGTGGACTGGGCAGGAAGACTACAAGGTTGGACAGTTGATGAACAGTGGCAGATATTTAAGAAGATATTCAATTCCTCCCAAGTAAAATATATCCCAAAGAGAATGAAAGATGGGAAGAGGGGGAAAAAGCATCCACGGCTAAGTAAGGAAGTTAAAGATAACATAAAGACAAAAACTAAGGCATACCAAATTGCAAAGATAAGTGGCAGGCTAGAAGATTGGGAAACTTTTAAAGACAAAAAAGGGTTACTAAAAGAAAAAATAATAAAAAGAGCAAAGGTAAATTATGAAAGAAAACTAGCGCAAAATGTAAAAACTGATAGAAAAAGCTTCTACAAGTATATAAAAGGAAAGAGAGTAGCTAAAGTAAATGTTGGTCCCTTGGAGGACGAGACTGGGGAGTTAATAGTGGGGAACGCAGAAATGGCAGAGACACTTAATCAATATCTTGCTTCAGTTTTCACAGTGGAGGACACTAGTGCCACCCCAACTGTAATAGGTAATGCAGAGGGTATAGAGAAGGAGGAACTTCGAACCATCACTAGAGAAAAAGTACTGAGCAAACTATTGGGATTAAAGGGTAACAAGTCCCCAGGACCTGATGGCCTACATCCCAGGGTCTTAAAGGAAGTGGCAGTGGAGATAGTGGATGCATTGGCTATAACATTCCAAAATTCCCTGGATTCTGGAAAGGTTCCAGTGGATTGGAAAAATGCTAATATAACGCCCTTATTCAAAAAGGGAGGGGAGGCAGAAAGTAGGAAACTATTGACCAGTTAGTTTAACGTCTGTATTTGGAAAATTGTTGGAATCCATTATTAAGGAAGTAGTAATTGGGCATATGGAAAGTCAAAATGTAATCCATCAGAGTCAACTTTATGAAGAGTAAATCGTGTTTGACTAATTTGCTAGAGTTCTTTGAAGATGTGACAAGCAAAGTGATGAATGGGGATCCTGTAGATGTAGTATATCTGGATTTCCAGAAGGCCTTTGATAAGATGCTGCACAAAAGATTAATACACAAGATAAGATCACACGGAGTGTCATCTTCTTGTAATGGTATGGCCCCAATACCTATATCACTTTGCGTCAATGGCCAACTTAAATTGCTTGGCGTAACTGGGTATTGCCAAAACTGGTGTTGTAATTAATATAGTTTTCAAACTGTCAAATGCCCTCTGACACTCCTGTGACCATTGAAACTTCCTGTTCCTTTTTAATAGCTCAGTCAGTGGAGCAACCACATCGCTAAAATTTGGTACAAATTTCTGATAAAACCCATTCATGCCCAGAAATCTCAGAACTTCTTGTCTTGTTGTAAGCACTGGGAAACCCGTGATAGCCTTGACTTTCACATCTCTCAGAGCCACCTTACCATGTTCAATGGTATGGCCTAGACACATAACTTGTACTTTTGCAAATTCACTTTTAGCCAAGTTCACCACCAAATTAGCTTCTTGTAATCAAATAAATAATTCTTTCAGATGTTGTAAGTGCTCCTCCCACGTCTGACTGAAAACTATCAAGTCGTCAATATAAACAGCACAATTGTTCAGACTTGCAATCACTGTTTGTCAGTCTTTGAAATGTTGCAGGTCATTTCTCGTACCAAACTGATATAGTCCATCTGGTATCACAAAAGCCGATATCTCCTTTGCTCTCTCTGACAACGGTCAATCTTTGTGATAAATTTTGATTGTCCTCCTTTCTCAATACAATTGTCCAACATGAACCCGCTTTTGTCTTTGCATTCACCTATCGATAGTCCACACACAGTCTTTGTGTTCCATCTGATTTCAGTACCAGCACAATAGGTGAACTCCAGTTATTGCAACTAGACTCAATGATATCATTTTGAAGCATGAATTCCATTTCTTTCTATACTTGTGTTAACTTTGCCAAATTTAATCTATAAAGGTATTGCCTTAGCAAAGTTGAATTTCTACAGACACATCATGAAGAGCTAATTTTGGCCTTCCCAAATTATTTCCACAAATATCTCTGTGTATCCACAATAACTTTTCCAAGTCACTTTGACTCTTGTCTGGAAGGTAAATCAATATTACAGTTAAATTTTCAAGTAATCCCTCATGATCCAGTTTGATTAGAGGAAAATCAATTTCAGAATCTTGCATTTCTACTTCTTTCTTATTATCTACACCACTAATACCCCCTTTTGGTCCTCTTCCCTGTCAAAGTGCTTTTTAAGCGTATTTACATAACACACTCTCTTCTTCTTTCTTCTATCTGGAGTATTTATTAAATAATTTACTTCACTCAGTTTCTTTTCAATCCTGTAAGGCCCACTAAATCTTGCCTTTAATGAGTCACCCAGTACTGGTAACAGAATTAGCACTTTCTCCCCAGCAACAAAACTGCAAGCTGTAGCTTTCCTGTCTGCTTTCATTTTCATCACTTGCTGTGATATCTTTAAATGTTCCTGAGCCAACTCACATGCTCTGTCCAATCTCTCCCTGAAATTTGATACATAATCCAAGAGAGTAGTTTCTGAATGTCAATTTCTCATGAATCAATTTCAGTGGTCCCCTTATCTCATGACCATAAGTTAGTTTAAAAGGACTGAAACCAGTTGTAGCATTAGGAGCGTCCCTAATAGCAAATAACAGGAATGGAATTCCCTTATCCCAATCCTGTGGATAATCCTGACTATACGCCTTCATTGTAGTTTTTAAGCATTTGATGCCAAAATTCCAAAACCCCTTGTGACTCAGGATGGTAAGGTGTTGACTTCTACTTTTTTATTCCCAAACTGTTCATTACTTCCTTAAACAGCTGTGACATGAAATTTGAACCCTGATCTAATTGTATTTATTTTAGTAGACCATATCTTGTAAAAAAATGTAGTTAGCTCTTCCACAATTTTAATTGTTGTAATATTTCTCAAAGGTATTGCTTCAGAAAGGCTGGTAGACACATCCATTATTGTCAATAAGTACTGATTTCCACTTTTATTCTTAGGGAGGGGCCCTACACAATCAATCATGACCCTAGTACAAGGTTCTTCAAATGCTGGAATTGGAATTAAAGGCACCAGCTTAATCACTGCTTGTGGCTTCCCTATCACCTGACATGCGTGACATGTTCTACAGAATTTGACAACATCCCTATGCAATCCAGGCCAATAAAAATGTTTTTGTATCCTCGTCTATGTCTTTCTAGTTCCTAAATGTCCCCCATTGGAATTTCATGAGCTATCCTCAGAATCTCATTTCTATATCCAAATGGTATTACAATCTGATGCACCTCCATCCAGCTTTCATTTGCTGAAACATGATACGGCCTCCATTTCCTCATTAAAATGTTACCCTTAAGGCAATAACATTCTGGAAAACATTTTGCTTCTGTTTCTGAGTAAGCTATCTGCTATAAATGTTTTATTTGCAAAACTTTTTTCTGTAACTCCACTAACCACCTTGAGTTAAACACTTCAGCTGAATTGCCCTCTGTTCTTTCCTCCTGAACAATGTTATGAAATGCAGCGTCAGTTAGTTGGACTTCCATATCTTCTCCTGGCCTTTGAACTTCTTGTCCTTCTTGTTTCGACCTATGAGCCTGTGATCTCATTACCACACAATCTGGAAACAATCCAAGATGCTCTGTCTGCAACACATCTGTTGAAAACACTTCTACAGCTGCTCAACTACCATAGACATCAACCACATCTGTGATCCGGCTATATCATTACCCAAAATAAATTGAACCCCTGCAATGGGCAATTTTTTCACTATTCCAACAATCACTTCACCTGTATTCCATTTTCTCTTTAAATATACCATCCAGAATGGAATAGGGTTAGCATTTCCATGAACCCCACTTATTATCACCTGTTCCTGCAATACTCCCTCTGATCAACAAATGTCACCATCCCACAACATTAAGGATTGACTAGCTCCTGTGTCTCTTAAAATGTTAACATATTTATCTACTCCACCCTGTACACATGGAAAGACTTTCCCTTCACACACAAAGTCTTTAAACATTTCTGCAACCTGCTCCTCAGAATTCTCTTGGGTAAATTGTGAACAAATTCCCACTTCTTTACCTATCACTTATTCTCCCTGTTTAACCTGTACACAAACCAGTGGTTTTTATTGTGCCTGAACCTCAAAATCCACAGTACTTTTACTTCCAGAACTTTTCTGTACCCCTACAATTCCAACAGATTTTCCATGTAATTTCCAACACACAGATTTCATATATCCAACTTTATTACAAAGAAAACACCTCTATTTTCGAAGGCCACTTTTACCCCAGCACCTTTTTCTCTTGAGAAAAAACTTCCTGCAACTTTCCACCTATTCCTTCTCTTCCCTGATTACCCACCTTCCTTTCACCTTCCCACTTTCTATCCTTATCTGATTTAAAAGAGTGACAAAAAAAGGTTTAGCTCTATGAACTAACTCATAATCATCAGCTATCTCTGTTGCTTGTCTTACAGAACCAACCCTCTGATCCTCCACATGAGTTCTCACTACCGAAAGAAGTACCTCTCTAAGAGCTGCATAAACTATTTCTATCTTTAATGCTCGTGTCCACTGGTCAAAATCACTTTGTTTTACTCTTTCAAACTCAGTATAAGTTTTCCCAGGCTGTTTTCTCATATTCCTAAATGTTTTGCTAAACGCCTCAAGAACCAACTCATATGCACTCAAAATAGCCTTTTTTACCCATCATAGTTCACTGACATTTCTTCTGACAGTGAAGCATAAACCTCATGTTCTCTACCCACCAACCTGGATTGTAACAACAATGTCCAATTTTCCTCTGGCCATTTCATCTGTTTAGCTACCTTCTCAAATGAAATAAAGAATGCTTCCACATCTCTTTCCCTAAACTTTGGAAGAGCTTCTAGAAACTTAAACATCTCCCCACTGGGTTCTGGTCTGGAAATAAGTCCTTCCTCACCTACTGGCATCTCTTCTTTAACTGCCTGCATTTTAAGCTGGAATTCTCTCTCTCTTTCGCTTTCCTCCTTTTCTAACCTCGCCATTTCTAATTCCCTTTTTAGTTTTCTTTCTCTCTCCTGCCTTTCTACCTGTTCCCTTCGAACTGCTCTTCCTTTCCCTTTATCTTCTGCCTCTGGCTCAAATTTTTCATTTCATTTGCTTGTTCAGCTTCAAGCTTCTTCATTTCTAACTGAAGTCTCATTACCTCCGGTAATGATTCACTAGTGTCAGGTATCACTTCCAACTTTAACTGCTGTGCTATACCTTCAATTATGTTGCTTTCTTAGCCCTTGCAGGTAATCCCAGTTGTAACTTATCCACCAGTTCCATTAACTTAACTTTAGTTACCTTTTATTAACCAGCCAAAGTTATAACTTTAACTCCTTAACAAGTCTTAGCAACTGCCAAAGCTGTATTGCAATCGCACCACTTCAAATAAAACCTCACACCAACTCCTGAATGCAAAGTGCTTCACGTACTCGTAACCTTAAGATTCACCAACTCCAAACCAATCAAGGAATCTCAAATATAATCTCGCAAAGTGCCCCCAATGTTGTTACGGCACAGCCAATGGTAAATGCTGAGCTGCTCAAATCCAAGAGGGAAGCTTGAAACAACTGCTGCAACTTGTTTTGCAATTTGTATAAATTTTGAGATGTGTGCCTTGAATTCAGCAGTAATAATTCCACCAAGTCTTACAGGTTTCTTACAAAACTAAATTAAACCTTTATTAATAGAATGAATGATTTTAAATACATAGAGATCTACAACTTACTACTATGATAACTTCTAAATCCCCTTACTAATCTAACTTCTAGTTACACTTTCATTAAGGCAACGGTAAGACAAAGACCAGCCAAAGAAATATGTTACTCTGAACAATCCAATTCAAAGTGAGTTTCCTTAACTTCAGCTCTTTTTAGACAGCAGCTTGAGGCTTAGATGTTGAAGGCATTTCACACTTTGTTAGATCTTAGAATTCCTGCTTTTACATACAACCTTCGCTCTTTTATACATATTTTCCCCTTTGAATGCAAATTCCCATTGTTTCACTATGTCTTTGGACTTTACCTCTCTGATAATACAAATCTCTTAGTACCAATTTTACCAGTAACCTTTGGGAAAAATAAACACACTGGCCAGAATTTTAACCTTGATGGGCAGGCGGGTCCCACCAGCTCGGCGGCGGGCAGACAGCCGGACAACCGAACTCCGCTGTCAAAACGGGGTCGGCCACCATTTTACGTGGACAGGCCAATTAAGGCCCGCCCAGCAACCTGCCTGACAGGGAGCGCTATGAGCTTCCTGTGCTGGGGGTGGGGGGATTCCCCATCTGTCAAAGTGCGCTCTTTCAAACATGCACACGAAAGAGCGCACTGCTCCCTGAGACTAAGTACTGTCTCAGGGAGAGCACTGAATGTTTTAAAAACTTTAAAAATAGAGAAAGAAAAACATTATTAACATGTCCCCCTCATGTGACACTATCACACGAGATGGGACATGTTAATAAATGTGAGTGAAACTTTAATAAACTTTTTAAAACTGAGATGAAACCTCATCCTGTCAGTGGATGAGGTTTTATCTTTTATCAGAAGCCCCCTGGGGCTCCTGGCCTGCCCGCCAGCCTTAAGGCAGGTCTTTCAATGAGCTTAATGATCCTGTCAATGGCCTCAATTGGCCATTGATAGGTCGGCGGGCGAACAGCTGATTTCACTGTTCTCCCGCCTTCCTAAAGATTTAAATGGACCGGGATGACACTGGGGGTTCCCTGCCCCCAAATCGCCGATGGGAAAGTTCTGGCCGCTGTTTCTGAACTTCACCTGGCTAGGACACATTTCACCCCTCCTTTGAAATAAATCTAGTCGGGTTTATTTAAAAATACAAACGTTCCCTTTACATCTATGGCTACTTATTTAACATTTCAAACCTAGCTTATCTCCTGGCCTTCATCAAAGCCTTCAGACCAGTTACCTTTCATTCAATTAAGACACACACACACACACCCCCATTTTTACTCAACAATAAATTCCAATAACATTATGAGAATTATTATATCTTCCTGGCAGTGGGGAAAATCCCCGTGACTACCGAAGGGTCACAAACTCAAAGAATAATACAGCACTGAGAGGTCACTCAGCCCATTGTGCCTGTGGCAACTATTTGAAAGTGCGATCCAATTAGGTCCCTTCCCATTGCTCTTCACAGTCGTTCAAATGTTTTCTCAGGGAATTATTCTAGAATGCGGCAGTAAAATCGGGCTGCAATAATTTCAGATGCCTTACCACTCACCCACCATTGCCTCACTTTAACAAACTTGCAGCTGCCCAGTCTGTGGAAATCCCTATTCTCACTCACCAAGAAAAAAAAGTGCAAGGTATGCAAAGTATTTTGGTAATTATGCTAACTTTAAGCTATTGCATTTGTTCCTGCTCGTCATTATTTTCATTTTGAAGACACCAGGCAGGATGCTCACAGCTGGAGCTCAGGGCCTGGCACATGCTGTTCTGAAACTTTATTGGACTCTTTTTGAAGAAATGTCTCATTTAAAAATAAAAGCAAAATAACTTGTATTAATATAGTCTGCTTTTCATTAGCCCAGCACATCCCAAAGCACTTTAATGTCAATTAAATAGTTTTGAATTATAGTTACTGTTGCAATTTAGGAAACAGAACAACCAATTTGTGTGCACAAGGATTCACAAACAGCAATATGACCAAGCTCATATAACTGAGTTGAAGAATAAACACTGTCCAGGACACTGGAAGGAACGTAACTGCTCTGTTTTTTGAAATAGTGCCATGTTATCTTTTACATCTACCTGAGGAGGTCTCCTTCATGTCACATTCAAAAGGTGACAACTCCAATAGAACAGAGCATTCCCTCAGCACTGGACTGAACTCAGTGTTCACACATATACACTCAGGTATTCGACCATTTATGGGAGTGACCTAACACCATTAGCCATTAAATAAAACAGCTGCAACCTCCAGAACACAAACCATTAAAATGATAAAGAGTCTAACTGTTATCTGTGACACCTCAAACCAATTATACAAGTTATTGAATCCAGCTTCCACAGAACATGAATTCATACAAGGAAATAAATGATTCTTGGCAAAACAAACCCTCAGACATAATGCTGGGGGCAGGGGACACAGCAAAGCAACATTCCTGCAACAAAAATAATATAACACACCCAATTACTACTTCTGCATTTGATGATGAGTCAGCACTGAGAACTTGTTAGGGAGAACACAACTTTGAAGAAGTGACACACTGTCAGAGGTACTGTCATTAAATTAATGCTCATGAGAATATAAAAGATTTCATGCCATTACTCAAAGAGCTGGTCGTTTCTCAGCCATCCCCAGCCTCCTGGCCAGTGCTCGTGCTCAAACCAAAACAAATTGTTTGGTTATTTATCTCATCTTTGTTCATGGGGCCTTAATGTGTACAAAATGGATGCTATCACTGAGCGGTCTTCAAAAGTGATAAATTAGTGATAAAAAAGGCGATAGAAGCAACTTAACTTGTCTGCTTCCAAGCGGAAAAACACGGCTCCAGAGAGCAGGAACTGAAGTGCCCATACCTGCAGTCTGAATGACTTAATTCATAGGGTTCAAAGACTTGTTTCAAAATGGCATCTAGGATATCATGGAATGGTTAGAGCACAGAAAGAGGTCATCAGCCCATTGTGTCCTTGTCAGCTGTCTGCAAGAGCAACTCAGCTAGTCCCACAGCCTTGCATTTTCCCTGTGGCTGGCCTTGTAATTTTTTTCTTCAGATAATTACCTAATACCTGTTTGAAAGGCACGATTGAATCGGCCTCCAGCATACTTTCACGCAGTGCATTCCAGATCCTCACCACTTGCTACGTTAAAAGGTTTTTCCTTGTGATGCCTTTGGTTCTTTTGCCATTCACTTTAAATTGATGTCCTCTGGTTCTCGACCCTTCCACCAATGGAAACTGTTTCTACCTACCTACTTTGCCCATAACCTTCATGATTTTGAGCGTCTCTATCAAATCTCCTCTCAATCTTTTCTTCGAGGAAAACAGTTTCATGTTTGCTAATGTATCTACATAACTGAAGTCCCTCATCCCTGGAATCATTCTCCTGAATCTCTTCCTCAGCCTCTCCAATGTCATCACAACCTTCCTGAAGTGTGATGCCAGAATTGGCCATGTTGAAGTCCAACCAACGTTTTATAAAGGTCTTTCATAAATTCCTTGGGGGAGAGTTGAAGAGCGGGCGCGCACAGGCACGCATCCGATCGGTGCCCCCAATCAGGGGCAGCGCCGCCATTTTAACAGCGTGACGTCCACATGGATACACTGTGCGTCCCTGTGCAGGCGGGGGGGGGGGGGGGGGGGGGTAATCCCTAAACCCGAGAGTGCGCTGTTTCGCGCATGCACATGAAAAAGCGCACTCATCTCCCTGAGGCTAAGTGCTGCCTCAGGGAGATCGTCTCTACTGTAAAAAATATTAGAAATAGAGAAAAAAATTCCCTGACGTCCCCTCATGTGACACTCACATGAGTTGGGACATGTCCATAACTTTTTAAAAAACTTAAATTTTTTAAAACCTACATGAAACCTCATCCCGCCCGTGGATGAGGTTTGATGCTTTTTCCAAAGCCTGCCAGGGCTCCTGGCCTGCCCGCCAACCTTAAGATTGGACGGACAGGTCCATTAATTGTTTAAATTACTCTGCCAATGGCCTCAATTGGCCATTGACAGGTCAGCAGGCGCACAGCTGATTTTGCTGAGCCCTTGCCTACCTGAAAATTTAAATGGAGTGTGGTGATATCGGGTGGCGTCATTTTACACATTGGCGAACGAGCCCCCACAACCCCCCCCACCCCCCCGATGGCAAAATCCTGGCCTTTGTCTCTATTTATAAAGGCCAGGATCCCCACGTGTCTTATTAACTGTTTTCTCAACGTGTCCTGCCATCTTCAACAATCTGTGCACATATACCCCTGATCTCACTGCTTCAGCACCCTCTTTAAATTGTATCCTTTATTTTACATTGTCTCTCCTCCTTCTTCCCATCAAACCATATCACTTCACACTTCTCTGCATTAAGTTTCACCTGCCACTTGCTCGCTCATTCCACTAGCCTGTCTATGTCTCCTAAGTCTATTGCTTTCCTCCTCACAGTTCACAATATTTCCAAATTTGTGCCATCGACAAATTTTGAAATTGTGCCTTGGACACCCAAGTTCAGGTTATTAATGCAGATCAAGAAAAGCAATGGTCCTAATAACAATCCTTGGGAAACCCCACTGTACATTCATCCAGTCTGATGAACAACAGTTCACAAGTGCTCTCTGTTTCCTGTCACTAAGCCAACTTTGCGTCCATGCTGCCACTGTACCTTTTATTCCATGGGCTTTAACTTCACTGAAAAGCTTGTTACATGGAATTTCACCAAATGCTTTTGAAAGTTCATGTGCACCACATCAACAGCATTAAGCCCATCAACCCTCTGTGAGCTCATCAAAAACTTAATCAAGTTAATTAAACACAATATGCTCTTAACAAATCCACGTTGGCTTTCTTTAATTAATCCACACTTATTCAAGTCACTTGTTAATTTCGTCCCAGATTATTGTTTCTAAAAGCTTTTCCACCACCGAGGTTAAACTGACTGGCCTATAACTGCTGGACTTATCCTTACACACTTTATGAACAAGGGTGTAATATTTGCAATTCCCCAGTCCTCTGGCACCAGCCCTGTATCTAAAGAGGATTGGAAGATTATGACCCAGCACCTCCACAATTTCCACCCTTGCTTCCTTCAGTATCCTTGAATGTATCTCATCTGGTCCTGGTGACTTATCAGACAAGTATTAGGGTCCTTTCATGAGTTAGTGTAAGAAAGAAATAATAAGCATATATTTCTACAGTTCTTTCATGACCTCACTAGGTCGCAAAATACTTTATAGCCAAAGAAATAGTTTTGAAACACATTTAATGTTGTAATATAGGAATTCTGGCAGTCAATTTGCACACAAGCTCCAACCAACAGCCATGAGTTAATGACCAGGTCACCCTTTTTGCTGATGTTGGTCAAGGGATGAATATTGGCTAGTGGCATGGGATGTATTATGTCCATGCAAGAGTGCAGAAGGGGCCTCAGTTTAACATTGCGTCCAAAAGTCAGATCCTCTGACAGTGCAGCCCTTCCTCAGGGCTGCATTGAAAGTATCAGCCTGGATTCTGTGCCCAAGTCTCTGGAGAGGGATATTAACTTCTGATCTCAATGTGCTAACCATCTGACACCTCATCAGTCATTTGCCTGTCAGTTTCCGCTTGCAGAGGGTATTTGGAGCTTGCGTAGAAAGGTCTTCTGTGTATAGCTCATAGTATTGAACTACAAATGCAGCATGGAAACGTTTCAAAAGTATGCTTCTTAAATGCCGGACAGAAAAACAGATTTAAATAAGGATGCTGATAACTTTCAAGTCACAGCCCAAGGGCAGTGGTGCGTACAATCTATCAAGCAAAGGCCATACACTAAACACATCTGGGCTTGCTCAATGAATCTAATTAATTAGAGCAGTGCATAAACTTACCTTTGTTCAACAGCAGGGGCTACATTGCCACAGTAATGTTATAGAAGCTCATGAAAAAGAAATCAATTCACTGAAGCACTGTCTGTGGAATTTAAATCACATCAATCCCGATAAAACTGAAAATTGGTTTATTTAATCTCTATAGAACTGATTTAAGCAGTTAGCAAACTGCAACACAATACTGCGTAAACACAAGAGTTATACACTGCCACTAAACTAGAAACAGCCAGTTAACTCAACCCCAAAACTAAAGGTCAGACATTAAGGTGCTGCTAAACAGTCATGAGGTTGAGTGAGGGCAGATGTTGGGGGCTGCCAGTCATACAGCTGGAGTGTCCATCACACCTTTTCCTCATAAAGTTGTTGACCCTTACTGGGTCCATTTTGTCGAGCAGCTCTCTGGCACATAACCCGAGTATCCATCCTACTTGAATACCAGCCTTGGTTCAGTGGGTAGCATATCGCACCTCGGAGTTAGAAGGTCGGTGCCTTCAAGCCCCGCTGCTGGATTTGAGTACTTCAGGGTTACACTCCAGTGTAGAAACTGAAGGAGTACTGCGCTTTTGGAGGTGTTGTCTTTCAGATGAGACACTAAACCAAGGCCTACAGGTGGCCACAATACAGACCACAGCACTATTCAAAGAGGATGAGGAGAGCTACCGGCGTCCTGGACAATGTCTGTCCTTCAGCCCAATAACATCGAAAACTGATGAACTGGTTATTTATCATAAAAACAGAATTACCTGGAAAAACTCAGCAGGTCTGGCAGCATCGGCGGAGAAGAAAAGAATTGACGTTTCGAGTCCGCATGACCCTTCGACAGAACTTGAGTTCGAGTCCAAGAAAGAGTTGAAATATAAGCTGGTTTAAGGTGTGTGTGTGGGGGGGCGGAGAGATAGAGAGAGAGAGAGGTTGGGGGGTGGTTGTGGTTGTAGGGACAAACAAGCAGTGATAGACGCAGATCATCAAAAGATGTCAACGACAATAGTACAATAGAACACATAGGTGTTAAAGTTAAAAGTGTTGTTCCCAACACCTCATCTTCCGACTAGGGACTTTACAGCCTTCCGGGCTGAATATTGAATTCAACAACTTTAGGTCGTGAGCTCCCTCCCCCATCCCCACCCCCTTTCTGTTTCCCCCTTCCTTTTTTTTCCAATAAATTATAAAGATTTTCCTTTTCCCACCTATTTCCATTATATATAAAAAAAACCCCCACTAGAGCTATACCTTGAGTGCCCTACCATCCATTCTTAATTAGCACATTCGTTTAGATAACATCACCAACTTTAACTTTAACACCTATGTGTTCTATTGTACTATTGTCGTTGACATCTTTTGATGATCTGCTTCTATCACTGCTTGTTTGTCCCTACAACCACACACCCCCCCCACCTCTCTCTCTCTCTATCTCTCCGCCCCCCACACACACACCTTAAACCAGCTTATATTTCAACTCTTTCTTGGACTCGAACTCAAGTTCTGTCGAAGGGTCATGAGGACTCGAAACGTCAACTCTTTTCTTCTCCGCCGATGCTGCCAGACCTGCTGAGTTTTTCCAGGTAATTCTGTTTTTGTTTTGGATTTCCAGCATCCGCAGTTTTTTTGTTTTTATTTTTGTTTTTATCTATGGTTATTTATCATGTTGGAGTTTTGTGGGAGCTTGCTGTGCATAATTGTCAGCTGTGTTTGTGTATGTAACAAATGACTATATAGCAACAAGTTCGAGCAGAAGAATTTCAGTTCATCGAGCCCACCTATCCACAGTGTTCTCCTGATACATTTCTAATAACCTTGTATTTCATTTGTCGACTAGAACTGGTCTAGTTCACTCTTGAAATTTATTAAGGCATCTTGTTCCATCGCCTGTGCCGATGAGCTGTTCCTCAAGCTTTCCAAACTCTGCAGTTAAAAAAGCTCCTCCGGCATTTTCTTTTGTTGTCTTTAATTTGCAAGTATAATCCCTTATGCTTAAATTCTGTACGTAGATGGATCCAATTTATCATCATTTTACTCCTATTGTATTCCCTCGATAGGCAGTCAATCTTTTCTCAAGTTCCAGGATCAGCTCCAACAACTGAGTATCCTTTCAAAATAGTCTAAAACTGCACCAGGTGTGATCTGACCAGGACCAAATATAGTTTTAAATTGGCCTTTCCAAATGTAAATGTCATTCCTCTTGCTATGTACCTTGAAAATCCCGTTTTAATGTTTTGTAAAACAGTCTTGGAACTTTGTCCTGATGGTTTTAGTGACACGTTCAGTAGCACCCCAAGAACCGAAACCTGCTCCAAAACATCAAGTACACTGTCATTTAGCACATAATACACATCAATCTTATATCTATCAAATCTCATAACTGTGCATTTCACAGTGTTAAACTGCACCTGCCATTTGTCTGCCCTGGACTGAGCTTTATCAAGATCATTTAGAATTTGAGCCCACTGATATTCATCACTTGTGAATGTTCCCAGTTTTGTATCTTCTGTAAATGTCGACAGAAATTGAGTGGAGAAATTGCAGAGGCATTTTAATATAGGGAAATGTACTGTTATGACATTTGGCAGAGGGAAGATTGATATGAATTATATGTTATTTGAAAACAAAGGGTTATTTCTGAAGTGCACTCACTGTTGTAAGTTGGGAAACATGGCAGTCACAGAATCACAGAATTGTTACAGTGCAGAAGGAGGCCATTCAGCCCATCTTGTCTGCACTGGCTCTCTGAATGAGCAATTTACTGAGTGCTATTCTCTCGCCTTCTCCCCGTAACCCTGCACGTTCTTCCTTTTCAAATAACAGTCTAATTCCCTTTTGAATGCCGCAATTGACCTTGCCTCCACCACACTCTCAGGCACAGCATTCCAGACCATAACTACTCGCTGTGTGAAGAAGTGTTTTTTTCCATATTGCTATTGCTTCTTTTTTAAATTACCTTAAATCTGTGCTCCCACACAGATCCTTTCATGATTGGGAACAGTTTCTCCCCAGACCCCTCATGATTTAGTATACCTCTATCAAATCTCTCAGCTGCCTTTTCTCCAAGGAAAATAGTCCCAACTTCTCCAATCTATTTTCACAACCGAAGTTGTTCTTCCCTGGAAACAGTCTCGTAGGTCTTTTCTGCACTCTCTCCAATGCCTCCACATCCTTCTGAAAGTGCGGTACCCAGAACAGGATGCAGCACTGCAGCTGAGACTGAACTAGTGACTTACCCAATTTCAACATAACCTCCTTGCTCTTATACTCTAAGATAAAAGCAAAATACTGCAGATTCTGGAAACCTGAAACAAAAACAGAAAATGCTGGAAAAACTCAGCAGGTCTAACAGCATCTGTGGAGAGAAAGACAGGGTTAATGTCTTGAGTCCACAAAGCTAGCTCTGAAGAAGAGTTACACCGACTTGAAACGTTAGCTCTGTCTTTCTCTCCACAGATTAGACCTGCTGAATTTTTCCAGCATTTTCTGTTTTTGTTGCTCCGGTACTCTATTCCCCTATTTTTTTTTTTTTAAATTCATTCATGGGATATGGACTTCGCTGGCTGGGCCAGTATTTATTGCCCATCCCAAGTTGCCCTTGAGAAGGTGTGGTGAGCTGCTTTCTTGAACCGCTGCAGTCCATGTGGTGTAGGTACACCCACAGTGCTGTTAGGGAGGGAGTTCCAGGATTTTGACCCAGTGACAGTGAAGGAACGGTGATATATTTCCAAGTCAGGATGGTGAGTGACTTGGAGGGGAACTTCCAGGTGGTGGTGCTCCTATCTATCTGCTGCCCTTGTCCTTCTAGATGGTAGTGGTCGTGGGTTTGGAAGGTGCTGTACTTTGTAGGGCCGACAGGGCTGAGATTGCCGTTGTTGTTTCCAGTGCCCAGGTTGATGCCGGGTGGTCCGTCCGGTTTCATTCCTTTTTTGTGACTTTACAGCGGTTTGTTACAACTGAGTGACTTGCTAGGCCATATAAACCACATTGCTGTGGGTCTGAAGTCAGGTCGGTTTTTACAACAATCGACAAAGGTTCCACAGTCATCGTTAGACTTTTAATTCCAGATTTTTATTAAATTCAAATTCCACCATTTGCCATGGCGGGATTCGAACCCGGATCCCAAAGCATTATCCTGGGTCTCTGGATTGCACGTTCAGTGACAATACCACTATGCCATCGCTTCCCCTAAAGCCTAGGTTACCGTATGCTTTTCTTTAAAACACTCTCTCAGCTTGTTCTGCCACCTTCAATGAGTTATGAACATTTACATCCAGGTCCCTCAGCTCCTGCACCCCCTTTAGAGTTGTACCCCCTATTTTATACTGTATCTCCACGTTCTTCCTACCAAAACTAATCACTTCGCATTTCTCTGCATCGAACTTCATCTGCCACCTGTCTGCCCTTTTCATCAACTTGTCTATTTCGTTTTGAAATTCTACACTATCTTCCTCACAGTTCAAAATGCTTCCAAGTGTCGTATTGTACGTAAGTTTTGAAATTGTGCCCTGTATTCCGAGGTCTAAGTCATTAATATAAAGCAGGAAATGCAAGATTCCCAACACTGACCCCTGGGAACTTCACTTAGACGTTCTTCCAGCCCAAAAAACATCCATTAACCACTACTCTCTGTTTCTTATCACTTAGCCAATTTTGGATCCATGTTGCCACTTTCCCCTTTATTCCATGAACTATAACTCAAGTCTGTTGTGTGGCACTTTATCAAATGCCTTTTGGTAGTCCATGTATACCACATCAACAGCACCACCATCATCATCAACTCTCGATGCCACCTCTTCAAAAAACTTCAGCAAGTTAGTTAAACACGATTTTCCCTTAAAAATCTATACCGGCTTTCCTTAATTAACCACATTTGTCTGTGCGACTATTAACTTTGTTCCAAATTATTGCTCCTAGGAGTTTCCTCACCACTGAAGTTAAACGGACTGGCCTGTAGTTGGACTTATCTTTACACCCTTTTTTGAACAGTGTAATGTTTGCAATTCTCCAGTCCTCTGGTACCACCCGAGTCTATTGGAGACTGGAAAATTATAGCCAATGCATCCATAATTTCCACACTCACTTTCCTCAGCAGTCTTGGGTGCATCTCATTCAGTCCTGGTGCCTTATCAACTTTAAGTACAGATAGCTTATCCAATATCTCCTCCTTATGAATTTTAAAAGCTTTTAGTGTCTGAATGACCTCCTCTTTCACTATGGTCTGGGTAGCATCTTCTTCCTTTGTAAAGACAGATGCAAAGTAATCGTTTAATACCTCAGCTACTTCCTCTGCCTCCATGTATAAATCCCCTTTTTGGTCCCTAATCGACCACACTCCTTTTTCCACCATTTCACTATTTGTATGCCTAGAGAAGACTTTGGGATTCCCTTTTATGTTAGATGCCAGTTTCTTTTCATACTCCCTCTTTGCTGTTTCACCACCCCTCTGAAGCTTCTATATTTAGCCTGGTTCTCAGTTTTACTTTCTACTTAACACCTGCCATAAGCACACATTTTCTTCCTTATCTTAATTTCTATCTTTTCTGACATTCAGGGAGCTCTCGATTTGTTTACCCTACCTTTCCCTTTTGAGGGAATATACCTTGACTGTGCCTGAGCTCTCCCTTCTTTGTAGCTAGCTCACTGTTCAGCTACCATTTTGCCTGTCAGCCTTTGACTTCAGTTTATTCGGCCCAGATCCATTCTTACCCCACTGAAGTTGGCTTTCCCCCCCCCAACCCCGGTTAATTATTTTTACCCTGGATTGCTCATTGTTCTTTTCCATAGCCAGCCTGATGCAATGACTGTTATTCCCTAAATGTTCTCCGCCAGACACTTGATCCACTTGGTCCACCTCATTAGTAAAAAGCAGGGTTAGCAGTGCTTCCTTTCTGTTCATTTGTATACAGCAAGATTCCATAGACAGTGAAGAGATGATGGCCACCTAATCTGCCTTTGCTAGTTAAGTGGTGAATAATGGCCAGAGCTCCCCTACTAATCTTTGAATAATACCATTTAATTTTCTACATCTGGATGTGAGGGCAGTCTGTGCCTCGTTTTAATGTCTCATCTGAAAGGCCACATCTCCAACAATGCTGCATTGAAGGGTCAGCCTAGATTCTGTGCACACATCTCTGGAGCAGGACTTGAATCTGTGGCCTTCTCACCGAGAGGCAAGAGTGCCACCCACTGGGTCCCAGAAGACACTACGAAGAAAATCCAACCCTTTGTTTAGGATTAAACAACAAATGTGTGAGCTGCATTTCAAGGACAGTGAAAGACATGCCCTTCTGGGGGCTCCTGGTGAGGAGAAGCTGGTACATGGATCTTCCACAATAAGTGCCAGTGCAACATTGGCAGGCCAATGTTGCCTAGGAACAGGAGGAAGCCATTTAGTCCTGGGTCTGTTCCATCAATGAATGAGGCCATGGCTGATCTGTGATCTAACTCCATATACCCGCCTTTGCCCCATATCCATTAATACCCTCCAAAAATCTATCAATCTCAGATTTAAAATTAACAATGATCTAACAGCAATTGTCATTTATGAATGAGTGTTCCAAACTTTGACCATCCTTTGTGTGTAGAAGTGGTTTCTAACATTACTCCTGAAATTTTGTACCTTAATCCTAAACTCCCCAGCCAATGGAAATAATTTCTCTCCATTTTCCCTATCATATCTCCCAACGTATGAAAACTTTGATCAAATCACCCCTTAATCATCTAATTCGCAGTGTTATGATCCTTGGCCAGATCCCAGGACGTGGGGCCAGATCCGATTAGGGATCAATAACATTTTGTTTAAAGTAGATGAAGGCTGAGATTCAAGGTTTGGAATAAAGCCACAAGGTTCCATGGGTTTTGAACAAATAAAAGCAAACTTTACTATACAAACTAAGAAAGATAAAATAAATTATAACATGCATCTCATGTTCTAACATTCAGGTTAAGTGTGAGGTACATGTGAATTAACAGACGAACTGTGGTCAGACACACCACACCACAGCGTAAATGGCAAGAAAGAATCCATCGATTTCTCAAGAACCCACCCAGACGTCAGTAAACACCAAGTCAAACAATTTTGTTGAAACTCTGTCTCACGAAGGATTCCCAGATTCACCTTCAAAGATCTCTCCTTGGAATTCTCTCCAAAAGTCACTCCCACTTGGACAGCTTTAACAATGGTCCATCTCACAGAGTTTCAATCTCACCTTCTCCCTGGATTCCCGAGTACACTCAATACTAGCTTACAAGCACACTTTCAGATCTGTGGTCGTGCCAAGCAGAATACCACTGCTCCAAAGGGGTAGCTTTGCCCCAACAACCCTCTTAGCTTAAAGTCTGCTCCCCTCAGCTCTTTCTTTAGCTGATTTCTCTTTTAAAATTTACTTCTGAATCTGTTTCCACCGCCCTCTGAAGCAATGCATCTCAGACCACAATAACTCAGCATAAAAATGATTCTCCTCAGCTCCTCTCTGGTTCAAACAATTTTGTGAACAAATTACAAAAATGTTTGACTTTTGGGGGAAACAACCTTAAATCAAAGAGATAAAAGCAAAAGACTGGTGATGCTGGAAATCCAAAACAAAAATAAAAATACCTGGAAAAACTCAGCAGGTCTGGCAGCATCTATGGAGAGGAACACAGTTAATGTTTCGAGTCCGTATGACTCTTCAACAGTTGAAGGGTCATACGGACTCGAAACGTTAATTGTGCTCCTCTCCGCAGATGCTGCCAGACCTGCTGACTTTTTTCAGGTATTTTTATTTTTGTTTTAAATCAAAAAAGAGCTTGTTCTCAAAAAGTGTGTGCACAGTAGTGAGTCTCTCTCTCATGCTGCCTGTTAAGGTCACTTCCAATCACATGTAGTATTCCATAATGTTCATCACACAGGATTTCCTTGGTGAATGAAACACATACAAAGGGAACAGAAGTAATGCAGCATTCAAATGTTCACAGAGTTACCTACAAGAACTGTCAATTAATAGCATAATAATAAGCAGCGAGAGGTCTCTTGTATTTAGGTGGCAGCCCTGGCTCAGTGGGTAGCATTCTTGACCATGGGCCAGAAGGTTGTGGATTCAAGGGCACAAAATCTAGACTGACGCTCCATTGCAGAGAGTGCTATACCGTGGGAGGTGCTGGCTTGCTGGCTAGAATTAAAGTGGAGGCCTTGTCTGCCGCTTCATGTGGACATAAGAGGTCCCACTGCACTATTTCTCTTCAGTTCACTAAAACAGATAATCTAGTCAATTATTTGATTACTGCATGTGGCATCTTGCTGTGCACAAATTGGGTGCTCTGTTTCCTACATTACAAAACATAAATATAAGTCTTTCTTTCCTGTGCAATTTGCAAATATGGAGCTGCTTAGTTTCGGCCTATGTTTTTTGTTAGGAATTCTTAACAATTCATTCTCTTTACAAGAGGTTTAAATTCAAACAGTCCTGAATGCCAGCCAATAGCTTCAAGAACTACCATGAGAAGCCTCACCTTATGGTAGAAACAACACAAGACTCTACTGACAGCGCTACAACCAGCAGACCATAACAAATTGAACTAGCCTGGAGATGACACTGGGTCTGTCTCCAGAGAAGGGGGGAAGAGGCAGAATGCAGGAAGAGATGAAGAAATGAATTATTATATAACCATAGCAGTTGACAGCCTCAAAAACATAGTAAGTGCAGCTCGCATAAGATTGAGAGAGCTCAGGAAAAGCCTGTGATTTACCGCACTGATACAACTCACACCTGGTCAGGAGTCTAAAAGTTCTATTCAGGATACCTTCCACCTAAAGGCCAGTTAATCCCTTTAAAAAAATAAGATATATAACTTCAATAATAGAAACTTTAGCACAAAGGGAGGTCTTTCCTGCCTGTGTTGAATTAATGTCCCTCCAAGGACTGCCACATTTTCTGCTATCTTCCATATAACACAACTTCCATTTAACTAGCATTTTTAATGTAACATCATGTTCCAAGGTGATTCACAGTAATGCAACAACAAAAATTTGACACTGAAGGAAATATTAGGACAGGTGATCTAAAGCTTGGTCAAACAGTTAGATTTAAAAGAGCATTTTAAAAGCAAGAGAAAGAAGTGGAAAGGTTTAGAGAGGGAATTCCTGAACTGAAGGCCTGGGCAACTGAAGGCACAATGGTCAAATGTAGAGCACAGGAAATTGGGGATGCAAAGGGGCCAGAATTGGAGGAGTACAGAGATCGCAGAGTATTGTAGGTTGGAGGAGGTTTAAGAGAGTTGGGAAAGTTGAACTTAGAAGGGATTTGAACACAAGGAAGCGGAGACACTGCTGGACTGGGAGCCCATGTAGGTCAATGAGCACAGGGCTGCTCCTCCACATTCTTCTTTTAAAGTAATTATTCAATAACTTGTTTGGAATACTGTAAACAATTGATCGTCAATTAGAAATTGTGACAGAACATTCCACATTCTCACAATTGCATGAAAAAGTTTCTTTCATTCATTCAGTTGCCTTTGCTGAGATTATGACCATTTGCCCATCGGTGGAGCTAATCTCTCTTTATCTTCAACTCTCCCCCCCTCAATCTTCTCCGTTTGAGAAATCGGAGCCCTAGTTGCGACAGCCTTTCCTTGTAACTCAAGAAGCCTCAGCACGAGTATCATATCCTGCCTATTTCCCACAACTGTCATATAGTAAGGTGTGCAAAATCGTGCTGTTCCGGATCTCGACTAACCATTGTTTCAAACAGAATAATCACGGCTTTTATAGACAAAATTATCTGCACACCAATTTCTCTTTTCTCTTCCAGGCAGTGAAATACTCCTTTAGGGGAGATGGTGGCTTAGTGATAATGTGCCAGGACTAGTAATCCAGGGGCCCAGGCTAATGCAGTGGGGACATGGGTTCAACTCGCACCATAGCAACTGGTGAGTTTAATTTGAAATAATGAATCTGGAATTGAAAGCTAGTCTCAGTAATGATGACCATGCAACTAACATTGATTGTCGTAAAAACCCATCTGGTTGACTAATGTTCTTTAGGGATAGGAATAGGAATCTGTCATCCTTACCCATTCTGGCTTACATGTGACTCCGGACCCACAGCAATGTGGTTGACTCTTAATTGCCCTCTGAAATGGCCTAATAAGCTGCTCAGATCAAGGGCAGTTAGGGATGGGCAACAAATGCTGGCCTAGTCAGAGACGCCCCATGAAGGACTAAAGAAAGAAATTGTCATGCGAGGCAAATTTTCATTTATTTTGATCTTTTATTCAAAATACATCATCTTCTATACCAAGAAAATAAAGATTTACATCTGTTTAGCACCTTTCATGGCCTCAGGGTGTCCCAAAGTGCTTTGCAGTCAATGCACTGCAGGAATTCACCAAGGTTCCTTCGACAGCACCTTCCAAACCCACAACCACTACCATCTAGAAGGACAAGGGCAGCAGATAGATGGGAACACCACCACCTGGAACTTCCCCTCCATGTCACTCACTATCATGACATGGAAATATATCATGTCACTGGGTCAAAATCCTGGAACTCCCTTCCTCAAAGCACTGTGGGTGTAGCTACATCACATGGACTGCAGCGGTTCAAGAAGGCAGCTCACCACCACCTTCTCAAGGGCAACTAGGGATGGGCAATAAATGCTGGCCCAGCCAGCGAAGCCCACATCCCGTGAATGAATAAAAAAAAAACACTTTAGAAAGTTTATTCACTGTTATATGTAAAATCAAAGCTGCTAATTTGTATACAGCAAGCTCCCACAAACAGAAATAGGAATAATGTCCCAGAAAATATGTTTTACTAAAGGTTGGTCAGGACATTGGGGAGAACTCCTGTTCTTCTTGGAATCGTGCCATGAGATCCTGATGGCTACCTGAGACCTTGGTTTACACCTCATCCAAAAGATGACGCCTCCAACTGTGCTGCACTCATTCAATATTACACTGGAATCTCAGTCTAGAGTTTGTATGAACCTGCGTCTGCCACTTATCTGCCTGTTTCCCTATCCTGATTACATCCTCCTGCAATCTGTCTGACAGTCTGATAATTCCTCCCCAATTAGTATTATCAGCAAACTTTGATATCAATTCTTGATACCTGAGTTCAGGCTGTTTATCTTCACTTCCATTCCTTGTGTCCCATTGCCTGTGCTCCTCACTCTTCATCTGAAGTGATAAGTCTTTCCTGATAATATGTCACAAATTTACCTTTTACGAATTTCAACCTATGACTCCTTATAACTCTACGGTCATAGATGCTTTGAAGTTATGTGCCATTCCATTTACATTAAGGTGTAAAACCATGGCTCATGAGTCAGAAGCCTGTGGATTCAAAGCTTACTCCAAAGACTTGAGCACAAAATCTAGGCTGAAGATCCCAGTGCAGTCAAGGGAATGTTGCACTATCAGAGTTGACACTAAACTGAGGCCCACTTGCCCTCTCAAGTTGATATAAAAGATCCCATGGCACAATTCTGAAGAAGAATCAAGGATTTCTCCTGGTTTCCTGCCCAATATATAATCCCTCAACTAGCATCACTAAAACAGATTAGCTGATTATTATAACGTTGCTGTTTGTGGAAGCTTGCTGTGCACAAATTAGCAGCTGGGTTTTCTGCATTACATCATTGACTATACTTCACAAGTATTTTATGGGCTGGAATATGCTTCAAGATATCATGAGACTATAAAAATGCTATATAAATGCCATTCTTTCTTTCTATAACAATAATTTATTAAATCATCATAACTGCGGTATAATATATTCAGGAGCTATGCCAAGGGAGTTGCTTATGCTTAGTGTACCCTGTTAACATTCCAGTGTGTATGATAACAGAAAAGGCCACTTGCCAATCAAAACACTCCTTCCACAGTACCTATAACGATGTCAAACACAGATACCCCCACACCTAACACACTCATTTCCTTAACTCCCGTGTGAACCAAACAGACATGGTAACATCTCAGCTCATGTCCTCAACTGGTATTGATTCAGTACATTTCTAAAGGCATCAACTCACCCAGAATAGGAAGCAAGAAGTTCCAGCACTCTATTTGTTATATCTTCTTATCTGGTCACTTCTCATTTAGAATTGTGCTCGAGGCTTTGCCAGTTTTGTCATTTACGTGCTTGGTTTTTATGCTAACTAACCTGCTTATCTTTACCTTTCATTGTTCAGAGAAACAGTATCACATCTCCTGCCAGTCTTTCCATTTCCTGCAGTTAAAACATTCTACCCCCACTGAGGTGCCCACTAAGGTTCCTCTGTCACAGGATTGTCTCATTAGTGTCATACACACAAAATATTGACCAAAATTCCCACTTCTGTTGACTGGTGATGAACCCGACAAGATATAATGAAATTCTTGCTGGCAGGCGTGTATGTGTGCAGCATGGAAATAAACAGCAACCCTGCGGAGCTCAAATCAAGAGCACATTCTGTCCTCGCATAAAAAACAAGAATGATTTATCTCTTTCAAAATAACTAGCATAGGCACAATAGACTGAATGGTCTCCTTCTGTGCTGTTAAATTCTATTATTTAAATTGTGAGTTTTTTCCCCCTCTCTCTGTTAAGACATTGCTATAGCAAGTGCCACAGATTTGGAGAAACAAGGTTGCAAACTAACATCCTGTTTACAACTGTGTCTTATTTTCATTAGACATCCTATGGGGTAGGGGTCCCAGAGAGAGGAGCACCTCCTTCATAAAAGTTTAAAGAGACTTCCCAAGGATGTGGAAGGTGCTAACTGAATGGACATTTCTTCCTTATCTAATCCTGTTTGCCGTGCTAGAACTTTTATCTGAGTCAGAAGGTTGTGGGTTTGAGACACACTTTAAAAACATGAGCATGTAATCCAGACTGACACTCTAGCGTTATACTGGGGGAGTGCTGCACTGTTGAAGGTGTTGCCTTTCAGAGATGTGAAACTGAGGTCCAATTTGCATTCTCAACTGGACTTAAAAGTTCTCATACTACTTCTCAAAGAGCAGAGCAGGGTCTCCTGTTGTGGGAACTTGCTGTGCACAAACTAATGGCCATGTTTTCCTTTAGTGTGACAGTGACTACACCTCAAAAGTACTTCATTGGCTATAAGATGCTTTGGGATCCTGATGTCATGATAGATGCTGTGTAAATGCAATCTTTCTATAAAACTTTGCAATTGATAGAATCCCCGTCTCCTGACCAACCTTAATTTGTGATCAAATGTTAAACTAAAAGTTGCTCCCAGTGCACTCACTGCTCCATCTTTCTGAATAGTAATGAGAATCCCTACTCACCAGGGGGGCTGCCTCTGCGGTGTATTGGGTGGAATGAAGAGTGGGTTGGTGTCTGTGTGTGGCTGAGCACCTGGAACAGAATGAACTGGTTTCTTTCCTTTCTGTGGTCCCCCTCCAGCCCTCTGTTTCGTGCCAACTAAAGGAGAAACTATTGTTGATTCAATATGACTCCGCAACTCCTCTTCCTTCTTGAAGACTCTGTTTGGGAGAAGCAGTAGAAAAACATTTCCATTAGAGCAGCAAAAAATAGTTCTTGATAAATGAGGAACCTGACAACTGTGGGGAGTATTTGTGACACAGGGGAGACGGACTTGAATATTTCCTTAGGATTATATGGCACATAAGGAGGCCATTTGGCCCATCGTGCCTATGCAGGCTCCTAGCATGTACGTTCCAATTAGTCCCACTCTCCCTGTTCTTTCCCCATAGCCCTGCAAATTCCTTTTCGAATGCTATTGATGAATCCGCTTTCACCATTCTTTCAGGCAGTGCATCCAGATTATGCCAACTTGCTGTAAAAAAAAACTTTGTTTCTCATCTCCTCTTTGGTTTTTGTTCCAACTAATCTGTTCCCCAGATTACCAGCCCTCCTGCCACTGAAAACAGTTTAGCCTTATTTATTCTATCGGAACTGTTCAGGATTTTAGACACCTCTATCAAATTCCCCTTCACTGCTCTAAGGAGAATAACAACAGTTTCTCTGGTCTCTCCACATAGCTGAAGTGCCTTATCCCCGATACCATTCTAATAAATCGCCTCTGCACCCTCTCCAAAGCTTCCTAAAGTGTGGTTCCCAGAATTGAACATAATAGTCTAACTGAGGTCTACCCAGCGTTTTTTAAAAGGTTTGGCATGACTTCCTTGCTTTTGAACTCTATTACTCCATTAATAAAGCCAAGGATCCTATTTGTCTTATTAAACAGGCTTCTCAACTTGTTCTGCCATCTTCAAAAAAAAAGTAAAATTGCTGAGTTTTTGTAATCCTTGCTACAATTAGAAAAGTCTCATATCTTCCAGCCATGGGATCAATTTTTGTATCATCTACAAGCATCTTAATCATGTTTCCTACATTTAAGTCTAAATCAATGAGATACGCCACGAATAGCAGAGGAACTAATACTGGGCCCTGCAGAACCTCAGTCACAAAAACACCCATCAACCATTGCCCTTTGCTTCCAACTTGAGCCTACATTCTCCAAGGCCACAGGCCCATTATCCTGGAAGATGATACTTGAGTTCTCTAAAACTGACAGGGAAAAAGCAAAAGGTGCAAAACTATCCACTGAGCTCAAGGTCTCTGATACATTTGAAGAGCTCCGGGGAATACTCAAGTTACTTATTTACTCAGACTGGAGAGCTCTTTCTGAGCTCCTTGAGATAGAATCGATATTTTGTCTTGTAATGAAAAAAAAAGCTCCTTTCTTTTAATGTTTGTGCTTTCCTTTTTCCCCTCAGCTGTTTATTCCCCATGTCATTTATTGAGTTTCTTTGGTTATTTTTTCTTGCTACTACGGATGCAAGACGAGACAACAATGACAAATTGCATTTATATAGCGTCTTTAATCTAACAAAGAATACAAAGACATTTCGCTGCAGCATTGCCAGACAAAAAACATTGACACCAAGCCAAAGGACGAGGCATTAGGACAGGTGACCAAGAGCTTGATCAGAGATGTAGACTTAAAGGATTGCCTTAAAGGAGAAAGGGAGGGGAACATAGAGAGTGAAGGATGGGGGGGCGGTGGTGGAGGACAGAGAGAGAAAGGCGGGAGGGGGAGGGGGAGGGAGGAGGGGCAGGGAGAGTAATACAGAGATAGGTTTAGGGAGGGAATCCTAGAGGCTTAGGGCCTAGATGCCTGAAGGTATGACCACCAAAGGGAAGGAGGTATGAGATACAGAACAGGCCAGAGTTGGGCGTACCAAATGAAAGATGGGATTCATTCTAACATAACTAGACCTTCCCATTTATTTGGGGAACTATATCCTTTATCACACTATGGGTTGACAATTCTCTACTTATCAGCATTGTAGGAGCACCTTTGCCACACATACTGCACCAGTTCAAGAAAGAAGCTCACCACCATCTTGTCAAGGGCAATTAGGGATGGGCAACAAAGTTGGTCTTGCTAGTGATGCCCACATCCCGCGAATGGATAAAAAAAATGTTTCCTTCATGTGTGTACACATCCAAGGTTATTGGAAAACAATGCAGTAAGGTGTGAAATGGATAGTTCCAGAACAGAGTGGTTACAGATACACCTTGGTTTAGACCAAGATGATCTCACTTCCCATTCTTGGACTGTTTGTGGACAGTACTTGTTTCACAACTGGCTCTGGCTCTGGGACGGAGGTGGAGCTGGGAAAATCAGCTTGAGATCCCTGTCACCATGCCAGAAAGTGCAGTCCAGCACACCACCAAGTGAGCACAGCATCAATGTGATGCCTGTGGAGTTTGCAAAGCTAGCTTGCAGCCCAAGAGTGGCTATTCAACAAGGTACCAGGGGTGTTTGGGCTCACGGAAGCACCCCTCAGTGAGACTCAGTGCCTTTGAGGAATCAGCGCTTCGACTCCTTTCAAAGAAGAAGCCTGCAGTTTGATAACAATTCCATTTTTGCCAGTCATGCCCCGGTGCGTAGCCCTTCCAGCTCTGTGCCAGGAGGCTGTCAGTCCAAGCCCAACTCCACAGACTTGAGCACAAACGCTTGGCTGCCACTCCCAGTGCGGTACTGAGGGCATGCTGCACTGTCAGAGATGCCATCTTTCAAATGAGATGTTAACTCAAGACACCATCTGTCCTCTCAGGTGGATGTAAGATATCCTGAAATAGGGATGTGCTCCTCTCGGCCAGACCAATATTTACGATAATTGTCCCTCGCCCAACATCGCTGAAGCAGCCGATCTGGTTGCTAATCTCGTTGCTGGAATCTTGCTGTGCCCAAGATGGGCTGCTGACTTTCCCTATATTATAGTAGTGACTCCGCTTCAAACGTATTCCATCAGTTAGAAAATGATTTGGGACATCTTTAGGTCATGAGAGGTGCTGTAGAAATTGTTAACACTTTCTTTAACCTATTTACAACTGTCTAGTGCCGTTTATGACGTATGTGCTCTCATTCTTGATCCAGTGAAAGCCAAACTATGCTGTCTGATTGCTGGACTGCTGCCATAGCCAGCCTCTAATATCGAACACTCCTGCAGAATGCAGCATTCTGGGTCCACCAAAATGTTAAAGCCAGAGCTGCTGCAGAGAAATCAGCAGGCTGCGCTGGGAGTGGAATGATTCTGACATGCAGCAGTACCATTCCTGACTGACAAGCAAGCAAATTACCGTTACATACATAGGTGCTGCAGTGCTACTGTGAGCACCGATTTTGCTTCCAATCTGTCTTTCTCAAGTGATGAGATCCTTTCAGGCCCAACCTGCCAGCTCAGGCAATAAAACACTTCCTTCCTCCTGGGTTTTACTTATATTCCTCATGACCCAGAGGGAGCACATTAAAAGCTTTATTTCCTTTGGACTTCAGTTAAAATGCAGCAAAGGTCAAAAGGGCTGCCCACTTAGCCCAGGCAGCCTGAGAACATGTTGAAACTCCTGAAAAATAGGAGCTGGGCATTTGGAGAGAGTCTGGTAACTGGTTTACAGCTACTCCTGTGTCCAGAGTAAAATTATGTTAAAATTAGAGCCAGGCCAGTTGGAGGGAAATCAGGAAGCACTTTTGCCACACTAAAGAGGTTGGGGGGTGGGGGCAGTGGTACAGGTGTAGGTGTGGGTGGAAAGTTAAACTTTCAAGACTGAAATCAATAGCTTTTTTACACAGAATTCTACAGTACAGAAACAGGGCATTCAGCCCAACTGCTTTATACAGGAATTTATACTCCACACAGGCCATCTCCAACCTTACTCTCTCACCATCCCAGCATACCCTTCCATTCCTTTCTCCATTGTGTACGTCTCTAGCTTCCACTTAAGTACATCTATACTATTCACCTTAACCACTCCACATGGTAGCAAGTTCCACATTCTCACCAATCTCTGAGTAAAGAAGTTTCTTCTGAATTTCTTATTGCATTTATTAGTGACTATCTTATATTTCTAAGTATTTTACATTTAATTTTGGAATTGGCCAAAATTGAAAACATCTCTACTCTATTGAAATCCTTCATTATTTTTTAAAGACCTCTACAAAGTCACACCTCAGTCTTCTCTCTTTGTTATGGCCAGATATCAAGGGATACCGAGAAAATGGAATTGAGGGGCAGAGCTGGTACGATCAAAGAAAATGCAGAACTGGCTCAATGGGCTGAGTGTACTGCAGCGAGACCTGGACTGTGTATCAGCAGCGCATATGAGCACTCGAGAAATTCCATCAGAAATACCTACGCTGTATCCTCTGGATTCAATGGGAGGACTGTCGAATAAATGCTAGTGTCTGTGCTCTTGAAGCCAACTCCACAAGCATTCAGGCAAAATTCCTGCAAAATCAACTTCAGTGGACTGGGCACTGTGTCCATATGGCCAAAAAGCATCTTCCCATCCCATCCATAAGAAACAGGCTCCTGTTTCTCAACTCTCAAAAGATCAGTGTTTCAAGGGAGGGCAAAGAAAACGCTTCAAAGACACTCTGAAGCTCTCCTTGAAACACAACAGCATCGATGTCAATGACTGGGAGGAGCTTGCTACCAACCGTTCAAAGTGGTGACAACTTGTCCATCAAGCTGCACCATGCTTTGAGTCACAAGGATTTAATGATGAGGGCAAATGACAGCAGAGAAGGAAAGAAAAGGATGCAAATCCTGAACACCAGGTCCCACTGCCTCAAGGGACATCTGCCCCATGTGCCCAAAGTTCTGCGGGTCAACAATCAGCCTGCTCAGTGACATGAAGACCCATGGCAGAAACATAGAGCGCTGAGCAGACGGCATCCTCGAATTGAGGGACATGCAACAATGACAACGCTGTTACCAGCAAGGCTAATATTTGTTGGGTGCATCCCTTTCCCCACGTTATTCCCACCCTCTAAACGGTGTTGAATTCTTTCTGTAATACCTCGTGTGAGCAGAGGCTACGTCAGTAGGTTCTTCAACAGCAAGGAGGAGATGTTACAGTTTAGTCTAATCCTGAAGCAAAAGCAAAAAAGTGCAGATGCTGGAAATCTGAAATAAAACCAGAAAATGTTGGAAATACTCCACAGGTCTGGCAGTGTCTGTGCAGAGGGAAAATGAGATAATGTTTCAGGTCGATGACCTTTCTTCAAAATTGGGAAAAGTTAGAAATATAATAGGTTTTAATTAGGTCAAATGGAGAGGGTGGAAAAAGAACAAAATGGAAGGTCTGAGATAGGGTGGAAGACAGGAGACATTAAATGACAAAACAGTTGGCAGGACAGAAGCAAAGGGGGTAGTGATGGGTTTCTCTTGGTCTCACCTTCCATATTTAATGGATCAGCCTCTGCCATTTCTGCCAATTCCAGTGTGATGCCACCACTAAACACATCTTCCCCTCTCCTTTCAGTATTCCAAAGGGAACTGTTGACACTGCAACCTCTCACCACCACCCTGTCCCCTTCTCATAATGCCTTTCTATGCAAATTCAGGAGATGCAACATTGACCCTTTTACCTCCTCTCCTCATCATTCAAGGCTCCAAACACTCATTTAAGATACAAGAAGCGAAGAAGAGTCATACTGACTCGAAATGTTGACTCTGTTTCTCTCTCCACAGATGCTGCCAGACTTGCTGAGTATTTCCAGCATTTTCTGTTTATATTTTATATTAGCCTAATCCTAAAGAACATCCAAATGGAACGAGCTTCCTGGGGGACAGGAACCTTGGTGGAGTTCGGATCCCTATCTAGTCTACCACCCAACCTCAGACCAGCAAACTCAGCACACAATAGGAATCAAACCACCTGTTATGTATGAATCAGTACCACACAGGGCAGTGCTTTGACCCACTTGGCCTCTGGAGTGTAATTAGTCTGGATATATTTTTGATCCAAGTTAAAATTGAAAAGGCTTCTCCTCAGGGAATGTAAGTAAAAGAAATATCTGGTATCACTGAAGAGATTGCATGACTATGTCATGCATAGTGATTATGTTACTGGACCAGTGGTCTAGAGACATGAGCTCACATCCCAGAGATTGCAGGGCTCTGAGATGCAGAGGGATCTAGGTGTCCTAGTGCATGAATCACAAAAGGCTAGGATGCAGGTACAGCAGGTAATTAGGAAAGCTAATAGAATGTTATTATTTATTGCGAGGGGAACGGAATACAAGAGTAGGTAGGTTATGCTTCAGTTATATTGGTGAGACCACATCTGGAGTATTGTGTACAGTACACAGGGGGACACAGTGATGTAGTGGCATTGTCTCTGGACTTGCAATCCAGAGAACCAGGGTAATGGTGGGGACCAGGTTCAAATCCCACCGTGGCAGATGGTGGAATCTGAACTCAATCAATAAAAATCTGGAATTAAAAGTCTAATGATGACCATGAAACCATTGTCAATTGTCATAAAAACCAATCACTAATGTCCTTTAGGGAAGGAAATCTGCCATCAGATTTCCGTCAAATGGCCTACATGTGACTCCAGATTCACACAATGTGGTTGACTCTTAAACGCCCTCTGAAGTGGCCTAGCAAGTCACCCAGTTGCATCAAACCATTAGAAAGACAATAAGGAATGAAACAGGACGGACTACTCGGCATCAACCTAGGCACCGGAAATGACAACGGCAAACTCAGCCCTGTTGACCCTGCAAAGTTCTCCTTGTGCCAAAATTGGGAGAGCTGTCACACGGACTAGTCATACTCACAGAATCATACCTTACAGATAATGTCCCAGACACTACCATCACCATCCCTAGGTATGTGGTGGCACAGTGGTATACAGTGGGAGGGAGTTGCCTTGCGAGTCCTCAACATATGCTCTGGACCCCATGAAGTCTCATAGCATAGGGTCAAACATGAGCAAGGAAACCTCCTGGTGATTACCATGTACTGTCACCCCCTTCAGCTGATGAATCAACTCTACTCCACGGTGAACACCATGTGGAGGAAGCACTGAGGGTGGCAAGGTCACGGAATGTACTCTGGATGGGAGACTTCAATGTCCATCATCAATAGTGGCTCGGTAGGACCACGACAGACCGAGCTGGCCAAGTCATAAAGGACATAGCTGTTAGGCTGGATCTACGGCAGGTGGTGAGGGAACCAACAAGATGGAAAAACAGACTTGACCTCACCCCCAGTAACCTGCCTGCCGCAGATGTATCTGTCCATGACAGTACCGGTAAGAGTCACCACTGCACAATATCCCATCTTCATACTGAGGATGCCCTCCATTGTGTTGTGTGGCACTACCACTGTGCTAAATGGGATAGATTTCGAACAGATCGAGGAACTCAAGACTGGGCAACCATGAGGCGCTGTGGGTTATCAGCAGCAGTAGAATTGTACTCAATCACAATCTGTAACTTCATGGCCCGGCATATCCCCCTACTCTACCATTACCACCAAGCCAGGTTGTTTCAATGAAGAGTGCAGGAGGGCATGCCAGAAGCAGCACCAGGCATACTTAACAATGAGATGTCAATTTGGTGATGCTACAACACAGGACTATTTGCCTGCAAACAGCATAAGCATCAAATGACAGACAGAGCTAAGTGATTCCACAACCAACAGATCAGATCTAAGCTTGACAATCCTGCCACATCCAGTCGTGAATGATGGCGGACAAATAAACAACTCGCTGGAGGAGGAGGCTCCACAAATAGCCCCATCCTCATTGATGGGGGAGCCCAGTACTTCAGTGCAAAAGACAAGGCTGAAGCATTTACAACAAGCTTCAGCCAAAAGTGCTGAGTAGATGATCCATCTCGGCCTCCTCCGGAGGTCCCCAGCAGATGCCAGTCTTCAGCCAATTCGATTCATTCCAGGTGATATCAAGAAACAGCTGAAGGCACTGGATACTGCAAAGGCTATGGGCCCTGACAATGATTCGGCAAGAGCAGTGAAGACTTGTGCTTCAGAACTTGCCATGCCCCTAGCAAAGTTGTTCCAGTACAGCTACGACACTGGCATCTACCCAGCTATGTGGAAAATTGCCCAGGTATGTCCTATACACAAAAAGCAGGACAAATCCAACCCAGCCAATTACTGCCCCATCAGTCTACTCTTGATCACCAGTAAAGCGACAGAAGGGGTCATCAACAGTGCTATCAAGCAGCACTTGCTGAGCAATGTCCTGCTCACTGATGCTCAGTTTGGGTTCTGCCAGGGCCACTCAGCTCCTGACCTTATTATAGCCTTGGTTGAAACATGGACAAAAGAGCTGAGCTCCCGAGGTGAGGTGAGAGTGACTGCCCTTGACAACATAGAGCATTTGACCGAGTGTGGCATCAAGGAGCCCTAGCAAAACTGGAGTCAATGGGAATCGGGGGAAAATCTCCACTGGTTAGAATCATTCCTAGCACAAAGGAAGATGGTTGTGGTTGTTGGGGGTCAATCATCTCAGCTCCAGGACATCACTGCAGGAGTTCCTCAGGGTAGTGTCCTCAGCTCAACCATCTTCAGCTGCTTCATCAATGACCTTCCTTCCATCATAAGGTCAAAATTGAGATGTTCGTTAATGTTTGCACAATGTTCAGAATTATTCGCGACTCCTGAGATATTGAAGCAGTCCATGTCCAAATGCAGCAAGACCTGGATAATATCCAAGCTTGGGCTGACAAGTGGCAAGTAACATTCACACCACACAAGTACCAGGCAATGACCATCTCCAACAAGAGAGAATCTAACCATCGCCCCTTGACATTCAATGGTATTACCATCACTGAATCCCCAACTATCAACTTCCTGGGGTTACCATTGACCAGAAACTGAACTGAACTAGCCATATAAATACTGTGGCTACAAGAGCAGGTCAGAGGCTAGGAATCTCTGGCGAGTAACTCGCCTTTTGGCTCCCCAAAGCCTGTCCATCATCTTCAAGGCACAAGTCAGGAGTGTGATGGAATACTCCCCACTTGCCTGAATGAGTGTTGCTCCAACAATGCTCAAGAAGCTCGACACCATTCAGGACAAAGCAGCCCACTTGATTGACACCACATCCACTCCCTCCACCACCAACGCACAGTAGCAGCAGTGTGCACTGCAGGAATTCACCAAGACTCCTTAGACAGCACCTTCTAAATCCACCACTGCTACCATCTAGTAGGACAAGGGCAGCAGACACATGCAAACACCACTACCTGGAGGTTCTCCTCCAAAGCTATTTTTAATTCCTCTCTGGCCTCGGGGAAGGTGCCAGAGGACTGGAGAACAGCTAATGTGGTTCCGCTATTTAAGAAGGGTTGTAGAGATAAGTCAGGGAACTATAGGCCAGTGAGTCTCACGTCAGTGGTAGGGAAACTATTGGAGAAATTTCTGAAGGAGAGTATTTCAGCAAAGCCTTTGACAAGGTCCCACGTGGGAGACTTATAAAGAAGGCAAAGGCACATGGGATACAGGGTAATTTGATAAGGTGGATTTAAAATTGGCTTAGTTGTAGGAGACGGAGGGTGATGACAGGAGGATGCTTTAGTGACTGGAAGCCAGTGTCCAGTGGCGTACCACAGGGATCTGTGCTCGGTCCCCTATTATTTGCCATTTATATAAATGACATCGATGACTATGTGGGGGGTAGGATTAGTAAGTTTGTAGACGACATAAAGATTGGCTGGGTGGTTAACAGTGAGGTTGAGTGTCTTGGGTTACACAAAAATATAGATAGGATGATCAAATGGGCAGAAGGAATTTAACCCTGTAAAGTGTGAGGTGATACACTTTGGAAGGAGTAATTTGACAAGGAAGTATTCAATGAACGGCATGACACTAGGAAGTTCTGAGGAACAAAGGGACCTTGGCGTGTGTGTCCATAGATCTCTGAAGGCGGAGGGGCATGTTAGTGGGGTAGTGAAAAAGGCATATGGGACACTTGCCTTTATCAATCGAGGCATAGATTACAAAAGTAAGGATGTCATGTTGGAGTTGTATAGAACCTTGGTGAGGCCACAGCTGGAGTACTGTGGGCAGTTCTGGTTGCCACATTATCGGAAGGATGTGCTTGCACTGGAGGGGGTGCACAGGAGATTCACCAGGATGTTGCCTGGGATAAAACATTTAAGTTATGAAGAGAGGTTGGATAGACTTGGGTTGTTTTCATTGAAGCAGAGAAGACTGAGGAGCGACCTGATCAAGGTGTACAAGATTATGAGGGACATAGACAGGGTGGATAGGGAGCAGCTGTTCCCCTTAGTTGAAGGGTCAGTCACAAGGGGGCATAAGTTCAAGGTGAGGGGCAGGAGGTTTAGGGGGGATGTGAGGAAAAACTTTTTTACCCAGAGGGTGGTGACGGTCTGGAATGCACTGCCTGGGAGGGTGAAGGCGGGTTGCCTCACATCCTTTAAAAAGTATCTGGATGAGCACTTGGCACGTCATAACATTCAAGGCTATGGACCAAGTGCTGGTAAATGGGATTAGGTAGGTAGGTCAGGTGTTTCTCATGTGTCGGTGCAGACTAGATAGGCCGAAGGGCCTCTTCTGTACTGTGACTCTGTCATTCTGTGAAAACACTCACCATCCTTAACCATCCTGCCGTTCCTTCACTGTCGCTGGATCAAAATTCTGAAACTCCCTTTGTAACAGCACAGTGGGTGTACCCACACCACATGGGCTGCAGCTGTTAAGGAAGACGGCTCACCGCCACCTTCTGAAGGGCAATTAGGGATGAACAATAAATGCTGACCTAACTAGTGATGCCCACATCCCACAAATGAAAAAGAAAAAAAGTATTGGTCTTCTTATTTAAGGAAGGATGTGAATGTGTTAGAAGCAGGTCAGAGAAGGTTTATCAGGATAATACCTGGATTGGGCGGGTGGTCTTATGAGGAGAGGTTGGACAGGTTAGGCTTGTATCCACTGGAGTTTAGAAAAGTAAGAGGCGACTTGATTGAAAGAGATAATATCCTGAGGGGTCTTGACAGGGTCAATGTGGAGTGGATGCTTCCTCTTGTGGGAGAACCTGGTACTAGGGACCACTGTTTAAAAATAAGAGGCCGCCCATTTAGGACAGACATGAGGAGAATTTCTTACTCTCAGAGGGTTGTGAGTCTTTGGAACTCACTTCCTCAAAAGACAGTGAAAGCAGAGTCTTTGAATATTTTTAAGGCAGAGGGAGATAGATTCTTGATATGCAAGGGGGTGAAAGGTTATCAGGGTAGGTGCGAATGTGGAATTGAGGTTACAATCAGATCAGCCATGATCTTACTGAATGGCAGAGCAGGCTCGAAGGACTGACCGGCTTATTCCTGCTCCTAATTTATATGTTGGTGTGATCCCACCATAGCAGCTGGGGAATTTAAATTCAATTTGTTAAATAAATCTGGAATAAAAAAATTGACTTTGTGATAACGACCATGAATCTATATGATTGTTGTAAAAACCCATCAGGTTCACTAATGTTCTTTCAGGAGGAAAATCTGCCATCCTTACCCCCTACATCCTTACCCCGTATGGCACACATGTAAATCCAGACCCACAGCCTGCCCTCTAAAAAGCCCTAACAAGCCACTCAATTGTATTCCAGAAGGCGGCTCATCACCGCCATCTCCACAGGTACTAGTAATGGACTATAAATATGCCCCAAATCCTGTGAATAAATAAAGGATGGATGGAGCAGGCTTGATGGACCAGTTTAGATTTTAAAAGCCTATAAACTGGAAGAGGAGGGGAATACTGAAGGAGCTCATTTGAGGTCCTACAAAAGAATGAAGTAGAAACAAAGCAATGAGTCTTAATTTCAACACTATAAAAATGTGGGAATCAGAACAGTGCTTTGAGCAGGAAGTCAAGGGTGGTATTTGGCATTTAGGGGAATAGTGGAATGTTAAAAGGAAAACTGACCACCATTGTATAAATAAAGACCCCAATACTCGTCACAATTGCATCCCGCCATTATCCTAATTGTCAAACTGGATGCACTGTGCATTTCTGTCAGAAACCAACCCTTCTTGCGTATTTACCTGTCATATTGCTGTAGGTGATCTGAGCTGATATAGTCATCTAAATTCACTGTCAAATCTACAACCTGTTCAGACTGGCAATTCTGAAAAGAAACAAAAGCAACAGAATGATTAGATACAAGATAAAAAAGATAGACAGGGTTGAGAAAGGCTATTCAGTCAATCTCATTTCATTCATTCAGCCTCCCAATCAAACTGCTTTTCTTCCCCTAGCTGATCTTTCTATCAAGTATTCAGGGCACCAGCCCCAAATTTTCCCTTTGCTGAGATCTCCTGAGCTATTGTCCTATTTCAGGAGTGTTTGGGTTTCTCCCTTCTTTACCTGTACAGTCTTAATTGCCTCTACTTGGTCCCACCTTGTCTCCTTCACTCATGGATCAAAAACTCAAGTCGATTTAGTCTTTCCTCACAACTCTTGTCCTTTGAGACTACACCACCAAAACTTGCATTTATATAGCACCTTTATCATTGTAAATCCTTGGAGCGTTATTAATGACATCAAACCACAAAAGGAAATATCAGGGCAAGTGACCAAAAACTTGCTTAAGGAGGTGGGTTTTAAGGAGCTTCTTAAAGGAGGAGATAGAGAGAAGTGAAGAAGCTTAGGAAGGGAATTTCAGAGCTTAGCAGCTGAAGGTTTGGTTGCCGATGGTGGTGTGATTAAAATCAGGAATGTGCAAGGGGGCCAGAATTGGAAGAGCACAGAGATCTCAAAGGGCTTTACGACTGGGTGGGATTTCAGAGATAGGGAGGGAGGGGAGGAGGCTAATGGAGGGAATTGAAAACAAGAGTGATATTTTTAACATTTAGCTTTTAGGCTCATGCTATTCTATGCACAATTTACAGGACTTAAATGTCTCCAAGACTGAACCGCACTCAGTACACAAGGTATGGCCTAATTATACAGTTCTGGTATGACTTCCCCCAACTTGCGTTCTGTCGCTTTGCCTGTGTACCACAAAATTCCATTTAATTTGTTGATTGCTGCCCTGGGATGACTGAACCATCGCAAGTTTACAATTATATTTTCTACAATACAAGAGAGTACTTTCCAAAAATACTTCACTGACTGGAAAGTGCGTTAGGACAGAAAAGATGGCATATTAATGCAAGTTGCTTTTTTTTAATTAATAGTCCTGAATCACTTTCAATTCATTGTTGTCTATTTCAACATCACTCACAGAATATGTATATAAGGCACTTTTTTAGGCCAATTTTAATGACCACTGGTTAGCCCAGCTGCTTTGCCTATTCACCCCTACCATTAATTTGTTATCGTCTATGGATCTGAATAGTTCGCAGTGTGATTCTCAACCCAAGTTGGTAATGTATACTAGGCACATTAGCGGTCCCAGCACCAAAAATAATTTGCATTTTTAAAGCACCACTAATGAAGAAAAGCACTGCCTCTCCATGACTGTGGTGCACTATCCCTCCTTGAATGCCTTGGCTTCTCTGCAGTCTTTGACATAGCAAGCCACAGCAGCCTCCTCCACAAAATCCTCATAGCTATCGGTTCAGCCCAGTAGGACTGCACTCATTTGATCCCACAAGATAAGCCAGCCTGCAATGGCTTCTCTTCCTGTCACTGTACTGTTACCAATGGAGCGCCCAAAGAGCGTTCCACTGGGCCATCAAAACAGGGCTCGCAATAAGCTCCATGCCAGTGGAGTCTAATGGGTTTCAAATCTGCCTCTACACGTTGTGGAATACAATAAAATTTCATTCAAATACCAGATTAATTATACACTTACCATAACGTTAACGATCAGGCTGGAATCAACAGTGATTGCCTTTAACAGAAGTACTTTCTGATTATTAGCCGAGCTATAACGCAAAGTGTACAGCTCCTGATTGACATTCCAGCCCGTGGGTAATAGCTCTTTCTTCTTCTCATCAGTCGAGGCCTGCAAAGCAGACGCATACACAAAATCTGTTAGACCAACAAAATCTCAATATAAAATATCCATTAAGGATAAAAATTTAACTTCTGAATTATTTTAAATATTGCCTTTAATGCTACATTTACACTGGTGCATTGAAAAGGGAATTAAGCTGGATGAGTACCATAAGGGAGATAGGAATAGAAGGTAATGTTGTTAGGGCAGAATGAAGTAGGGTGGAAGGAGGGTTGTGTGGAGCATAAACACCAGCATACAGCGGTTGGGCCTATTTCAGTGCTGTAACATTCTGAGTTTGGAGTTGGTGTGAAGCAGTTTCTTAGAAAATTACAAAAACTCAACAGCACAGAACCAGATCCACGCCGATGTTGATCCTCCATGCGCCTCCTCCCACTCGAAGTAGCTCTTCCCACCCAGCCCTGATATCCCTCTGATCCCTTTGCCCCCATGGATGTGTTAAACTTCCCTTAAATACATCAACGTTCTCTGCTCCAACCATTCCACTTGGGAGAGTTCCGCATCCTAACCGGTCTGTGTAGAGAAATTCCTCCTAAATTATTTACTTAATCTGTTAGTGACCACCTTATATTTAAGATCTCTTGTGGAGAAATTGATTACCAGTGCTATGTGCCTCTCGGCTGTATGGTCGTAGCCAATTAAATTCTCTGCACACATTTCAGTAGTCCAAGCTTTGGCGTTGCTAAACTTTCTGAACTGAGGTAAGCAGGATCTACCTATTTGCCAGCTGCAACTCAGTTGGTAGCATTCTCATCTGAGTCAACAGGTTGAGAGTACAAGCTCTAATCCTGAGAATTGAGCACATAATCCAACCACTTCCCAATGAGGAAGTCCTGCATGATCAGAGGTGCCACCTTCTGGGTGAGGCATTAAACCAAGGTTCTGTCTACCCTCTCAGGTAGGCATAAAAGATTCCATCGTATTAATTCAAAGAACAGGATCATTCTTCCTGATGTCCTGACCAGTACTTATCCCTCAATTGTCATTAAAACAGATTTTTGGCCACTTATTACTGTTTGTGGGATCTAGCTGTGCGCAAATTTGCTACCCTGCTACCTTCATTACAACTACATTTTAAAAGTACATCATTGGCTGTGCTTTAGAATATTTTTATGACTATTAACTTTTGCAATTGAACAATTTGTTTTTAAGTGCTCCCTATGATTTCAAGTATCACTGGCAGCAGCTGTCCTGGAGATTCATCTTTAATTCCTAGAGACTCCAGGACAATTCATTTGAAAGACTTGCATTTATATAGCACCTTACACAACAACCCAAAGCACTTTAGCCAATAGAGTACTTTTATGATGTAAGAAATACAGCTGCCAATCTGCACACAGAAATCTCCCACAAACAGCAAGGTGGTATTTTATCATGGCTGGGGATTCCACCCCCCATCATATTAAAGGTGTTCTATAAACAGAAACTGGATAGCTTGGCTTGAAGATGATTTAAGTGAGGAGGGGGACAGTGGCCAGGTTACCGGCCGAAGCAGGTCATCACATTTGTCTCCGGGGGGTGTTTAGGGACGATTGTAGTGAAGTGTGGGGAGAATCTCACGGCCTTCCCAACCAACTGCGTTTATTATTGTGGAACTGGGGCTGCTCCACCTGCCTGGCTCAGGTGAGACCTACACACCTGTAGGGGGGGGTCAAAGGTCATGGGAGGCGGGGAAGGGGGTTACAGGGGTGGGGGGGGGGGGTTACGGGGGGGTAGGGGAGGGTGGGGGGGGTTACGGGGGGTAGGGGAGGGTGGGGGGGGTTACGGGGGGTAGGGGAGGGTGGGGGGGGTTACGGGGGGTAGGGGAGGGTGGGGGGGTTACGGGGGGTAGGGGAGGGTGGGTGTTACAGGGGTAGGGGAGAGGGGTGGTGTTACAGGGGTAGGGGAGAGGGGGGTGTTACAGGGGTAGGGGAGAGGGGGGGTGTTACGGGGGTAGGGGAGGGGGGGGGGTGTTACGGGGGTAGGGGATGGGGGGTGTTATGGGGGTAGGGGAGGGGGGGGGGTGTTACGGGGATAGGGGAGGGGGGTGTTGTTACGGGGCCGGGGGGGTGGTGTTATGGGGCCGGGGGGGGTGGGGTAGGGGAAGTGGGGAGGAGGGGGTAGGGGAGGAGGGGTTACAGGGAGGAGGGGTTGCGGGGGTCGGGGAGGAGGGGCTAGGGGAGGAGGGGCTAGGGGAGGAGGGGTTGCGGGGGTAGGGGAGGAGGGGACTGGGGGTCACGGGTGTAGGGGAGTGGGGGTCACGGGTGTAGGGGAGTGGGAGTCACGGGTGTAGGGGAGTGGGGGTCACGGGTGTAGGGGAGTGGGGGTCACGGGTGTAGGGGTCACGGGTGTAGGGGAGTGGGGGTTACGGGTATAGGGGAGTGGAGGAGGGGGAGGGGGTGGAGGAGGGGGAGGAGGAGGGGGAGGGGGAGGAGGAGGGGGAGAGGGGGGAGGAGGGGGAGGAGGAGGAGGAGGGGGAGAGGGGGAGGAGGAGGGGGGGAGGGGATTAGGGAAAAGTGGTGTAGGGGAGGGGGAAAAGTGGGGTGGGTGGGAGGAAGGGGTGTAATGGGTGGGGGGATGGGGTGGGGGGTGGGGGGGTAGGGGAGGGGGGTATGGGGTGAAGCAGGTCATCAGATTTGTCTCCGGGGAGGGGTGTTTAGGGGCGATTGTAGTGAAGTGTGGGGAGAATCTCACGTCCTTCCCAACCAACTGTGTTTATTATTGTGGAACTGGGGCTGCTCCACCTGCCTGGCTCAGGTGAGACCTACACACCTGTAGGGGGGTCAAAGGTCATGGGGAGGGGGTGGGGGGGATGGAGAGAGGGGGCGGGCAAGGGGAGGGAGAGAGGTAGGGGAGGGGGGGTTAGTAGGGGAGGTTAGGGTAGAGTAGGGTAGGGTAGGGGGGTGGGGTGGGGGGGGGTCCGGGTCGGGGACAAGGCCGGGCTGATCCTTCACTCCGGCTGATGCACTTTCGCTTTCTGCTCCCTCCGCCTCTCAGCTCCCGGAGGCCCAGACCGAGGCCCAGTCCCCCTCCTCCGGGCCTCGGGCCTTGCGCTCACCTGGTCCCCGGTCCCCAGGCACTTGAATCCGGCCCTGACCAGCTCCCAGTGGATAAAGCAGATCAAGGCGTCCTGGGGAGAGACCACATCCCGGGCCACCGAGTGATAGAGAAGCTCCAGGCCCGCCATGGTTACCGGCTGGAGGAGGAGGGGGGGGGGGGGGGGGGGGCGGGGCTGTGTACGGGGGGGCGGGGCTGTGCGGCTGTGGCGGGGCAGGGGGCGGGGCTGTGTAGGGGGCGTGGCGGCGCGGGGGCTGGGCTGTGCGGTGGGGCGGGGCAGGGGGCGGGGCTGTGGGGCGGCGGCGGGGCAGGGGAGGGGGCGGGACTGTGCGGCGGGGCAGGCGGAGGGGCGGGGCAGGGGGCGGGGCTGTGCGGCGGGGCAGGGGAGGGGGAAGGGGCGGGACTGTGCGGCGGGGCAGGGGAGGGGGCGGGGCCGGGCAGGAACGCGCAGGGAGAAGCCGGGAGCGCGCGCGCGCGCGCGCCTCGGGCCAGGGCCCGGTCACCCCAGCAACCGGTGGCCTCAGGGTTGGCAGGTGAAAAATTCAGGTCCAGAAATAGAAAAATGACCGAAAATAACCGCGTGGAAAATAAACCCCGGATCAGACCGAGTGAGAACAACGGTCAGAACAAAACGAACCTCCAGATAATGGTAATAATTCAACTGCACGTTAATTAACTCCTCACATCCGGGTTACTATCAGCTGCTCGCGCCCCTTGTCTGGAGGGTGAAGAGGCTCCAGTTGGTCATTTACCCAAAACTACAGCAGCTGCTCTGGGGAAGGAGCAGAACAAACTTTACCAGGACCCAGAGCTCAGGGTTATGTCACCAAAGGCTGAGGCTCTTGGGGTGTTTTACTTCCCTCAGGGAGGTGCAGGGATTGAGGTTGGGGGGGGGGGACAGGTTGGATGTGGGCAGGCTGCTCCCACTTGAGGCAGGTCCCCGGGTCCAGGGTGGTCGCAGTTCAGTCCAACCGGGGAACGAGGAGATGCCTCTTTACTCGGGGCGGTGAGAATGTGGAGCTCACCACCGCAGCGAGTGTCTGAGGCAAAGGGAGCCGATCTCTTTCTTCCAAAGGAATTTAGGCAAGGTACAAGGGTGTAAAAGGAGGGGTAGCACCTCTCACACGTGGCTCATCCTATTATTGGTCCACACTTTCACCCAGGTCTCCCCTGTGGCTCCACGTTGTTAACATGCAACAGCTAGTCAACCGTCCCAAGGACGGGCCGAACCAGATGGGGATAGCCGCCGGCTCTTCTGCCCTCGGTGACTTAGTTATTGTAACACCTGCCCCTTCACTTCCTCTCTCCTCACCGTCCAAGGGCCCAAACGCTCCTTTCAAGTGAAGCAACATTTCACTTGGATTTCCCCCAACTTAGTCTACTGCATTCGTGGCTCCCAATGTGGTCTCCTCTACATTGGAGAGACCAAACGTAAACTGGGCGACCGCTTTGCAGAACACCTGCGGTCTGTCCGCAAGAATGACCCAAACCTCCTGTCGCTTGCCATTTTAACACTCCATCCTGCTCTCTTGCCCACATGTCTGTCCTTGGCTTGCTGCATTGTTCCAGTGAAGCCCAACGCAAACTGGAGGAACAGCACCTCATCTTCCGATTAGGCTCTTTACAGCCTTCTGGACTGAATATTGATTCAACAACTTTAGGTCTTGAACTCCTTCCTCCATCCCCACCCCCTTTCTGTTTCTTCCCCCTTCCTTTTCTTTTTTCCAATAAATTATATAGATTTTTCTTTTCCCACCTATTTCCATTATTTTTAAATCTTTTATGCTCCCCCCACCCCCACTAGAGCTATACCTTGAGTGCCCTACCATCCATTCTTAATTAGCACTTTCATTTAGATAATATCACCAACTTCAACACCTATGTGTTCTTTTGTTCTGTTGTCTGTGACATTTTTTGATGATCTGCTTCTATCACTGCTTGTTTGTCCTTACAACCACACCAACCCCCTCCACTTCTCTACCCCCACCCAACCACCTCCCCCGCCCCCCCCCCCCCCCCCCCCACACACACACACACACACACACACACCTTAAACCAGCTTATATTTCACCCCTTTCTTGGATTCACTCAGTTCGGTCGAAGGGTCATGAGGACTCGAAACGTCAACACTTTTCTTCTCCGCCGATGCTGCCAGACCTGCTGAGTTTTTCCAGGGTAATTCTGTTTTGACTTAGTTATTTGTCCGCCCTGGTACGCAAAGACTGATTCTGGCAGACTGGGAAAATGAAACCAGTCTAAGGTGCAATAGTCTAGAAAGCAGGTCAGTACCATGTCGTGGAATGCATCGAACTCCACAAGACAAAGAAGACATCCTGGTCAAGCCCTGCGGCAATGGGCGAGCAACGTAGCAGGAGATAGAGATTCACTGGGAGTTGTAGCCATGAACTTGCACAGATGCTGCTCAGGCCATAGGGTCGTTTTTCACTGAAAGGAAGCAGAAGTGGAACTCGGCAGCCCCCTGAGTGACTGAGCAGCTCACCTCTCCAGTATGAGGAAGGGACCAGAAAAGGTGCCCTAAGCATTGTCTGCTTTACCTCCCTAGCCACGAGGCTGCAGCTGGCAGGGAACCCGTCAACACAATTTTAAGTCAATTTCTTAAAAGGAAGTAAAGGTGACACCAGTCACCACTGGTGCATGGAATGTGTGCACCCCTCAAAGACAATGCCACAGATGACAGACCTGAAAGAAGAACTACTCATGTCGGTAGACAGCTGGCTAGGTACAATAATCAATCGCTGCCCTCAGCGAGACTTGTCTACCTGAGGAGGGTCAGCAGAAGGAAATCAGTGCAGGTTGCACATTCTTTTGGAATGCGTATGGAAAAGAAGAATGGTGCAAAGCTGATGTAGGCTTTGCCACAAAAGGACTATTCATTCGCTCGGGGGGGGGGCTGCCGAGTTCCACTTCGGCCTTGTGATCAGCACAAAGAAAACTGAAGGAATGTACTAGCCTACTCCCGGAAAGCCCTATCTCAAACTCAAGGTTTCAGTCCATAACTAGAACCTGTCATTGGTGGATAAGTTCACTTATCTCAGCAGCACACTCTCTCGAGCTGTCTACATTGATGATGAGACACATTCAAGAATTGCCAAATCGTGTGTAACCTTCGGTAGATTTCAAACATCAGCCTGGGAACAGAGAGGAATAAGTCTGCCTACTCCCGCCTGCTTTGCTCCACACATGCGAAACTTGGACTTGTACCAGCATTATGCCAAGAAGCTCAACTGCTTTCACTTGAGCTGCCTTTGGAAGCTTCTGCAGATCAGATAGCAGGACAAAACACCCGACACTGAGGTGTTCACCCAAGCTGGCATGGCAAGCATCCATACCATATTGAGACTGTCACAACTGAGTTGGGCTGGTTATGTAGCCAGAATACCTGACACTCACTTACCAAAGCAAATCTTCTTTCGAGAGATTGAGTCTGGGTGCATGCTCATGGTGGTCAAAGGAAGTGCTATAAGGATACTCTGAAGGCTTCACTTAGGAGTTTTGATATCAATTTTGAGTCCCAGGAGAAACTCGCCCACATCGCTGCTCCTGGCGCAATCAAATAAAAAACGGTGCAGCCTCCTTCGAAAGCGCGTATCAGAGGCAGAGAGAAAACGCAAAGTCAGGAAATCCCAAGGCAGCAGCTCATCCAAAACTCAATCGTCTGCGGTGCCCTGTTCTACTTACAGCAGATAGGCTTTAGCAGTCACCTACATACCCAATAGAACCCTACCAAACCACCCTTGATAATGAACGTGGTCACCTTCACCTTGAAGAATGAACAAGAAGCCCCTTCAGCCCTGCAATCTGCTGAGATCTCTCTGCTCCTCCGATTCTGGCCTTTTATGCATCCTCAATTTTCACAACGCCATGGTCAGTGGCCATGCTTCAGCTGCTTGGACACTAAGCTCTGCAATTCCCTCCTTCAGTCCCTTTGCTTCTCCACTTCTCTCTTCACTTCAAGGCACTTCTTAAAACTTACCTCTTTGACCAAGCTTTTGGTCATCTTTCCTAATATGTCCTTATGATAGTCAGTATCAAGTTTTGTCTGATTTATGCTCCTGTGAAGGGCCTTGGGACTTATTTTTTAACTATGTTAAAGTTGCTATATAAATGCAAATTGGTAACTTTTTTAATTTCTTCTTGTAAAATTATGATGAACAGTTTTATGATCAATCTTTTAATATGAACTTTTCTCAGCAAATTATTTTTCTGCAGCTAATCAGGTGACCAACTGGATTCATATGCTCATATATGAAAATTCAGCTGATTTCTGTTCTGAGTTTCTGTCTACCATGTGACTACAACCAGGAATAACAGAATAAAAAAAGCTTTAACCGAATTCTTCTGGGTTGTAAAAAGAAAATGTTCCACAAAAGTATTTTGCCAGACCAGAAGTGGAAGGTAAATTAGACGGGGAGCACGTAACAGTGTTTCCTTCCTGTTTAGTTTAAAATGAATGGAGATTTATTATAAAGAGATGAGCAAGAAATCAGCAATAAGTAAATAAGCATACAACTAAATATGATTCTGTAGCAATTTTCAAAGGGCAATTGGATATGCACTTGAAGATGACTAATTTGCAGGGTTGTGGAGATAAACCTGGCCAGTGGGACTAATAAATAGCTCTTGTGAAAAAACAGCATAGACACCACCACCTGCAATTTACGGTTATCCTCCTGCAATTTACATTTATCCTCCTCACTATTTACCACCCTACCAATTTTAATGTCATCCACAAACTTCTTGATCCTACTCCCTACATTTAAGTCCAAATCATTTATGTACACCACAAGCAGCAAGGGACCCAGCACCGAGCCCTGCAGAACCCCACTGGAAACAGACTTTCAGTCACAGAAACATCCCTCCACCATCACCCTCTGCTTCCTGCCTCTCAGCCAACTTTGGATTCCACGTGCCACTTTTCCTTGGATCCAATGAGCTCTTACTTTCTTGACCAGTCTGCCATGAGGGACTTTATCAAAAGCCTTGCTAAAGTCCATGTGAACCACATCAATTGCATTATCCTGATAAGAAACTTGAACTCTCATTATTAGTCCAGTAACATAACTATTACCACATCTCACAGTAAAAAATATGACACATAAGGAGAGGTGGTGGCAAAATGGTATTGTCACAGGACTAGTATTCCAGAGACCCAGGGTAATGCTCTGGTGACCTGGGTTCAAATCCCACCACAGCAGCTGATGAAATTTGAATCCAATAAAAATCTGGAATTAAAAGTCTAATGATGATCATAAAATTATTGTTGTAAAAACCCATCTGGTTCACTAATGTCCTTTAGAGAAACAAATCTGCTGTCCTTACCTGGCCAACATGTGACTCCCAATCCACAGCAATGTGGTTAACTCTTAAAATGCCTTCTGAACATTGGCAATTAGGGATGGGCAATAAGTGTTGGCCTAGTCAGTGACACCCACATCCCATGAATGAATTTTTAAAAAAAGCCCCTTACTGAGTTCTAAACCCTGTGTTAGAAAGAAAGGCAGCAAAATCATGATATATCAAAGAGAAAAAAGTGTTCATTTCTATCACCATTTATGATTTGTTTTGCGTGTGACTTTGTGTTTATTTTTGAGCGGTGCCACTTTACACAAATTTGAAAACAACTGGAATAAATTGAGTGGGCGTAATGTCCGTCACCATGGAATGAAACACAATCCAACAACAGGGGGCAGTCTTTGTGCATGAAATTAAACCACTGTTCCTATTAGCCCCAGTGACTGGAGCCTGGAGGTGACTAACTCTGTCAAGTTCATACATAAAAAGAAGCAGTTTGAAGACTTTGTGCAGGTTTAATTGTTAACTGCACACTCAAGTTAAAGTCTTCCTGATCCAATAGAGGTATTTAAAATGAATAAGGGATCTGATAGGGTAGGGGCAGGCAATGTTTCCTTCAAACTGCTCGATTGCGCAGCAATTGTGAAGTTATCATGCAATCTGCTCACAAGCCATCATCCTTAAGATACCGTGCGCGGCTGCACCAAAACTTTTAAAAGGTATCAGGCATTGAGCAGGCTGTAGAGAGTAAAGACAATTTGGAGGTGCCTTTGGAGATAGGGAAACTGTCTCCTCTGGGGGAGAAATCCAGAAGAAGAGGCACAGTCTCAGAATTAGAACTAGGCCACTTAGGAGTGAAACCAGGAAGCACTTTTTTTGCACAAAGGATAGCAGAAATCTGGAATTCTCTTCCTCAAAAGGCTGTGGATGCTGTGGTCGCTTGTAACTTTCAAGACTGAATTCAAACTGGTTATCTGTAATAAAAGCAAAATACTGCGGATGCTGGAAATCTAAAACAAAAACAAAAATACCTGGAAAAACTCAGCAGGTCTGACAGCCTCTGCGGAGAGGGATACAGTTGACGTTTCGAGTCCGTATGACCCTTCATCAGAACTAAGACATATAGAAATGAGAAGAAAAAGAATAATAATGTTTGCCAGTTCTGACAATAGCTCACAAACCTGAAATTTTGCACTGAATTTCAGCAGTTGGAGACGAGATAGGAGGCGGGAAGACTGGCAAAATGGCAGGAGGAAGCTTTAGGTGGCATGCCTGACATCTTTATGCCATTTACCAGTGGCAGAAAAGATGGCAGACAGCTGGCCCAGAGCCCAATTAAGCCACATGTGGGTTCCCACCTCTGCAGGACTTTGTCAGCAGCAGATGTTAAACCAAGATCCCAATTTCTCTGTCAGGTGGATGTAAAAGATCATGCGGCACGGTTTCAATGAAGAGCAGGGGAGTTATCTCTGGGATTCTGGCTGACAGTTATCCCTCAACCAGAAATACTGAAGAAAAACGAATTAGCTGGGCATCATCGCTTTGCTGTCCGGGGGAGCTTGCTGTGCGCAAATTGGTTGTCGCGTTTCCTACATTAGAGCAGTGACTATACTTCAAAGATACTTTATTGGCTGTGAAGCGTTTGGAACCTCCTGGGATTGTGAAAGGTTCTATATAAATGCAAGTCTTTCTCGCAATCTAGCAGCCTGGGATAATAATCCAGGCCATGTGAGTTATTCAAAATAGGTGAAACTTAATACCCAGGATGTAAAGATGAAAATCTAACCCCAGATTGTAGGAACAGGTTGTCATTCAGCCCCTTGAGCCTGTTCCTCCAGTTAATTAGTAAAGTAAAGACAAAATATCGCAGATGCTGGAAATCTACCTGCCAACACATGGGGATCCTCAGATGAAACCTAGCAACCTCCCAGAGGGCTCTGGGTGGTGAGGGGGGCGTATATTTTGGCCAGTCCATGGCCGATGGAGGGGCCCCTGGTGGCAGTGGCTGCTCCTATAGCAATGGTGCTGATTGTCCACTGAGACCTCCCAACAGCCCTCTGCTCCACCATGCCCCAAATGCCAGGGCCTGCCTTCCAGGTTCGCCTACCCACGACTACTCTTTGAGGACACAGGCCATCGATGAATTGTCATGCTGCAGCTGCAGCCTCAGCAATGGACACAGATAGCGGTGGTGCTGCTGAACTGCAAGCCCTGTCCTGCTATCCACTGAAGCAGGGGTGCCCCCAACCCCACTTTTGGCGCCAGCAGTGGGACTTATGTTAATTTCGCAAAATTCAACCCATTAACTGTTGTCTCTTCACAGATGCTGCCAGATATGCTGAGTATTTCCAGCATTTTCTGATGCCTGTCTGATTTCCAACACCTGCAATAGTTTGCCTTTACTTACTAACAGGCTCAAGGTTATGACTGACATCCTGTTCCTACAATCTGGGGTTAGGTTTTCATCTTTACATCCTGGGTATTAAGTTTCACCTGTTTTCAATAACTCACATGGCCTGGATTGTTATCCCAGGCTGCTAGATTATGAGAAAGACTCACATTTGTATAGCACCTTTCACAACCTCAGGACATTCCAAACGCTTTACAACCAATAAAGTACTTTTGAAGTATAGTCACTGTTCTAATGTAGGAAATGCGGCAACCAATTTGCACACAGCGAGATCCCACATACAGCAAAGTGAAGATGACCAGATAATTAGCTTTTCTTCAGTATTTCTGGTTGAGGGATAACTGTCGGCCAGAATCCCAGAAATAACTCCCAGCTCTTTTATGTCCCTCTGAGAGAGAAATTGGGATCTTGGTTTAACATCTCATTTAAATGTCCAGGAACATAACCACTATGCTGCTCTACACGATTGAGTCCTTAACACAAAGCAACCCATAATTTTGCAATATGTCAGCAGTCTCACTACAGAAGGGGCAAATATTACAATGCTGGGTAACTTGCAGTTTCCTCTATTATGCAATCAACAAAGCTTGACAATTATATACTTCAGATAATATGTAACAGAATCTCCAAGAATTACTTTACAGGAATAGTACATCTTGTATTTTGAAGAAGAGCAAGGGAGTCCTGGCCAATATATATCTCTCAACAAGCATCACTTAAAAAAAGCTTAGCTGCCCATCATCATATTGCTGTATTTGGGAGCTGGCTGTGCACTTTGGAATGTCCCAAGATGTTGAGAAGTGCATGTTTGTTCATTCCTGAAATATTAAACAAAAGGCGATATTGAAAAGGGTTAAAGCAGGTATCAGCTGGCTTACCAATGACCCCTGCTGGGAAATGTTTGTGTGTGTAAGTGAGTAAATGTGTATAGCTGCCTTTGGCTTTTCACTGGATTAATACAAATAATTGTTGGCTCATCTAGGTTCCAAATGAAGAACACCTGTACTTTTAGGGGTAAAGAAAAGAGCATCCAAGAATCTTAGAGATGAAATAAATCATCACGCTGCCAATACAAACTACCCACAGAAGCCTGTACTAAACATTTACTGGGTAGTATGGAAAATTAAAGAAACAATAGGCTAAAACGCTACAGATTCTTCAAGAGTTTCATCATTTCTCCAGCTTCCTTAAGGATGATTGCATGTCAATGAACAGAACCAACAACTATAACTCACATTTATATACCATCTTTGATACAGTAAAATGTCCAAATGCACTTCTAGGAGCATTAACAGGTAAAATTTGACACCAAGCCTCGAAAGGAGATATTAGGACAGGTTCAGAAGCTTGGTTAATGAGGTAGGTTTTAAAGAGTGTCTTAAAGGAGGAGAGAGAGGCAGAGATTTAGGGAGAGAATTCCAGTGTTTAGTGCCCAGATAGCTGAAGACAAGGCTGGGAATGGTGAAAGGATTAAAATCAGGAATTCTCAAAAGCTCAGAAAAAAACCTTGCATTTATACCTTAGGCAGTCCTCTTCGGATGGAGAATGACTTGCTTCTGGTTCCGTGGGTTCTAAGAAGTCTGCTAAATTCAGTGAGCAATCTGCAGACTCTTCCACGTATGGGGTAGGTGGTGCTTGCAGGGTTGGGTAGATGAGTTGTTTGGAGGTTTGTGTGCTCCCTCCAACACCTGGACTTCACCTCTGCATGTTCCCGACGAAGTGCCTTCCTGAATAAACCACTTCTGGTCAGTCACATCTCCCATGAGTTGACAGGTATGTTTGGCCTCTTCAAGGATGCTTTGAGGACATCCCTAAAGCTTTTCCGCTATCCTCCTGAGAGTGTCTTGCCACGACCAAGTTCAGAATAGAGCAATTGCTTTGGGAGTCTGTTGGCAAGCTTGTGAACAACATAACCCAGCCAGCGGAGCTGCTTTTGAGTGATTAGCACCTCAATGCAACATAGCTTGGGAGTGGACAATGCTTTTAGGCCGCATTTATAGTGTTTTTCACAACCAATGCATGTCTCAAAGCACTTTACACCCAATGGATTACTTTTGTAGTGTAGTTTGTGTTGTAATGTAGGAAATGCAGCAGCCAATTTGCCCAGAAGCAAGCTCCCACAAACAGGAATGGGAGAATGACAAAATAATCTGTTTTTTGTGGAAAAGTGATGATATTTATGCTGTTTAAGGGGGGGTGGGGCAGGTGAAGCTGGATAGATAGCCAGCGATAGGTGGGGGCAAAGGAGGGATTGACAAAGATGTCATGAACTCAAGGATATCTCTCCTCCTTTAAGGGCAGGTTTTTCCGGTCCACCCCCGCTCGCCGATGCATAAGATGATGTGGGGATACATCGGGCGTGTGTCCCACGTCATTTAGATTGTCAGTTCGGCTGCACGCCTGCCAAACTGTCCACGGCCTATTAAGGCCATTAAAAAAACCAATTAACGTGATTGATGGAGCTGCCCGTCCAATCTTAAGGGTAGTAGGCAGGCCCAAGGCCTAGGCGGGCCTCGGAAAAAGCATGAAACCTCATCCACGGGCGGGATGAGGTTTCATGAGGGTCTTTAAATTTTCAGGAAAGGTTTCAATAGAAGTTATGGACATGTCTCAACCCATGTGATACATGAGGAGACGGGGCAGGGAAATTTTTCAAACCTCTTTATTTCAAGTTTTACATTGGAGACAATCTCCCTGAGGCAGCACTTAGCCTCAGGGATATCTGTGCGCTCTTTCGCACGCATTCTCGAAAGAGTGCACCCCAGGCTGAGGGAATCCTCCCCCCCACCCAGACAGGGAGCGCATAGCGCTTCCTGTCGCACGTCACACTGGACTGGCCAAAAAACGGCTGCGCGCCCCCGATCGGGGCCTGCTCTCGCTCCTCCCCTCTGACCCGGGGGGACAATGTTGGCCTAAGACACTCTTTAAAACCTACCGCGTAGACCAAGCTCCTGACCCTGTCCTAATATCTCCTTTAGTTCATGACATCTTTGTCAATCTCTCCTTTTTCCCCACCTATCAGTGGCCTTCTATCCAGCTCCACCTGCCTCATCCCCCTTAAACAGCATAAATTTAATCACATTTCCACTTCCCTTCAGCTCTGAAGAAGGGTCATACGGACTCGAAACGTTAACTTTGTTCTTTGCTCTCCTCAGATCCTGTTGGACCTGCTGAGTTTTTCCAGCATTTTCTGTTTTTGTTTCAGATTTCCAGCATCTGCAATATTTTGCTTTTAATCTGTTTTTTGTGTTGTCGATTGAGGGATAAATATTGACCACTTCTTCAAATAGTGCCAAGAGGTCTTTTTACATCCACCTGAGAAGGAGGTCAGCCTTTGGCTTAACTTCTCATCCAAAAGACAGCACCTGTGAATGGCAGCACTCCCTCGGTACTGGAGTGAGTGCCAGAATTAGAGTGTCCGTTTTGATTTTTTTTTTGTGCCCAAGTCTTGGAGTAAGGTTTAAACCCAGAACCTTGTGACTCAGAGGTGAGAGTGCCACCCGCACAGCCATAGCTGAGACTCATGCATTAGAGGAGTGCAGATATCTTGGTGTATTGTAGGGCTGGAGGAGGTTACAGAGATAGGGAAAGGTGAAGCTATGGAGTGATTTGAAAAGAAGAATGAGAATTTTAAAGTTGAGGGGTAGCCAGACAGACACCAATGTAGGCGAGTGAACACAGGGATGATGGTTGTATGGGAGAGCAGAATTTTATGGAGAGTTCAAGTTTATGGAGGTGGGAGATAGGATCCTGAACCTGAACCTGAATAGGGTGGGATTGTGAATGAGAATTCCCTTCCCATTGCAATGGGAAAGAGGGACATTGAAGCTAACACTGGAAATAGGTTCAAGGAACAAATAGGAGACATTTCTGGAGAGAGAGCTGGTTCAAGAATGTTTTAAGGTGGATTTTTCAGAGGAAGGGCTTGCCTAGACTGAATAGCATATTATTGTTTTTAACAATTGTCTTTTTTTTAAGTTTCCACACCTATTTTCAAAAGGCTTCATTGGATAGCAATCAAGAGGAAAAATCCCTGAATGATTTCTTCCTCTTTAGCCTAAAGAGATTAATTGTAAACCTCTAACTGTTGCCTAGCACATCCAAAGTTAATTTAGCAGAGATTAAGTGATTACTCAGCATAGAGCTTTCTTTTCATTCAAGTCCATGATCCAATACAATGTGGCACTCAGCATCTCACACACCAGTAGCATCCTTAGACTTCATCTTCGTGCTGCACACAATTGTAGATTTTCATTCATAAAACACCACTGAATTTGGAATTATCCCAACAGAGTACTAGATGCTCTAAATTACTCTGGGAGTGTCCAACATTTTCTTTATGAAAGAGAATCCTAATACCTCAATTTTAACCACTTCTCCAAACGAGAGTGTTGTGGATGGAGGTTAAAATCTGGGCAGTGTCCTTTCATCTCCATTTGTGCCATGGTCCCACCTGCTGCCTCTGTAACTTCCAGATTTCAGAGGTGCTTGGGGCAGGCAGATGAAGGCCTACTAAACATACAAAAGTCTCATTGCAGATAGGAACCCAACATTGTTTTCATTCAGGATCACGCAAGTTAATCTGAGGGCCAGAATTGCTGGTGACACATATCACCAAACAGAATAAGAGCCAGAAAAATTAGTAAAATTATTTTTTTTTTGTTGTTGGGGTTGATGCAGAACTAGAAACTCTCTATAAGACTATTGGTTTGACCTCAGTAATAGAGAAGACGCTCAAGGTGATCATGGAAGATGTTCTACATGTCGTCTAGAGAGAGAAGGGTTATTCAGCAACACCCAACATGGTTTCTGGGAAATGGTCATGCCTTATTAAGTTGACTTTTTTTTAAAGAAATCACAAGGTTAGTTAATGTGGGACAGCTCAATAGGTATTCCCTGGATGTTCAGAAAGCATTTGGTAAGGTCATTGACCAGGTCAATTGCTCATTCTCCACAATGCAACAGACTGATTTCAAAGCATGAGCCAGTTTCAGATAGTTTCGTTTCTCTCCCTCCCTCTCTCTCTCTCACATGATCAATGATCACACATGTAGGCAGGCAATCGACAGGGTTAGATGCAGAGTAAAGCTCCCTCTACACTGTCCCAATGAAAAAATGCCAGGCAGGCACAGCGTAGATTAGATAGAGACTGAAGCTCCTGCTGTGCTTCAGCCGTTGTGTTTGGATGCTGATATCAGGAGAGTATGCACCAGTCTGATTTCCCTCCTTGTTTCCCAATGCTATCCACAATCTGATAATGCTGGTTGATTTTGGATTGTTGGCCCAATTCAATCCAAGTTAAAACGTCATCAAAATCAGTTCACAAAGAATTCTTCCAAATGTCAAATGGGAAGAGACAAGAGAGAAATTATTTGAGAGTAGTTATGATCTGGAATGCGCTGCTGAGAGTGTGGTGGAAGCACATTCAATTGTATCTTTCAAAAAAGAATTTGATTAGTACTTAAAACAAAACAGATTATGGGCTAAGAGCTGAGAATTAGGTGAGGGTATTAAGAGTTGCGGAATCAAGGTGTTGATAGAGTTAAGATTCACTTCAGCTTTAATCTGGTTGAATAAAAGCAGAACAGACTGAATGACTTCCACCTGTTCCTACGGGCGAAATTTTATGGCAGCGGGATTTTACGTTCCCGCCAAAGCCAGTGAAGTTTAGAATGTTTCGCCACATTTTATGGCCCTGTTCCCGCTGAAACAGGGCCTTAAAATTCTGCCCTATGAGTTGAACTAATTGTAAACCTCTTTCAAAGAGTCAGCGCAGGCACAATGGACTGAACAGCCAGCCGTCTGCTGTGCTGTAAGGTTCCACAAGAAGGGAAAACAATGCCCCCCTTGAATCTGACAGGTGGCAGAAGCCCATGAGATGCCAACCATTGCTAGTTGGACACTTGAACACTCGAGGATCCACTTGGGAAATTCCGAGAGGAGAGGACGGAAAAGCTCAGAAAGAAAACTTGCTTTTTTCCTCCAGTAAACACAGTTGATGCTGTTGAGAGGGGGACGGGGGATGGCCCTGGAGCACAGCTGGCTGAAATTAGACAACATCTGGAGAATAAATATGCTCCTTTGTGTTGAGGAAAGGATCACAGGGGTGAGGTTTAACAGCGCTGGCAAGTAAACTTCCATGTGTTTTTGTTCTTGTAGACTTTGTAATAAAATATGAGGATTCACAATAAAGTAGTGAGTTCACTTTACCATTGTGACCCCCTATCTGTGTCAGGCAACCCGGACACACAATGGCTTTGTCCCTCTCCTCTCCCCTTATTCACAGAGTGCTACCAATTACAGAATGTGACACCAAGGATTCTGTTTAACGGCTTGCTCCATCTTGACTGGCCTGCAATATTATCCTGAATCTGAGGAACGAAGCTCAATCTGCTGTTAGCGGAATCTAGGACTGGAGACGTAGCTTAAAAATTGGAGCCAGACCTTTCAGAAAAGAAGCAAGGAAACAAGACATCTGTATATAAAATGTGATAGAAGCTCAAATGTCAATTGATGCAAGATCAATTGTTAATTTTAAACCTGAGATTGACAGATCTTTGCTAACTAAAGGCACTAAGAGATATGGGGCAAAGGTGGGTAAGTGGGGTTATGTCACAACTCAGCCATGATCGCATTGAGTGGCAGAACAGGCTGATAGGGCTAATTGGCTTCTCCCTATTCCTATGTTCTTTTGAATAATGCTATGAATTAGGAGTTCATACGAACACAGGGGCCAATTTTCACTTGGGGAAAATTGAGGTTAATGGTGGGGGCAGGGGTAAGTACCTAAAAATAGCCTTACTGCTTCGTTAACCCTCAAAGATTGTCCCCCTGTGACTTTGACTGTAGCCTATATGGCCGGTCACCAGTGGTTGGCCCCTTCACTCGTCTGTAACAGGGTCCGACCGATATGGTTGGAAGCAGTTGCAATTTCAAGTGATGCATGGGTGAAACCTTTGCATCGAGTGCCCATGAAACAGCTAGAAATGATTTTTTAAAGCTGAATATTATTTTTGGTGGAGTGAGTTTCATTTGGCCGCTGCCTGTTTCACTGGCTAACTAAGAGGTGGTGAAAATGGTAGGGGGTGCATCATGCGTGTTCCACCCATTTATACCAGGCTTTAAGAGGTGTAAACAGTGTCCTGAGCCTTCCCAAAAGCTTGCTAACCTGCTGCCAGCTCATTCAAGACCCCATTGGGATTGCCTCGCAACCCCTACCTCGACCTCATTAACAGCCAATTTTCTAACATCTCACAACAGGGTGGAAAAGACTCCTGTACTCTGTGTGACACCAGATGACTATTTCCCTTCAGTTAAACAGCAGAGCCTTCACTATGGTAGGGTCAAACAGCACATATTTCTTGCATTAAACAGAAAATGTTGGAAATACACAGCAGGTCTTTTAATGTTTCAGGTCAAACCTTTAATCAGAACTGATGAATGGAACTGATTTCTGATGAAAGGTCATCGGCCTGAAACGTAAAGTTTGTCTCCGTCTCCACAGACACTGCCGGACCTGCTGAGTATTTCCAGCATTTTCTGACTTATTTCAGATTTCCAGCACTTGTAGTGTTTTGCTTTTGTAATACTTTTCTTGCAGATTGTTTTTGTTATACAGATGTTGTCGCTGATACCTGGACTGTGTATCAGTGACACACAAGAGTGCTAGACAAATTCCATCAGCAATGCCTCTGCTGCAAACTCCGGATTCAATATGAGGACTGTTAAATAAATTCCAGTGCCCTTCTTGAAGCCAGGACGACAAGGATTCAGGCAAACCTCCTGCAAAATCAACTACAATAGACTGGATACTGTGTCCAGATGGTAGAAAAGCACCTCCCTTACTAGGTCCTCTTCTCAACTCTCAAGTGGCCAGAATTCCAGGTGAGGACAAATAAAATGCTTTAAAGACACCCTGAAGCTCTTCCTGAAGTGCAGCAGCATTGACCGTTAATGATTGGAAGGAACTTGCTACCAATTGTTCAAAATGGCGACAACTTGTCCATCAAGCTGCACCACACTTTGAGTCCAAATGTCTTAATGATGAGGCAGAGTGGCAGCAGAGAAGGAAAGAAAGGGAAGCAAATCCTGCCCTCTGGATTCCACTACATTGTGGGATGTCCCACCCCATGTGCCCAAAGATCTTCGGGTTGAGAATTAGCCTGTTCAGTTGCCTGAGGACCCATGGCACCATCTTCGAGCTGAGGGACAGCTGTTGGGGTGCCACCTGGCCAGCTCTGCCCATTAGACCAGCCGTAGGTCACAGGTGAGAACGATGTCAGCCTCTGCCAACACTGTGTAAATACAAGAAGCAAGCTCACTGCACATTGTACTGGCTTTGCACTAGCAGTTGTGTGTTCAAGCCAGACTTAGTCTGTTTCCCTTATATTCCCCATGTTATGGCTTTCAGCTTCTAGCAAATTGCAGATTGGAAGAACATAACCAACATATCGAGGTGAGGATCCATTACGGGGAGACACTGGCTGGTTAATCCTTGAGGCTCTTTCTTGGAGCAATGTCATCAGATTGCAGCCCCATCAGGTCTGTTGCCTTTGTTTTACCTGCCGATTGGTATGGTAGTATGGTGGTTATGTCACTGGACTAGTGATCCAGAGTCCTGGACAACTGATCCAGAGACATGAGTTTAAATCCCATTACAGCAGCTGGAAAATTTAAATTTGGTTAATTAAATAAATCTGGAATAGAAAGCAAATGTCAGTAAAGATGACCAAGAAAGTCCTGGTTTGTTGTAAAAACCCATCTGCTTCAGTAATGCCCTTTTGGGAAGGAAATCTGCCATCTTTACCTGGCTTGATCTACATGTGACTCCAACGTAGTTGATTCTTAAATGACCTAGCAAGCCTCTCAGTCCACTTGTCCGAGGGGACTTCAGTTATATTGAAGAAGCCAGCTCATCGCCACCTTCTCAAGGGCAATTTGGGGCAGGCTAGCATTGCTAGCGAAGCCTGTAATTGAGAAAAAAAAGGAATTCATGGCTTATGGTATCCAAGAAATGTCAAAACTGGAACAGACAATGGGCAGGATTTTACAGCCACTCCTGCCCAGCAGGATATTATAGTCCCACCAAACTCAAAGGACATTTATCCGCTGGGGGAGACACAAACTGTGGCTGTAAAATCCTGGACAGTGTGACCTATTTACTGCAAGGTAACCCTGTAGCACTGCACACGCAAGCCAAGCCTGCTCCTAGGCACCTGCCTCTTGGAATGGGGGAGCATTGTCACTGCTGCATGTTGTCTGTATCTGGGTGAGTTTATCAGTCAACAGCTGGAAAGAATCTTGAATATCTGCAATAGGAAACATCAAAGACAATCAGTTGGAGGAAAAACTGCGCAAAGACCAGAGCGAGAAGTTACAGACAATTTCCAACAACTTCAGGCTATCGGTGCCTTCAAATAATGTGGGCACCAGAGGTGTACATTTAAGGAAGGCATTATAGGACCTTGCAGAATAATATGCATTGACTTGCATTGTTACATTTCTGTGACACGACATCGCCTAAATGTTAATTGAATGGAAGCCCTTTTTGTTAATGTTGGCACTGTTGATTTGAGAAGCCTTGATGCAATCTACAATCACCACTTTTTCATCATTGAATCTTTCCTAATTCCAGTTCCAACCCTATTGTTCAGTCTCAGTCAACATTGCAGGTCAATGGCTTCGAGTCGGAAGTTCTGACGAAAGGTCAATGATCTGTAATGTTGGACAGAATTTTCCCAGCTTTATGGAAATGGCTTTGAAAGTGGAGGACAGGAAAATTGGAGGTAAAATGTCGGGATGACTCCCTGACATGTTCCCGCCTCCTCACAATTCTTCTGGAGATAATATCTATCCACGCCACGTTGGTGGAAGGCCAATGTGGGTCATAATTGAAACAAAAACAAAAATTGCTGGAAAAGCTCAGCAGGTCTGACAACATCTGTGGAGAGGAAGAGAGAGTTAACGTTTCCAGTCCGTATAACTCTTCTTCAGCCATACGGACTCAAAACGTTAACTCTCTCTTCCTCTCCACAGATGTTGTCAGACCTGCTGAGCTTTTCCAGCAATTTTTGTTTTTGTTTCAGATTTCCAGCATCCGCAGTATTTTGCTTTTATCTTTTAAGTAATAATTGAACTAATTAGTGGCCATTTTTAGAAGGGATTTGAATTTTTTTGGGACGCATGGGACCCCTTTGTCTGCAGCTCACCTACTTGGAGGAGGTGAGAGCACAGCTGCCTGGTTATCTGGCCTGCAAAGGCTTGTGAATCCAAGCATTTCACTTGCAGAATAATCCAATGCATAGCGCTGGGCATGAGGGATTGGCTGCCACTGTCATCATCAGCATTGCAGCTTTATCTTGTGCCGACCTCTCCTGCTTCGTGCAGCTGAACGTCACAGTGAGGCTGTCAGCCACCCTCCACTTCGGGCCCTCCGATGTCTCTGAGCCGTCCACTGTGCTAATAAAATTAAGCTGGAAGGCGTGTTGCTGACCTGGGCAGCTTCATGACCTGAGTATGACCCCAAAGTTGCGTTCCCGACGCTCATGGCAAAATTCAGCCTGTTAGTTCTGTTTCTCTTTCCTTTGATCTTGCTGAATGTTTCCAGCATTTTCTGCATTTATTTATAACTAAGTCTCCCTTGCTTTGCTCAAACACTACTTGTTTCATTCTACCATTAAGCTATGGATAAACTGACCAAGCAGCATAAACTGTTTGAAGCTGGAGCTTCTTCAGAGGTAAACCATGGGTCATATCTGAAAAGGCAGTTTCTGGTTTTGCATATTTTCTAAGTCGATCTTTTGTACTGGGCCAGATAGGCTAGGTTAACAGGCTAACATCTCTGACAGTGCAGCACTCTGCCGGGAGCGTCAGCTTAGATTAAATGCTCCAATCTCGAGGGGCCTTGAACTCATGAACCTCTGAGTCAGATGCACAAGTGCTGCCCCATTGAACCAGAGCTGGCATGGAGGAGAAGAAGAAAGTGACGACAAAAGGGGTCTTGAAAGGGGAGCTGAGAAGCAGGGGTATGAAGTACAGGAAAACAAGCCTTTTTGAGTTACCAGGCTGATAGCACCTAAAGTAGGGGTGGACATTCATTCAGGCTGGAGATGCCATTTAACAAGTTTTTGGTTTTAACAAGCTATTCAGAGCCACACACAAAATGAATTATGTTAACAATTAATCTATCTTTAAAATTTGCGTTTGGCATTTAAGTCATAAAGAACCCTTCATGTCATTTCCACACTTACTAGAAAGAACAACATTTATTAACATGTTAACAAACATGATCAAGGTTTTCCAAAAACTTACCTGAACCATTGCTATTATTGTACACAATTAAAACTGGTTGGTAGACAACTGCTGTTAAATTTTCTTAAAAGGCATAAACTTCAAGCAGCTATAAACTTCCAGGCGATATCATATGCAAATGATCAAACACCTATTTTAATTTTATTTAAAAAAAAATAATTTTTGCCCTGATTTTTTTTGAGTTGTGTGTATAAAAGCGGTTGCACAATCACAACATATAGGCTTACTCTTGTAGATTGAAAATTGGGTAAAGAGAAACAAAGCAACTGACTCAATGAGACCAATGAAGTCTCTGATGTGCTTCACTCAGAGAATTGAAGTCAGGCATCATCTCTGCTGCTGAACTGCAAACCATTGCTGCAGGGTGATCAGTGCTTTTTGAAGATCTATGTTCTGATGTATTGAATTTCAGCACAGAAAATGTCAGCTCGCATATGTACGTTGATCCAAACAGTACAAGCATCATCCAGGATGAGCCTTGATTTTTGGAGAGCTGTGTTCCATGAGAGAACCCAGGAAGCAGCACTGAAAGCCGTGCAAAATTGGAAGCCTTAAACCAGCTAATATTTCACCCCTTTTCTATTTTTCTTTAGCTCTGTTGAAGAGACATGCGGACTCGAAACGTTAACTGTGCTCTTCTCCACAGATGCTGCCAGACCTGCTGAGTTTTTCCAGGTATTTTTGTTTTTTGTTTTGGATTTCCAGTATCCACAGTTTTTTGCTTTTATCTTTGAGTTTGAGGTTACCTGGAGCGTTGCCAACATCAAATATGAACGGTGAGGATACCAGAGGCAGGTCATTTTCTATCATTCTAAAATCTTCATATCAGTGAGAAAATTCAGTGTGCAGATCATGTAGTGATAACATGTACCTTTTCAGTTTATGAATGTAAATGGTAACCTATCACAAAATAGGGAAACAAATGAACTTGTTGTATTCTATTTGATGAAAAGATTAAGTTTGTGATAAATGACATTTATTGGCTTTTATTCAAAAATCACCAAGAAGCTCACAGTAAAATTGGTATTAATGCATCACATCTTTCACTGAACAACAGGAAAAATCACTGGAGGCTGTAAATCAGCGCACATCAAAATTAGGAATGGAGTGGCCAACACTGGTGAGTCTGGCCACCAACAGAAGTTCCAATCAGACAGGCAAACACAACTGTTGGTTCACCTGCCTGTGATATCAATAGCGAATTTAAGATTGGCAAGCTAATCCATTTTGTTCAATTGTGGAAAATCCAAATCTTTGGCTTGTTTTTGAAAATTAAAATAAATCTCCACTCTCAATTCCCACACTCTTTTCAAAGCTTTATCCAAACTAAGCCAACTTGAATTGGTGTGATACAGAACATCTATAATCCACCTTTCAGATTCCTCAAATAGAGTTACAAATTGCTCAAATGCAGTTGATCACTTTCGTAACTTTGTTCAAGGCATTGCTTAGTTTTAGAACACTTTTACAGAGGACCTCTTGAACTACACAATGCAGAAAAGTAATTTTTCTGTTCTGGGCTTGTGTCTCCAACTTGGCCTTGAGTTCTTTTCACTCATGTCTCATGTTTGCCTGTCTGATTGGAACTTCTGTTGGTGGCCAGACTCACCAGTGTTGGCCACTCCATTCCTAATTTTGATGTGCGCTGATTTACAGCCTCCAGTGATTTTTTTTCCTGTTGTTCTGTGAAAGATGTGATGCATTGATACCAATTTTTCTGTGAGATTTTTGGTGATTTTTGAATAACAGCCAATAAATGGACTGTGCCTTTGACATCACAACTCTCATTGAGTGCCAAAGCAAAATAGGAGAAGTCGTTCACCTTTTCAACTGCAGATTCGGGTTCTCAGATAAATCCTCAACTCACCCCACAATAGCTCACCTCGACAAGCAAATGATCACAAACTACCTCTTCTAGTCTGGGCACAAAGTCACTGCACATTCAACCATCCACTCCTTCCTAAACTCTCCTTCAGACAACAGTTTGCTGTTCTTGACGATTGTGTGTGTCATCACACAGCTTTTTCTTGTAATTCCTTCCTGTGCCACTGATAAAAAACATTGCTTTTTGCACACTAGCAACCACATTATCAACTTTATTTGCTTTCTCTCCGGCAAACAGTTTTTAATATTTGGATGCATGTTTACTCTCAATACGCCGATTCAAATTGTACTTTGAACATGACCATGCTTCCTTTGCAAATTAACCATACAACTTCTCCATCTGTATTGATAAAAAATTATAAGTCCATTCTTTGTGAAATATTTGGCATTCAGCATATATCTTTCTCTTTGTTGTTTAGTTCATTCCAAAATTTTGGTTCGGGTGCAAGCAGATTTTTCTGGTGGGTCCGGACACACCAGCAAAATCCAGTGAGGCCCAAACTGGGAACAAGTACCCAAAGAGAGGCTTTTTTATTCACATGTGCAATGGTGATGTGTGTGTGTGTTGCCTAGATGAGTGGTTCTCAACTTTTGAAAGTTGAAGGACCTCTTTTCAAATGGATTAGTTATCGCAGCTGCCCTCATCTCAGTTATAACAATATAAGGTGATCATAATTTTAAAGGGCTGCATTTGCAGTTTATCTGAATAATGCTTTTAAGAAAACAGATATTTGCTCATATATATCAGATATGCAGATTTTCCCCAATGTTACTTTTGTGTAATTGATTGGAATTAAATAATTATTGTTTAATAAATATTTGAAATCAAAAGTGTTGGCAACATTGCTAAAGAAGAGAATAAACACCACAATGAACAGGATTGGCCAAATCACCTGTTTTATATTGTAATTTCTGTGTAATGAATATTCTGTTCAAAAAGTAATACATCAACGCCACTTACCATATGAAATGTTCATGGAATAAACAACAACATAAATGTTTGTTGTCAGATCAATAAAAATATTTGATTGGCACAGCAACTGGTAAATTTAATAAGTGAGTTATACAATGCTCACAGGTGATCTTATGGGACAGTGAGTAGAATCTCTGCCTCTGAGCCAGAAGTTTTGGGTTCGAGTCCCACCCCAGGACTTGGTGGCCAAGGAAGATGTGTTCATTATGTGGCAAATCCTTCTAACACATACTAATGGCAGGTGGTAAGAATGGAAGAGATTCCTGGTCAACCAGGTGATGGAAAGGAAGTTGGAGCCTCTACCATCACCATCCATAAGTGCCAGTTATGTAAAAGTGCATGTTATCGCTACAACTTGGACTATCTGAGTGATCTGTGATATGTTGCCAGTATGGTCACTGGTACTTTAAAGTATTTCAGTGAATTCTGTTCCAGTGTTCAACACAAAGTCAGCAGAAGTTAGGGGACAACCAGATGTTCACCTTCATTACAATCTTCAAGCTTCTTCCAGCACTCTCTCGTGCACAGTCTCCTCCTTACATGGTGGCTGCACTCTGTTCCTGCCTTACACCAAACCTGCCTCCAATCATTGCTCACTAACTTGCTCTTCCTTTGATCATAAGAACAAGAGGAGACCATTTAACTTCTCAAGCCTGTCTGCCATTCATGAGATTGTGGCTGACCTGCAACCTAATGCCACATATTAATTTTTGTTATCAATAATCAATCAATTTCAGTTTTAAAATTAGCAGTTGATCTAGCAATTGCTGTTTGCGAAAGAGAGTTGCAAACTTCTACCACGAAGTGTTTCGTAATTTCAGTGTTGAAAGGCCTGATCTAATTTTTAGGCTATACCCCCAGCTCTAGGTTCCCAAACAAGCAGAAATAGTTTCTCCCAATCTGTTTCCATTCATTAAAGTTCTAAACCTGGGAAGCTGATTTCCTTGATACACCATGCCCCCTGACCCTCCCAAGTTCCTTTGAAAAGTCCTTTCCTCCTAAAAACAAGGTTCTGGATCTTACTCTTCAGAATATTTCGCAGACCCCAGGAAGGGCTCTTTGGGCACCTAGGGGTGCATGAATCCCAGTTTGAGAACCTCTGTGCCAGACAGAGCGGCAGGCTGGATATGACCCCCGCAGGTATTTTGCCCACCACTGATCTTTAGCAGCTGAGGTAGCGTAAGCATCTGGTCTGACACTACAGCGGCTGATGGGTAGATTAATTAATTAGGACCATCAAATCTTCTGTGGATTGGATAATTCTTTGGACCTGGGATCAGTTGGTAAGCAGTCTGCACCAGCGGTTAAAGGGAAGATGCGGAATAGAAGAAAATCCAATGTCTGGAGATGGATGAAACAAGGACACATTCTAATATGCATAGAGGCCCATGTGCCACATCTGGTCGGGGGTGGAGAGAGAGTGGTCAGGAAGCAGATCATCAAGTTGCCCATTGCTGAATGATCTAAAATAAACCACCAAAGAGAGAAAGTATTAATGAGACGCTGTGGTTAATGGTCTGACTGCAAAGAGGTTCCAGTTACAGGACTTGCTAATTATGCAGCCATCCCTTTATGTTGTGCTTTATTGGAACATGGCTCAGAATGTCTTTTTGCCCATAAGGGGTGCTTCATCTGTGGGGTTTCTGATGTGATTCGCTGTGTTTTGAAGAGTGTCCCTCAGTCAATGTAGGAGGTTGAATAGAAAGTGTGCTGAGGAAACTGAACAGGCTCCTGTTCACAATTAATCTGAATAGCATTTTGACCATTTTGAGAAAATGAAGCTATGTGAGACTTATAATTAAAGTATTAAACTTGTGGTGGGAAAGACTCTGTCATTAGCACAGGCTCCCTCTGGGCTGCATGGTAATTCCATTGATAGTAAACATTTATTTTGAAAACCGAGGGAGTATATTGGATGTTGTTTCAGAGCAAAACAAATTAAATCTTAAAATGGTACTGACTCATAGGCTTTATTGCAAGGTAGAGGATAAGAGACAGAAGGTTATGCGAGTTTGATCCTTGGCGTTCACACAGGGATAAATTGAGACTTTCCTGTGTGTGTGGATTACATCTTGGACATCCGCATGGACATCACTGAGTGTTTGTCCCAATGGCACTGGACCAACCACCTAATTCAACTTGTTCTGCTGCTGTTCAAATTGCTCATCTATACCGATTTTCAAAAACAATTGGCATATTCCACCACCGCCAAACACACAGACCATGAACGGGGTCTCTACATATTCTTTCCAATTTTTTCATAAATTGTGTAAAGGTACATTACAATATAATTCAACTGTGCTGGTTCACATAATGAATTATAGATCAGCTTGGGTTGATCCAGGGTGCCTCACCCCACTCACAATGCAGATTGCACCTATGTTTAAACAAACACCCTGTGGGTTTTTACTTCAGTTCCAGCCCTTCAGTCCACTATGGTCCTAAACTATGGCCTTTCCCCCAATGAACCTTTGCAACAACTCCCTAAACTTCAGATCGTCCCTCAGCACAGAGTCCTGGACCTTTAAGTGTGCTGGGCTGCAGCACTTGATTGTGGACAGTTCTTTGCACTAAAAAGACCAGTGAAAAGGAGAGCAGGCAGTAAGACCTGGACAACATTCAAGCTTGGGCTGATAAGTGGCAGGTAACATTCATGCCAGACAAGTGCCAGGCAATGACCCTCTCCAACAAGAGAGAATCTAACCATCTGCCCTTGACGTTCAACAGCATTACAATCATTGACTCTCCTGCCATTAACATCCCAAGAGTTAGCATTGATCAGAAATTTAACTGGACCAGCCATAGAAATACAGTGCCTACGAGAATATTGCAGATTCTTGGATTTCTGCGGCAAGTCACTCACGCTCAAACAACACTAAAGAAGCTTGACACCATCCAGTACAAAGCAGTCAACTTGATCGGTAACCCATCCAAAACATTAATGTTCCCTCCCTTCAACCATGTGCACAGTGTGTACAATCTACAAAATGCACTGCAGCAACTGTGAAGCCTCATTCGACAGCACCTTCCAAACCTGTGGCCTCGACCATCTAGAAGGAGAAGGGCAACAGGCACAGGGAACACCACTGCAGGCTCTCCTTCTGACTTGAAACTATACTGCCGTTCCATCATTGTCTTTGAATCAAAATTGCCAAACTCCCTCACTAGCAGCACTGTGCATGTACCTGCATCACATGGACAGTAGTGTTTCAAGCTCACTACCTTCTGATAGGCTATAGGGATGGACAAGCAGTGGCATGCTATAAACAAATAAAAAACAGCTGGAATGAAGGTCAGTGCTTCAATCCCTCTACTATAAGGGTTTCAAAACAGTTTGGACTTGGGTTTATGGTTGGGTTCTAGGCTGTACCTTCCCATTGCTCAGGTATTGCTACTGCACTTTTACTAGCCTGTGTCAACCTAACTGTCCGAGTGGGATTTATTCAGCAATATGCTCCAAAGGGTTCAGCCCTCTTTCTGGTTAATGTCAGATAACAGCACCACTGATATTTTTTCTTTGTTCTTTCTCCCTCTAGACTCTGCAACCTTTTGTTGCCCTAAACCTTTGTAGTTTTAGTGATGGCAATGCCTCAGGTGGAGTTCAACTTGAACGGGTTGGTACCTTCTGCTACCTTGGGTCACTCATCACAGAGGATGCAGAGTCTACCTAAGAAATTCACTTAACAAAGGCCATGGCATTGTGAGCTCACTTAAAAGAGTATTGAGTAGCCACAGCATCTCGGTTACAATGAAAATCTGTCTTCTGAAAGCCCTTGTGTGTCTGGTGATAATGTAGGGCTGGGAAACTTGGACCATCAAGAAGAAGAGTGACGAGACTCCAATCAGAGCATTTGAAATGAAAGGACTCAGATGAATATTACATGGGTCATGGATGCCAACCCGACAAACGAGTGGGTGTTCGAGAAAGCTGCTGGTAAGAGGAACTTGTTTGAGGCAATTTGGAAAAAGATGCAAGGCTAAACACCTGGAAAACATGCACAAAGAAGATTCAGGATGACGTGAATGGATAATGTCAGAACGTGGACTGGCGTCTCTAAGGATCAGGCATTGAGGGCAGCGGAGAATAGAAATCATTGGAGGAAGATTGTTCATTGTGTGGCCAACCCTCGGAACAAGGACAGATGAGAGAAGAAGCCTCAGTGGGAACATTAAGTCCAGTTCAGGACTCCACACTTTAAGAAGCGTGTCAAGGCTCTGAGGAGGGTGCAGAGGAGATATAAAAGAAAAGAGAGAGAGAGGAAAATGCTCCTCCAAATGCAGTAGCTGTTAGTTTTATACACTGAAGTTAAAATTCAATAAAAATAAAAGAAAGATTTGCATTCATGTAGCAACTTTCAGGACCTCCAGACATCACAAAATGTCTACATCCAATTTCTGGTCATCGTTGTAATGGAGGAAACATGACATCCAATTTGCACAAAGCATGCTCCCACAATCTGTAACAACAACCTATATTTATATAGCGCATTTAACGTAATGAAACATCCCAAAGTGCTTCCCAGGAGCATTATAAAACAAAAGTTCATACCAAGACACATGAGGTCACGTGAACAAAAGCTTGGTCAAAGAGACAGTTTTAAGGAGTATCTTAAAGGAGGAAAGTGAGGTCCAGGGAGGGAATTCTGGAGCTTGGGACCCAGGCAACTGAAGGCACGGCCACCAATGATGGAGCAATTATGATTGGGAATGCACAAGAGAATTAGAGGAATGCAGATCTCGAAGTGTTGGGGGCTGGAGGAGAATGCAGGTATAGAGAAGGGCGAGGGCATGGAGGGACTTGAAAACTAGGATAAAAATTTTAAAATCAAGCTGTTGCTTGACTGGCAGCCAATGTAGGTCAGCGAGCACAGGGGTGATAGGGGGAGAGGATTTGTTGCAAAGTAGGCCATGAGCAAGTTTACAGATGGCAATGTGATCATGCCCAGATCATCCATTTTAATGATGTTAGTTAAGGGATAAATATCGCCCAGAGTCAAAGGGCTTAATTTTATAGCCCTACCCTGGGCGTGTTTTTGGTGAGAGGTGGAAGAGGGAGGGGCTGGGGGCACATAAAATATGTTGGATGCCCAGCTAATGTCATTTCCACCCACCCTAACTTCTTCCCCTTAACACGGGAGTGGGGTGGGTAAGTTACCTACTCGGCTGCCTGCCTTAGGCCTATTGAGGTCCTTAACTGTTCATTTAAGTGCCAATTAAGGGCCTCAATCCATCTCCACTGCCACAAAGCGCTTCACAGTGGCAGGAGAGCCAGAGTACAAAGGCTGCTTTTGAAAGGCCTCCTTCAAAAAGGTGGGAAGGAAGGAGGGGCACATCAATCGGGGATGCCCTGAATGCATCGGGGCAAAGATGCCATTCCCCACTTTGTTCATCCCGGCCTGCCCTACAAAATCCAGCCTTCCACTCCCCCTCTCCCCCCTCCCTAGGTGATCCCTCCCTGCCCTAAATTCCTGGACTTAGCTCACTCCAGTGGCCGTTGCTCTTCTTCCTGTCCCTCCTTTCAGTCCCAGGGACACCCACTACTGAGTTCTGGCACTGCTGGGACTGCTCGAGCTACCAGCCAATCAGAAGGGCCAGCAGCTCTCAAGGGTGGAACTTCCTGCTCATTGAGGGGATGGAAATCCGACCCTGAGCTTGTTTAACCCATCCCCGGTTTGTTATACAAAGTCATACGGACTCGAAACGTAAACTGTGTTTCACTCCGCAGATGCTGTCAGACCTGCTGAGTTTTTCCAGGTATTTTTGTTTTTGTTTTGGATTTCCAGCATCCACAGTTTTTTTGCTTTTATCCCAGTTTGTTATCGCTTTCTTTCCCATAAAATCCAGTCCATATAGTCATTAATGGCATAGAAGGAGGCCATTCAGTCCATCAAATCTATACTGGCTCCCTGTAGACCAATACAATCAGCTCCATTCCCCACTCTATCTTCATGGTCCTGCAAGTTTATTTACTTAAAGTGCCCATCCAATTTCCTTTTAAAATCATTGATTTTTTCTGCCTCCACCTCTGTCTATGGGACATCTCTCCCAATTTTGACACATCCCCAGATGTTACTAAGGAGGTGATGGTGAATTGATAACTTATTCCACATACCTCCACATTTTATTTCTATTGAAGAATTGGAGTTGCATGAGGTGCTGTATATGCAATAGTAAATTACAAAAGGGAATTAGATAAATAATTGAAAAGAAAAATAATTTACAGGACTATAGAAAAGCAAGAAGGAGTGAGACTAATTGGATAATCTTCCAAAAAGCAGTAATGGGCTTGTTGGGCCAAATGGCTTCCTTCTGTATTGTACCACTCTACGATATTATGTCAAACTGTCTGCTGATTTGCTATCACCACTTTCATACTACCACAGGTGGTAACAATCTACCCCTCTGTCTCTGTTTCTAAGTTAGATTTCATTCCTTTAAGCATCTCGTATTGGGAGAATACATCCAGTTTTACAGCAATGTCACATTTCTCCCTCAACCTTTGTAATTTGGTAATGAGGATGTTATCATTGGTTCTGTAATGATGTAGATTAAATCTAATCTCTAAATATCAGCAATTGAATACACAAGCACATGCGTGCACACACATACGCACTTACACACGCACACACACACACATACAGAAGCAACTTGGCCCTCTGGGATCTATGCAGAAATGTTGGACTGAATATTTGCTTATTGAATAGACCTGGTTAAATTTGCTATGCTTTCTGTATCCAGTCCAAATATATGTGTTTTCAGTGATATTCGTGATGCCAGTGAAAGCTGTACAGTACATTCTCCACTGGAGGGTAATGATGAGCTTTCAAATTTCTGTTTCTCAAACACACAGACACAATTAAGCAACAAACACCCATTTAGAGACTCACACATATACTTAAGTACAGACCAACACACACACACAGATTTTTTATTCATTTATAGGATATGGGAGTCTCTGGTAAGGCCAGCATATATTACTCATCCATAATTGCCCTTGAGAAGGTGGTGGTGAGCCTCCTTCTTGCAGACAACTGCTATGATTCTATGAATGGCTTGCATTGCCATCTCAGATGCCTGTTAAAAGTCAACCACATTGATATGAGCTTGGTATAGGCAAAACAGATTTCCTAAAGGATATTAATGAACCAAGATGGGTATAATAACAATCTAGCAGTTTCACAGTCACCATCACTAACCTTGTATTCCCATTTTTAAAAATTTGTTGAGTTAAATTCCCGAAGTGCCATATTAGGATTTGAACCCATGTCACTAAATTAATAGTCCAGAGTATTAGAGTACCAGTCTAGTAACATAAACGTCATACCTTATCGGAGGTACTCTTTCGCTCACAGACACATACACACTATTTTGATCCTGGACCAGACTGCTAAGGTTTTGGTAAGATCTGGTTAGGGATCAATAACGTTTTGTTTAAAGTGGACAAAGTTTGAGATTCAGAACAATTGCTAAGAGAATAAAGCCACCATATTCCACAGATTTTGAACCAGCAAAAATAAACTTTACTATACAAGGTCAGGAAGATGATACAATATCTATCTTGTACTCTAACATTCAGGGTTAAAATGAAGTACTTGTGAATTAACAGGCAAACTGTGATTGAACACACCACACTGCACAATAAAGGGCAGAGGTGACCAATGACAGATTCCACAGATTTCTCAACAACCCACCCAGACATCAGTAAACATTGAGCCAACCAATCTCGTTGAATCCCTCACAGGGGAGTCCAGTCTTCATCTTCGAAGATGTAACCTTGGAATTCTCTCCAAAAGTTGCTCCAACTCATGTGGTGTCGCAGCCCATCTCGCAGGGTTATGATCTTGTCTCTCAAGATTTCGTTCCCCTGGATTCCTGATTCCCTGGTGCTCTCAAGCACCAACTCATAAGCACAACTTCAGCTCTTCGGCTGCCTCAAGCAGAATACTCCTGCTCCAAAGAGGTACCTTCACCACAATGACCCGCAGCATGGAGTCACCAACCTTCTGCTGTCTTCTTAGATCTTCTGAGCTTCTCCTGAGCCCTCACCACTTAAAGTTTGCTAACTGTAGCCCTGTTTATCCTGGGGCCCACATCTCTGCTCTTCCCTCTTCTTAGCTGGGAACTCTCCCTGTTCCCTTTCCCTGTCCCCTACCTGGGACTCTTCTCCAACATGGTGACCCGCTTCTGGATCACATAACCCTGTTTTTCACAATTTTTTTTGCATTCAGACGTGCTTGGCAGCCCTCAGCTCGACGAACTTAAAATGCTGAAATGCACATGTGTGGCCTGCTCCTGATACACACACGCATGGAATCTCCCAAGGACTGTCGGCATTGGAGTTCCTGGCACCTCGCTCTCTGACAAGGTGAGTTTGGTTTTCGTAACACTCAATCCCTTGGGAGAAAGAAAGGTTTGCCATAGGTTCCATTACAGAGGATTTACAATTTCTTTAAAAGTAGTGCTTAACATCATAAACCTCTGTTAAACATCTTATCACATACGGTACAGATAAACTTTTCATTTTGTTCCACAATTATTCAGTTATAAAGGCTTAATCGAACAAAAGCCAGTACATGTAACAAGTAGGATTTACATGATTTAAACATCATAGAGTTATCATAACTCAGAACCTGCCTTTTCTCCTAAAACCTTTCTTTAACTCCGAACAGAATATTCACAAGTACATGTTTTTTCCCATAATCTTTTCATGGTCAACCAAAGATAGTGAAGATACATTAGAGTTTTCTTTAGAAATATCTTGACCAGTATTTGGTGCCATGGGTTTTCAACCTTTCTGGTGTAACTGCCATTCAATACCCTGGAGATCTTTCCCAGTTCACATATTGATGCTATTAGTCACACTATATGACACAACTGACCTTTACATAGGTTTCTCAAATTGAATACAGGAGATTGTGAGGTTTTTCTTACCCTTCTCCTCTATTGAAAGAAACATGTCTTCGATACATCCTTTAAGTTTGCTACGGAAACTGTGTATGTCTGATTGACAACCAACTACAAAAATAATCTTTTTCACCCACTTCCTTCATAATAGATTTTGTCGTTTCATTATTTTGATTCATACCAAATGAACAAGCCCGCACCGAGGGGGTTTTCCTCTTTATATTCAACTCATTTTGTAGTTCATCCAAGAGATGTGTCACAGCCTTCTGCAAACATTCATTTCCTTCTTGCTAATGCTTGAAAAATTGAACTTTCATCTCCATTTCTTTCACAATTTTATCCAAATACTTGTCAACTCTCTTATTTTCCAATTCTTTATCAAGCCTATTAATCTTTTTCTTCAACTCAGCAACTGCTTCTGGAGAGATCAGTAGTCTTTGTTTCAGAGTCATGTGCAGGACCTTTATACAAGTTTAACAACTTCATATGAGCATTCAGTTCATTTTGGAATCTTTTTTTCCTGGTTGCTGATTGCTCCTTAGACTTTTCCAATTCACTTGTTAAATCCTCAGTCTGTTCCTTAAAATTTTCCTTATCTGCTTTTAAAGTCTGGATCTGCTCTTCCATACCACATATTTGATGATTTTTATCCTCCAGATTGCACCAGAGTTCAAGAATTTCATTGCTTTATCCATGACAAAGTTGCAACAGTTCATCAGTCTTGGTTTTTTATTCTGCATTCAATCACGTTTTATTTGAAGATCTATCCTTGTTGAACTGCTTCTACTGATTTACCATCTAGACGTTTCAAGTCCTCATTCAAGTGTGACTGACACTCAAGTGTTCTCACTAGTTCTCAGTTTTCATTAGCAAACTCATCTTTCACATGTGAAAGCTGGTCCCCTGTGCTGAAGATCAGGTTTTCCTTCAATTGGTCATTATCGACAATAAGCTTCTCGTGTTTGGCCACAGGAATTTTGAGGAGTTTGACAAGATCAGCATGATCAGGAGCCTTCTGTAACACAGTCGTCACCATGGTACCATCTACAGTGACCAAATCATTACCCAATATAAAAGCTACCCATTCAATAGTTAAACTAGGAATAATTGCCACAGTAACAATTCAGTTTACTAAGTCAGTTCATAAATTGACTCTACACATGAGAACAGGTTCATAAATCCCATGGACAACCCCATTAATATTGTTTCCTTCATCAAACCATCTGGAACACAAATTGTATCATCAGCCACCATCAATGACTGATCTGTCCCAGTGCCTCTCAACATATTAATTTGTTTACTTCTTTTGTTGGAAGAGAAAGGGGACAGTTCTCCCTTTGAGACAAAGTCTCTATAATCTCCAGCAATCTGACCCATTTTAGGAGCATTCAAGGAAGAATCCCCTTGACTATCCTGAGCTGCCTTCTCCGGTCCAGTAGCTTCTGAGGGAACATGTCTCACTTGTACCATTGCCACTGTTTTAACATCCATTTCCTTTCCTGATGCAGCCTTTTCTGAAGACTCTTTAAGCATTCCTGTTACTGCCACGAGTTTACCATTCAGCTTCCAACAATTGGCTTGAGATATCCTGCCCTATGGCAATAAAAGGCATACTGGCTTCTTTCCATCACTTCTATCCTCCACACTATCACTTTTAGTGACTGGAACAGCCTCGCCCTTCTCACTAAAGCTAGACTCTTCTATACTTCCAATTTCCCTGTGGGCCTACAAATGGAGATCCACTTCCCCATAGCTGCCTATGTGATATATCATACCCATCTGCCAGACCTGTTCTTTCATGTACCTTAAGCACGTTATGGTCTTCCAGGTGTGACCTAAAAGCAACCAGATTTCACAGGCTTTGAAGAAACAAAAATAAACTTTACTATACAAGTTCAGAAAGATAAAACAATTTGCAATAACTTATACTCTAACATTCAGGGTAAATATGATGTACATGCGAATTAACAGACAAACTGTGATCAAACACATCACACTGCACAATAAATGGCAGATGAGATCAAGACAAATCCCATGGATTTCTCAACAACCCACACAGACATCAATAAACATTGTGCATCAACCAATCTTGCTGAAACTCTGTCTGTCTCACCATGGATCTAACCTTGGGATTCTCTCTGAAGGTTGCTCCAACTTGGACAACGCCAACGACAGGCCAATTCACCGGGTTTCAATCTCGTCTCCTAGATTCTGTTCCCTGGGTTCCTGAGTATGCATTCAAGCACCAACTCCCAAGCACAACTTCAGCTGTTTGACCTCCCTGAGCAGAATCCCACCAGTCCAAAGGGGCATCTTTACCCCACGGACCACACATGGAGTCACCAGCCTTCTGCTGCCTTTTTGAGCCCTCCTCAATTGTCAGGGATTCTCCTGAACCCTCACCACTTAAGCTCTTTTTAAAATTCATTCATGAGATGTGGCCATCACTGGCTAGGCAAGCATTTATGGCCCATCCCATGCCCTTATTCAGAGGGTATTTAAGAGTCAACCACATTGCTGTGGACTCTGGAGTCACATGTAAGCCAGACCAGGTAAGGACGGCAGATTTCCTGCCCTAAAGGATGTTAGTGAACCAGATGGGCTTTTACAACAGTTGACAATGGTTTCATGGTCACCATTAGACTTTTAATTCCAGATTTTTATTGAACTCAAATTCTACCATTTGCCATGGTGGGATTCAAACCCAGGTCCCTAAAGCATTACCCTGGGTCTCTGGATTACTAGGCCAGTGACAATACCACTACACCATTGCCTCCTGCCAACTGTAGCTTTGTTTCTGCTTGGAACCACTTTCTCTGCTCTTCGTCCTCTTAACTGGGACCTCTCGCTATCCCCCCTCCCTGTCCCCTAACTGGGATTCTTCTCTGATATGGTGCCCCACTTCTGGGTCACATGACCCCGTCTCTCATACTGTTTTTGGCCATCCTCGGCCCAAGGAACTTAAAATGCTGAATTGCACATGTGTAGCCCGCCCCCAGTCTGCGCAAACATGGAAACCCCTGAGGACTGACGGGATTTGGAGTTCCCGACCCCCACACTCCAATGAGGCAAGTCTGGCTTCTGTAATACATTCTTAATACACATGCAACATCTCCACCCACATACAGACACAGCCAGGCGCTGACACACATTGAAAACATAGACATCTCTAGCTAACATCTGCCATTACTTTTAACTTGGCGTGTGATGGTGGCGCGGTGGGAATGTCACTGGGTTAGTAATCCAGACACTCTGGGGACAGATGTTCAAATCCCATCACAGCAGCTGGTGGAATTTAAATTCAATTAATAAATAAACCTGGAATATAAAGCTAATTTCAGTGATGGTTAGCATGTAGATTCTCATAAAAACCCATCTGGTTCACTAATGCCCTTTAGGGAAAGAAATCTGCCAACCTTACCTGCTCTGGCCTAGATGGGACTTCAGACCCACAGCAATGTGGTTGACTTTGAAAAGGCCTAGTTAACCATGAAGTTCAGGGACAATTAGGGTTGGGCAACAAATGCTGGCCTTGCCATTGATGCCCACATCCCATGAAAGAATAAGGGAAAGAGAATAAATCAGGTGATCTAGAATTGACTGTTGACTACAACAGAAAGAAACCTGTGGTGTATAACAGACATCAATCTGATACAGCCTATGTCATACATTGATGTCATCTTTCAAAGTGCTTTACAACCAATTAAGTATATTTGAAATGCACTCACTTGTAATTTAGGAAGTGGGTCTGTCAATTTATGCACAGCAAGTTCCCACAAACATTAACCAGATGATGTTCAGAAAGCGGTGTTAGTTCAGTAATGAATGTTAGTCTGGACATGAGGGATAATTCTCCTGCTGTTCTTAAAAATAACCTCATGGATTTGTTTATGCCTACCTGAGAGGGTAGATGGGGCCTCATAATATCTCAACTGAAAGATAGCACCTTCAACAATGCAGCATCTTCCTCTGTACTGCCTGGGAGTGTCAACCTGGATATGTTCAAGCAGAAGTTCCACACAGTGTGTGGATGAAATCTGCCAAACAATAGTGCACAAATCACCTGGTCCTTCACTTCCACAATCAATTCTTCAAATAATGCTGAGCACATGCAATACTGTAACAAAGGATAGTCACCAGGAACCACACTCAGGGGACAGTTGCGTTAGAACATATGGGCAGAACTTTCCTGGGCATAATGGTGGGCTTGAGCGGACAATATGGTGGGAAGGCCAAAAATCAATTTCACAACGTCATGAAACCAGTTTGCAATTGTCCGCTTTACCCGTCAATGGCGGGTCACGTTTCCACTGTCAAACATCGGGGACGTCCTTGCAATACGTCTGCATATCATTATCAGCCCAGCTCGCTGGAATCATCATCCCCACACTGGATCATCTGAACATGTCGGTGTGACTGCACGCTGATGTGTTTCACAACTGAACATAAGAGACGTGCACCTGGCGAGCTGCACATCACTCGGGACTTTGAGGCTTGTTTGCCGACCTTGCTTCAGGCAGCATTAGCACTCAGCAGTGCCAGGCTCCACAGGCAGCACCACATCTCCTTTAAGCAGGCTCACGGGCAGGTCTCTACTTACGAGGCGGGGGTGGCTTTTCAATGGCTGCAGGGCTGGGGCTTGCTTGGGGAAGGGGGAGAAGTGGCCTCAGGCAAGGGAAGAGGCTGCAGGGTGAGGGCTGTACTGGGGATGGGGTGGTATCCCAGGGTGTGTGTGGGGGCACAAGTTAATCTGTGCAAGTGGCCTCAGGAGAGTGAGGGCTAAGGAGGCAGTCTCCAGAGGAGATGAGGCCAGATGGAGATGTGAGGGTGTGTGTGTGAGAGAGTGAGTGGTGATGTCCCTTGAGCTGGTAGTGAGTGAGATGAATATGTGATGGCCTTGTGATTGTGTGAGGTTAGAGTGATGAAAAGCTTGCCTTACCCTAGCAGCGTGGATAAGATCATTTATCCACTTTCTGCACTGGGTGGCGAACCTCTCCTGTGCAGCGTTGGCACTTACCACCTCTGCCACCTCCTCCCAAGCCGAGTGGTGACACTGATGGGCCTCCTGCGGCCAGAGCAAGGTGGAGGGCATCGTGGCGGACTCCACCGATGTCCAGAAGTTGTCCCAGGGATGGGTCACTGATTTGGAGGAGCTGCAGTCTTTCAGGACCATGTCTTCTGTGCAGTGATCCTGGACTGGAGGCACTGAAAGGTGTGCACGCAGCTGGACTTTAAATATGGCACCAGGCATGAGGAAGCGGTGAAGAGATGGGGCAGCAGACAAATGAGAACCCACCTGCCAATAAAATGACGTGTTTCCTGGGGATGATGATCAATGAGGCGGGATTGGGGTGACATGGCGTGAAAAGCCCCATTGTGGCCGGCAGGTAAAAGGCTCTCTTTGCTGCTCTTTACCTAACGCACTCAATCCAAATCTGAGATGATTCTGCCCTATGACTGATGAGTTTAGTAGAAATTTTGAACCAAAGGCTTTTCTGCTCATAATGTCCACAATGCCTTCTCCGTGATTCCTGGCTGTGCAGGATTTCTATTTCACCCCCCACCCCATCTACTCTTTCCCGCTCAGTTGAAATTGTCTCATTTCACATGAGGTGTCCCAGTGCTGATTCACTGCTCCTAACTGTGGCCTTTACTGCTCCGCTGGTGACTGGGAAAGGCTCTTCCTGTGTGGGTTTGGCTTGTGCCTCAGTCTAATGTGCTGTTTTTAAACAAACAACACATTTGTTATCCTGAGTGTGGGCGAAAGTACAGCTGGTTGTGCAGCTATTGAAGATTTCTCTGTGTGTGAGTATGAGAATGTGTGTGTGTGTTTGTTTGTGTCGAGTAATTGTACCCTGTCCCACTTGCTCACATCAACAGCAACAACTTTATATGGTGCCTTTAATGTGGTTAAGGTGCTTCACAGGCACAATTATCAAACAAAGTTTGAGCCCAAACCACATGATATAGGAGGATGACCAAAATCTTGATCAAAAGGACAGACTTAAGGAACATCTTAAAGAAAGAGAGAGAGGTTAGGGAGGGATTTCTGGAACTTAAGTCCCCAGCGGCACAAGGGACACCATGAATGGTGGAGAGATTGAAGCCGGGAATACCAACAACGCTCAAGAAGTTTGACACCACCCAGGATAAAGCAGACCCTTTGATTGACACCCCTTCTACCACCGACACACAGTAGCAGCAGTGTGTACCAGCTACAAGATGCACTGCATCTACAAGGATCCTTAGGCAGCACCTTCCAAACCCACAACTGCAGCCATGTAGAAGGATAAGGGCAATAGAAAGATTGGAACACCACCTGGAAGTTCCCCTCCAAGCCACACACCATCCTGACTTGGAAATATATCGCCGTTCCTTCACTGTCACTGGCTGAAAATCCCAGAACTCCCTCCCTAACAGCACTGTGGGTGTACCTACACCATGTAGACTTCAAGAAGGCAGCTCAGCACCACCTTCTCAAGAGCAATTAGGGATGGGCAATAAATGCTGGCCCAGCCAGCAAAGCCCACACATCCATAAATAAATTAAAAAAATGTGGAGGAGCACAGATATCTCAGAGGGTTGTGGGGTTGGAGGAGATTATAGAAACAAGGAGTAGCAAGGCCCTGGAGAGATTTGAAAACATGGAGGAGAATTTTAAAATTGTGACATTGCTGGTGTGGGGGCCAATGTAGGTCAGTGAGCACAGGGGTGATGGATGAATGTGACTTGGTGCAAATTAGGACACAGGCAGCATAGTTTTGGACATGCACAAGTTTACAGAGAATGCAAGGGTAAGGCTGGCCAGGAGAGCAATGAAATAGATGAGTCCAGGGATAACAAAGGCATTGGTCAGTATATCAGCAGCAGATGGAGAGGCTGGGCTGGAGAAAGGCAATATCATGGTGGAAGTCAGTGCTCTTAAATATAACAGTTCCCCACCCCTGCCACTCCTAAACTGTTGGTTTGATGCGAAAGTGAAGTTTTTTTTAGCCCACGTTTGTTTTTGATGGTCTAGTCACAGTAGTTCTTGTTTCTTAAATGTCTGAAAACAAAACTACACCAAAATCTCTCCAAATACTTTATGAAATTCAGCAATTACACATCCTCCAACTGGTTCACATGGGCTTAACAAAGCTTAACACTGGTTACAGCCAAAACAGTTTCCTTGCATGCACCATCCATCTTTCAGTTATTGTGTAAGGGATTATATCTTTAGAAAACATTTTCATCAACTCCATAACATTGTATTTGTGAACATTGGGTTCAACAGAAGAATTCAATTACATTTTAAGCAGAATGAAATTCAAAGGGGACGGAAATTCATAAAAAAAATGACAATCATTTGAGCTATTTTTCTCATTTGTTACCATGAGCCAACGATGGGTGGTGGCTTTCCCGACTTTTTATTTTTGCTGCCTCTCCCTCTATCCACCCACCTCAAAAAAATCTCAGCCAAACACAAGTCTGCATTGCTTTGAGTGCAAGCAATGACTGAGGGATGTCCCTTAGCCTCCTCTGTTCCCTGCTACTGCTTTCCCACCGTGTCCTGATGAGCTGTTGAATGAAGACCCTATGAGAAGGCAGAGGGTCCCCCTCTAAGTGAGCACATCATTGCCTCAGTGACATCCTGAGGGGGAGGAGGTGCTGGCACTGCTATTGCGTATAGCCTGAGCTGCCCAAATGTGGATGCGATTCAGGCAGGAAGGTGGGGAAAAAAATTAATTGCAGCGTCCTTCAGATCTCACAAGGAAGATTTGGGACCTAATTATTCCTCCCCATTCACAGCCATATAGCACACCCCCCCACCACCCCCAATCACAACTATTCCCCCCCCCCCCACTGTTATCCCACCAGTAACAGTCAGAGATTCTCCTCTCCTCCCCCCAATCACAGCCATTCCCCTCTCCTCCCCCAATCACAGCCATTCCCCTCTCATCCCCCAATCACAGCCATTCCCCTCTCCTCCCCCAATCACAGCTCTTCCCCTCTCATCCCCCAATCACAGCCATTCCCCTCTCCTCCCCCAATCACAGCCATTCCCCTCTCCTCCCCCAATCACAGCTCTTCCCCTCTCCTCCCCCAATCACAGCCATTCCCCTCTCCTCCCCCAATCACAGCCATTCCCCTCTCCTCCCCCAATCACAGCTCTTCCCCTCTCCTCCCCCAATCACAGCCATTCCCCTCTCCTCCCCCAATCACAGCCATTCCCCTCTCATCCCCCAATCACAGCCATTCCTTTCTCCTCCCCCAATCACAGCCATTCCTTTCTCCTCCCCCAATCACAGCTCTTCCCCTCTCCTCTCCCAATCACAGCCATTCCCCTCTCATCCCCCAATCACAGCCATTCCCCTCTCCTCCCCCAATTACAGCCATTCCCCTCTCCTCCCCCAATCACAGCCATTCCCCTCTCCTCCCCCAATCACAGCTCTTCCCCTCTCCTCCCCCAATCACAGCCATTCCCCTCTCATCCCCCAATCACAGCCATTCCCCTCTCATCCCCCAATCACAGCCATTCCTTTCTCCTCCCCCAATCACAGCTCTTCCCCTCTCCTCCCCCAATCACAGCCATTCCCCTCTCATCCCCCAATCACAGCTCTTCCCCTCTCCTCCCCCAATCACAGCCATTCCCCTCTCATCCCCCAATCACAGCCATTCCCCTCTCCTCCCCCAATCACAGCTGTTCCCCTCTCCTCCCCCAATCACAGCTCAAGGTTCCCCTCTTCCCCCTATTCCATTCAGGGCCAGAATTCTCTCACTCCTCCCAGGTGATCAGTGACCAACCCTATGTGTCTATATTATCTGTACTTCTTGTTCTATTCAGTCCTAAAAGTGCCTAGATTTTGAACTCCAATTTGAAGTGAAAGTTAAGGTGCAATGGTCAAGGTATCTGGTTAAAGATTCAGGTTAAAGGGTTGACCAATCGTTGAGCTTCCTATGTCTAACCAACATCAATAGTTATCATAGAATTTCATAACACAGGAGGACATTCAGCACATTGTGCCTGTGCTAGATCTTTGAAAGAACTGTCCACTTAGTCTCACTCCTCACCCACTGCTCTTTCCCTATAGCCCTGCAAATTTCTCCTTTTCAAATATTTATCCAATTCCCTTTTGAAAGTTACTGTTGAAACAGCTGCCACTGCCCTTTCCAGCTCATAGCAACTCGCTATGTAAAGAAGATCTATTTTCCCTCCTGTTCTTTTGCCATTCACCCTAAATCTGTGTCCTCTAGTTACCGACCTCGTGCCACAGCAAAGAGATTGCACAATTCTAACACAGGTTGACATACTCTGTGCTCGTTGACCTTTGCTGGCTCCCAGTCCGGCAATACTTCCACTTTAAAATTCTCATCCATGTGTTCAAACTGCTCCACGCCCTCATCCTTTGCTACCTCTGTAAGCTCCTCCAGTCCTACAACCTTCTGAAATGTCTGCCTCTACATTTCCGATCTCCTGCTCCTACCCAGAATTTCTTTGCCCCTCCACTGGTGGCCATGCCTTCAGTTGCCTGAATTCTAAGAATTCCCTCCTTAAAACTCTCCGCTTCTCTACCCCTCTCCTTTCTTCATTAGGACATTCCTTAAAACCTATCTCTTTGACCACGCTTTTGGTCAACTGCCTTAATTGGCCTTTAACTTCCAATTTACTTACCATCGATCCAGTAGTGTACCCTGGAAGTTGTGCGTCGGGACCCTGTGGAAATCATGAAGCACACATGCGCGTGGTCAATTCGTGCTACATTCAAATTTCCTAACCAGGATTTTACACTGCCCAGCTCATCACGATACTTTAATAGCCTTCAATTTAAATTGATGGGACTGTGCTAACTGCGGCTGGATGCCCCAAGGGTGCGCAAGTATTTATATGGTTTTCTTTACACCCTTTCATTCTTGGTCTAACAGCAATGAAGAGAGGCAGCAGACATTTCGGAGAGATTCTTTAGGTGGGTGAAAGTTATATTTTTTATGTTTAATAGATGTTCAAAGTATATGTAATGTGCAGAAAGTGTAAGAAAGATGGAAATGTTAACCTTTTCACAACTTCTTCATGCAATTCTGCTGTTTTTTCCTTTAAAAAAGCTTTCATATGTAGCAAGGTGGGTAACTTTAAAAGTGTCATAAGCTTCAGCTAAAGTTATTTTGTGAAATATGTGTTTACGATGTATTTAATGCAGGATGGTGTATTCCAGTCTTAAGAGCCTCTTCAATGCAATGTTGATCTTTAGAAACCTCTTAAATTGTAAGTTTGATACATGTGAAATGAAGTTCTGCATTTACTGTTACAAGTCTATTAATGTAATTTGGCTATTTCAAATGCTTTATAAAAGTGTAATGTTTAAAATGACATATACAAGCCACCTATAAGCTGATGTGGACTATCTCTCTAAAAAGTGTTCTGGAATGCAGTGCGAATTCCAACCTTGATCTGAAGTAATGTTCGTCTCCTGGCACATAACAATTTCTGCTTTGCTTTTTGGAACCGTGCTATTTATACTGAGGTCTCAATGTAGGGGCAAGGACCACCAGAGGAGAGTCAGGCAACATGTCCGCTTGCTGAGCAAGAAGATTAATTACCCACCCCAGAGAGTGTACAGGCAAAGGATGTCATATGAAATTATATCGGAGGAGCAGCGTGTCAGGAGACAATGCTTCAGCAAAGAAGCAATGGACCCCTCTGTGAAATGTCGAAGGTAGACCTGAAGCCAAACTCAAAATGCCGCACTGCCTTAACAATGGAGATGAAGATTACAACAGCACTGAATTTCTTTGTGTAGTGTCCTTTCAACAAGGCATTGGTGACATGTGTAACATTTTGCAGAATGCTGCATGGTCCTGCATTCATCTGGTAACAGGCAATTTGTCAGAGGGCTTCAGAATTTATTGGTTTTGACATATCCGCTCTGAGGATGAAGGAGAGGTCCCTTGCTTTCTACATGATTACTAGTTTCCCAAAGGTGATTGGAATTGTGGATGGAATGCATATTCCATTGAAGGCGCCAATAGATGAGGCTGTTTCCTTCATCAGCAGGAAGGGGTTCCATTCATTGAATATGATGATTTTGTGATGCCCAAAATGAAGATCCTCAATGTGAATGCAAACAACTGGGTGAGTGCACATGACCCATTTGTCCTGGCGAACTCGAGGCTGCACCGGACCATGACAACATCACCAGGAGGAGGCTACTGGGTGTAAAGGAATACTCATTAAGAACATGGCCTATGACACTATTTCGGAGGACCAGCAATGAAGCATAGGAACGAAACAACCGTGTGCAGGTAGCAACGTGTCAGGTGGTGCAGAGGACAAATGGACTTTTAGTCACATTTCCGCTGCATGGACAGGTCAAGGGGCTCTTTACAGCACTCACCCGTGATAGTCTTGAGGATTGTAGTAGTATATTGTGCATTGCACAACTTGGCTTCCAACAAGGACTGACCCTTCATCCTGAAGATGAGTTAGCGCCAGAAATGGAGGAGCTGGAGGAGGGCGATGTGGAGCCAGATGCAGACATGCTTTCTGGAGCACGTGAGGAGGTCCATACTCCAGCTGCTGCCAGGACAGCTGGAGATCACCTGGCCGCTACTGCTTTTGGACACTGAGTTCTGAGAATTCCCGTCCATCCTGTTCATCCCTCCCTTCCTTCCCCCAAAATAATACAAGACAATGTTGTGCTAAAGTTTAAGAAATTGCTATATTTTAGTTCAAAAAATGTGAAATACTTGAGATAGTTATTATTCAATATTTCACAGTGCAGCTGCTTAAGTTAAAGGTTACTGTGTTGTCAAATATTTAAGATTTTGTATCTATTTTTATCTCTTCTTGTCAATAAATGTTTTTCATAAAACTTTACAGACTAATGCAAATGTGTTACCACAGCATCAAAAACACTGAATAATTAAATATAAGATAACTATAACCGAATAACATAACTCAAATATGCAACAAATCTGAAGTAGAACAGTATATTTTCAAATAAGGGCATAAATATACTAATAAAAAACACAAAGCAAAAATAAATTAAATGTAACACAGCACAGTGTGCAGTCCTCAGTGGTCGAAGAGCAGCAAATAAGGAACACAAAGCAATGAAAATACAGACAAAATACCCCTCATGAAAACATGGGGGTGAATGAGGCAGCGTTGGAGGGAGAGGGAAGGGATCCTAATGCTTTCTGCATCGCCCCCATCCCCAGCCCCATGATGTGACCTACTGTGTCCCAGATACATGCCCAGCAGCAGGTTTCTCTGAACTGGGCAGCTGCTGACCAGAAGCTGCAGACACTGTAACCCACCCAACAGCAAACACCTCTACACTAGGCAGCTGCTGACCAGAAGCTGCAGACACTGAAACCCACCCAACAGCAAACACCTCTACACTGGGCAGCTGCTGACCAGAAGCTGCAGACACTGTAACCCACCCAGCAGCAAACACCTCTACACTGGGCAGCTGCTGACTAGAAGCTTCAGACACTGAAACCCACCCAACAGCAAACACCTCTACACTGGGCAGCTGCTGACCAGAAGCTGCAGACACTGTAACCCACCCAGCAACAAACACCTCTACACTGGGCAGCTGCTGACCAGAAGCTGCAGACACTGTAACCCACCCAGCAACAAACACCTCTACACTGGGCAGCTGCTGACCAGAAGCTGCAGACACTGTAACCCACCCAACAGCAAACACCTCTACACTGGGCAGCTGCTGACCAGAAGCTGCAGACACTGAAACCCACTCAACAGTAAACACCTCTACACTGGGCAGCTGCTGACCAGAAGCTGCAGACACTGTAACCCACCCAACAGCAAACACCTCTACACTGGGCAGCTGCTGACCAGAAGCTGCAGACACTGTAACCCACCCAACAGCAAACACCTCTACACTGGGCAGCTACTGACCAGAAGCTGCAGACACTGAAACCCACCCAACAGCAAACACCTCTACACTGGGCAGCTACTGACCAGAAGCTGCAGACACTGTAACCCACCCAACAGCAAACACCTCTACACTGGGCAGCTACTGACCAGAAGCTGCAGACACTGTAACCCACCCAACAGCAAACACCTCTACACTGGGCAGCTGCTGACCAGAAGCTGCAGACACTGTAACCCACCCAACAGCAAACACCTCTACTCTGGGCAGCTGCTGACTAGAAGCTGCAGACACTGAAACCCACCCAACAGTAAACACCTCTACACTGGGCAGCTGCTGACCAGAAGCTGCAGACACTGTAACCCACCCAGCAGCAAACGCCTCTACACTGGGCAGCTGCTGACCAGAAGCTGCAGACACTGTAACCCACCCAACAGCAAACACCTCTACACTGGGCAGCTGCTGACCAGAAGCTGCAGACACTGTAACCCACCCAACAGCAAACACCTCTCCACTGGGCAGCTGCTGACCAGAAGCTGCAGACACTGAAACCCACCCAACAGCAAACACCTCTACACTGGGCAGCTGCTGACCAGAAGCTGCAGCTTAAGGTGCTACAATTTTAGCAAGAATCTCACGAAGAAACTCATTATGCTGTCTCATAAGCTCATTGTGCCCCTGAAAACTCTGTACCTGTTGAGTATGAACCTCAGTTAATCTTTGCAGACGCCGGCTAACATCTATCTTCATATCAATTAACGCATGGCATTGCAGCTGTGCATTGTTCACATAACTTTCCTCCCTCTGTGACCGATCCTGATACAGGCGGGTCAAGGATCAACTCAGCATCTTCATCACCACCTGCATGGACCACAAGTTTCCTGTGTGCTTGTGGAGGTGGTGGAGCTTCTGCTGCCAATGCCGCAGTCTCCTCGCCTCCTGAAGGCTCTGAGTACCCTCCCTCCGACACAGCACCCATATCATCCCATGCCACGCCCTCCACCAGCACCATTAAAGTTAGCGTTACCACAGGATCTTCATCAGCACCACCTTCAAAGTCAGAAGTCCCACCCTCCTGACAGGCCTCTTCCTCCTCCACTGCAGCTATATAATGCTGCATTGCTGTGATGTACTCACCTCCATTACATCCTGACCACTTTCAGATATCTCTGCTGCTGCAGCAAACTCACCTACGTTGGCATCTGGTGCATCCATGGCATCTGTGAGAGTAAAAAAGCACTATTATTGTTTTGTTACAAATTAACTGTCACCGCTGAGGGGAAAATGACGCAGGATGATGTCGGGAGGAACCCCCAATGTCATCCTAGTCCCTTTAAATTTTCAGGAAGGCGGGTGGACAGCGAAATCAGCTGTGCACCCGCCAACCTGTCAAGGGCCAATTGAGGCCATTGACAGGCTCACTAAGATAATTAAAGACCCGTCTGTCCAAGCTTAAGGCCAGGAGCTCCAGCGGGCTTCTGATAATACATGAAACCTCACATGAGGGGGGGGGGGGGCATGTTAATAATTTTTAAATTTTTTTATTTTTTAACGTTGTAACACTTTCACCGATCTCCCTGAGACTGCACTTAGCCTCGGGAAGCAGTGCGCTCTTTCGCCCGCCCACTTAAAATGGCACCAGGGCCCGCTTTGGCGGCAGAGTTGGGCTGCCCGCCAGCCAACCGAGGGCAAAATTCTGCCCATCAGCCTTCATACCTGCTCCTCCTGTTCTGTTAGGTCCTTAACATACAGCAGCACCACCCCCCACCCCCCAACACCCCCACCTCACCACCTCCCCCCCCCCCCCCCCCCCCCCCCCCCCCCCCACCCCCGTCCCAGTCAATGAGCACTCCTGGGTATTGTGGGCCAGTTTTCTCTAAGGAAAGAAGTGGAAGTGTTTTGAAAAGCCTGGCTGTACTGTCCTGTGATACATTTTTTGATTTCTGGAGACAGCTGAAAGGTTGTAATCTTGGGGCACTTTTTGTTCCATGATAACACTCATGACAAAGTCAGAACCATGTCCAAGGCAACTGCATTTTATGACACCTCAGGAACGTGGTACTAAACCTTCCTGTATTGTCTGGCTGAAACTAATACAGGACCATCTCCAAGCCAACTGCATTTTTTGACACAGAAACTTAGAGCACAAAACAACATTGGTGACCTTTCCAAAGTTTTAAACTCGCAAAACTAGGATTTTAAGTTCCAGAAATTACTTTTTGTATTCAGACACATATGTACCCTGGCAGAACGCATTAAATCACACGGTTTCTTATGGCACTGATCCACTCTCCTAGACACAGTGCTGTTTGCATTAGAACTGCTGCAACCTGTTTCCAAGCCTCCTTGGTGTTTTTGACTTTCCTCCCCCCTAGGATATAGACGCACCTTTCCTCTACCTTGTTTAACACAATATTAACTCCTCACGAGAAAAGTTTTGACTTCTCTTCCTCACCACATTCTCCAGTGCTGACATCTTCTAGATGTGAAAATAAAGTCATTTAATAACCCTGCAGATTTAAAATAAATAAGAGAAGCTAAGTTCGCTTATAAATATTGACTAACAATTATATTCAACCATTAAAAGACATACAAAAAATGACACTTGGAATTAGTCAATAACAACAGCATTAAATGTTTAAAAGAAATAGCAAAAAAACATTTAAAGAGCTGTGAAATGCCTTTAAAATAGTGGCAAAAGCCTCAGGACTTCACCTTGCTCTTTAAAAACCAGACTGTATGGGGCTGACCTCAAGGGGTATTCACAGGTCCATTGGTGTCATTGGAGGGGGGGATGGGTGATGGCTGCAATGGGCTTTCTGGGGCCTGTAAGGACTCCTTTGATACTGGCCACAGGTACCTCCCGAGATCAGAAGGGTCAGCGCAAGTCTCGAGGGAAGGTAAGAGCGTGTTTACTTCTTTTAATCCTGTTGGCCGATCTCCTTCCAAAGCCAGTTGGAAGTTATGGCCCACTATCTTATGAGGCTCAATTTAAGATATTGTCTGATGAAGCACCTCAGGAGGTTTTACTATGTTAAAGACAATACACAAACGTAAGTCGGTGGTGTTGTGTGCTGCTAAATGGAACCCAGCCTTCACCATGAACCTCAGCTGGTTGGATGTGGTAAGCTACCCTGTACTAACAGATGGGAAGTAAGTAGATACTTTGGCATCTGCAGCACATGTCTCTGATAATTACAGTGCAAATCCAATGCTTGTGGCTCATTCTTCCTGGCACTTGGGCCTTGAAAGGACAAAAGAGAATTGTGTTTAACAAGTTCCGGACTTCAGAGGAGAAAATACTAAAATTTCTGAGGATGGAAACCTGGACTATTTACTGAGAAGCAACGATGGAATAGAAGATGACCACAGGGACCTGAGTGACTCCTAAGGCGGGTCAGAGAAGAGCCAGTTGCAATGCATGCAGTAGACAAGGAATGATTGATCTGTGAGGTGAATGAAGTGGTGAAAATGCTCTAACGCAAAAGTTATGGGAAATGAGAAAAATGGAAATGCATTGCACCTTTGAGTCAGAAGGTTATAGTTCAAGCCTAACTTCAGGGACTTCAGTACATAACATAGGCTAACACTTCAGCGCAGTACTGGGAGTGTGCTATATTGTTGAAGGTGTCATCTTTCTAATGAGACTTTAGACTGAGGTCCTGTCTCAGGTGAGTGGAAGAGATTCCATGACACCATTTCAAAGAAGAGTAGGAGAGTTATCCCCTTCATCTGGGCCAATATCTACCCCTCAACACTGACTAAAGCAGGTTACCTGGGTCATTATCACATGGCAGAAGGTATGCGGGAACCCCAGAGAAGTGACCTAAACCATTTAGAGCTGTCAAATCTTGGGAAGGTAACTAATGTATGGCTAAAATATAGATTGGAATACAGGACCAAGTACCAGTCTCGAGTAGGCAAGACTGAGATCGGTAGATCTTTGCTGGGTAAGGGTATAAAAAGGTATGGAGCAAGGGCAGGTGAATGGAATTAAGATACAAATTAGCCAAGGCTCAAAATGAATGGAGGACCACACTTGAGGAGCTGAATGGTGTATTGTTTCTATTTCACTAAGTGTCGCCTCATATTCTGTAATTGATTTTGTATTGAAGCGTACAGGTCATGTATCCATACATCCCAAAACCTAACGTGAGCCAACCTGAACCTCACTGACCTTTACGCAGTAACTCTGTGACCCGCAGAATGTAATATTATATTAAAGGTGCAATAAGTGTTAACAGGTAAGAATATAGGGTGTGTGAGAGTTGGCAAATGGAGAAACAACTGAGTATTTGTAGACTATAGCTAACCCAGGCTTAGGCTATTGAAATGTAAGTAGGCCCATAGCCTATCGATTATATGGCCCCAAGGGTTTCAGATAAAGGTTACTTGACCTGACCTGTAATTCCTGTGTTTAGAGTTGTATCCTACGCAGCATTAGTGTGGGAGTAGCAAAGCACTGACTACTTACCATGGTCATCACTGAAGGCAAAACCCACACCTTGTACTATTTAAAGGATGCACTCAGCAATCCACCAAGCCTAATTCCATACAAGTCTTCCAGGTTTTCACCAGCCAGAGGGAGAGGAGCACCAACCTCATGGGAACACCCAACAACTCCAAGTTAGTCTCCAAGTCATACATCATCCTAACTTGGAGATATAGCACCGGACATTCTTCAACACTGGGTCAAAATCCTGCAATTGCCAATGTAACAACACAGCATGTGGTACCAGGACGTTGAATTCCATTGAAATGTAAATGGGCTGTTGATTTTGTTATGGATGGGATGAGAGAGAACTGCTGAAATCCCTGTTTCCTTCCCAACTGTCAGTAATCAGCAAGCATTTGAGAGGAGGTTCTGTGCATGTGTGTGTGTGTGTGTGTGTGTGGAGTGTGTGTGTGTGTGTTTTTTTAACCCCTGAGTGCATATACAATTCAAATCACCAGCAGCAAGCTTTTCATGGGTTTAAATAAAGAAAGAGGATTGTTTATTTATGTACTCCCCGTGCAATCTAATGTTATGGCACTCACTTACACAGTCACTTACACAAATACGCTGAAGGAAAGTACACTTCAAGAGAATAGCGCACTTTTACAGGTAATACACAGAAGGATTGTTCGTAATTGATGTGATTACCTTGTTCTGGAAAACAGGTATTACAGGCCTGATGAAGAAGATGGCTTCACTCCTGACGGGTAATTTAGGTGAATTCAACAGCTGAAGTTGTGTGCTAATGTTGTTTCAAGATTCTCTCAAAGGGATGAACATTCTGCAGGTCATGAAGTCAGTTGCTTGTAGTCTCACTGCCAGGAGGTCAGTTTGTTGTATTGGTGGATTCGGAAAGGAACAAGCTTAGAGAGCTTGCAATGTTACAGCCTCTGGATCTTTAAAGGCAGAGATGTTATTGCCCTTTCTGCTTCCTGTATCTTACTTTCTTCAGTCAGCATTTTAAGATTACAAAGGGACAAGCATTGTTGCCTTACTATGTGATTCCTCACAATTGCAATTCCTTTTCCAAATATGGTGGTGGTCTTGGGTTGATTAACCACATCCCAGTTTATTGTTTTAAGACGTTCATCCTAAGGGGGATAAGACAATCAACTTCTTTGGTTCAAAAAAGACCCATTCAATTCAGGAATGTCTTTTAATGGTCTCAGGATGTGTATAGTTGACACCTTTTCATCTGGGATGTGCCCTTTGTCTCTGTTAGATAGTGAGTCAGTTTTTGAATACACAGGACAGGTGATCTGACACAAAAACAGAAACAGAAATACCTGGAAAAACTCAGCAGGTCTGGCAGCATTGGCGGAGAAGAGCACAGTTGACGTTTCGAGTCCTCATGACCCTTCGACAGAACTAAGTAAAAATAGGAAAGGGGTGAAATATAAGCTGGTTTAAGGGGGGGTGTTGTTAGGACAACCAGGCGGACTTGACCAAAAGATGTCACAGACAAAAGGACAAAGAGGTGTTGAGGGTGGTGATATTATCTAAAGGAATGTGCTAATTAAGAGTAGAAAGCAGCACTGACAAGGTACAGGTAGCTCTAGTGGGGGTGGGGTGAAATAATACTAAAAGGGCATAAAAGGTAGAGATAAACAATGGGTGGAAATACATTTAAAAATAATGGAAATAAGTGGGAAAAGAAAAATCTGTGTAAATTATTGGAAAAAACAAAAAGGAGGGGGAAGAAACAGAAAGGGAATGGGGATGGAGGAGAGAGTTCAAGATCTAAAGTTGTTGAATTCAATGTTAAGTCCGGAAGGCTGTAAAGTGCCCAGTCGGAAGATGAGGTACTGTTCCTCCAGTTTGCGTTGAGCTTCACTGGAACAAAGCAGCAGGCCAAGGATGGACACGTGGGCATGAGAGCAGGGTGGAGTGTTGAAACGGCAAGTGACAGGGAGGTCTGGGTCACGCTTGTGGACAGACCATCTGACCTTTGGCAGCCATCCTTGCAGCATATTGTCCACTTTTTAAAGGAAAAGTCAATTTCAAAGACTCCACATTGAATAAAGTTCGAATCTTAAAATCTCAAAAATTAAGACTATGACATGTCTTTACTGAGCATGACAATTCCATACCGGAAAACACAGATTTCACCTTCACATGGGAAAGACAGAATTTGTGTATCTGTAGTGTAATTCACGGCTTCAGGATGTCCCAAAGCACTTTACAGTTTAACCAATTTGTTTCTGAAGTATAGTCTCTGTTGTAATGTAGGATATGCAGCAGCCAATTTGCACACAGCAAGCTCCCCCAAACAGAAATGCGATAATGGGCTGAATTTTAATGGACATTAGGATCCCTTCCAATCACCCCTCTCCGCCATTACCCCCTACCCCCCGACTGGCTAGAATGTTGGGGTGAGGGGAACCCACCCACGATCCTGATGACTGTCAGGAGCAGCAAAAAATTGCTTTAAGGCAAGACTTGCGCTCCTTCGTCAGGTGAAGTCCCACCTTCGAGAGCTGCAGGCTAGTTGGATTGGCCACCAGCGCTGTAGTCCCAGCAGCACCGCCGGAAACCATGGTCACTGCTCTGACTACAGGCATTTCCAATGCTGGGGAGCCCAGACTGACAGGTAAGATGGAAGTTGGGAATCTGTGAAGGGGCCGGGGGGGGTGGGGTGGCAGTGGGGCGGAGGGGGGGGGGGGTGTGGTGGAGGGGTGGGGGGGCGTGGCAGTGGCGTGGGGGGTGTGGGGGGCGTGGCAGTGGGGTGGGGGTCGGGGCAGTGGGGCGGGGGGGTGGGGGATGTGGCCAGGGGGGGGAGGGGTGGGGGCGTGGTGGTGGGGCAGGTGGTGTGGCTGTGGGGAGGGGGGCGTGGAGGGGTGAGGGGGTGTGGTGGTGGGGTGGGGCGGGGGATTGTGGCTGTGGGGAGGGGGCGTGGTGGGGTGGGGTGGGGGGGCGTGGTGGTGGCGTGGGGTTGGGGGGTCGTGGTGGGGTGGAGGGGTCGTGGCGGGATGGGGGGTTGTGGCGGTGGGCAGTGGGGGGACGTGATGGGGTGGGGGGGATGTGCTGGTCTCTGGTGAAGGGGGCTGCTGGTGATGGGGTGGGGGAGATGTGGTGGGCTCTGGGGTAGGGGGCTGCTGGTGATGGGGATGTGGTGGGGTGGGGGGGCATGGCGGTGGGCAGTGGGGGGCGTGATGGGGTGGGGGTGCTGTGGTGGGCTCTGGGGTAGGGGGGTGCTGGTGGTGTGGAAGGCTCTGGTTCAACAGGCCAACAGGGACGGTCAAAGTGGAGGATGATCTTGGGGGAAGAGTGGCTCCAATAAGCCTAGGGAGGTCCCCCACCCTCCACCCCCCAACCCTCACCCCCCCACTCCCCACCCTCCACCCCCCAACCCTCACCCCCCACCCCCCATCCCACCCCCCACACACTTAAAGCTGCTTGGCCTCCTGCATTGTGTGGCCTCCCCTCACCATCAATTGCTCACTTAAGGGCCTCAATAGGTCCAGGGACTGGTTGGCTGCTCAACACCTCTCCAACCCCCATCGTGTTTCAGGCAGGTTGGCTGTGGGTGGATTGGCAGCGACAAGACCAGTTGATGGATTTTGCGTGGCCCCCACCAACATTTTCAAAGCTGCTTGCAGGAGAGTGTAAAATCTAGCCCAATGATTCAAATCATTTGTCCTTGGTGACATTGTTTATTCTTCAAACATTGTCCAGAACATGCACTTGCTCTTCTCAATAGTGCCATGGGATCTTTTACATCAATCTGAAAGAACAGATGGGGCTTCAGTTTAATGTGTTTTCTGAAAAATGGCACCTCATTAAGTGCTGCACTCCCTCAGTACTGGCACCAAAGTGTGTCTCCCTAGGTTTCTCATAACTCTAATTTGTTATGTTCAGTTTGGTACGTGTATAATAGTTTGACAGTTGTTGTATAATGCCAAACACATGGAAGTATGTAGAAAGCTATACAGTGTTAGTAGACTCCACATGTCAACTGCCGAACATCTCACCCCAGTTTTCACTGGTGACACATGGAACCCAACCACATGATTGTGCTAGACATCGTGTGTGTGCCAGAACAATTTGAGTCGTGTTCCTTGTTAAGTTGGGATTTTGTAACGAGTCATGCCCTGGGACCTGCCTATGTTTGATATGTTTGGTAGGATAACTGCCTACAGACATGCACTGTCAGGCAGGGCGCACAGACTAGCAACAAGGAAAAGACAGTCTAACTGATTTTTCTTCACTAGGTCATACTGAGAATGATTCTAGCACCTATCCCATGGTACCAAGATCATGCTACTTACAAACTAACAAGGACGAGCTTGACAATTTTGACTCCGAACTTTTCCAGCAGATTAGTTGTTAGAAGGAGCAATTTTCAAACTGCGGTTAGACTGTAAGGACCGTTTCATGTCAATTATGTGTATCGGGAAACTACAGGAAGCATGTCTGTGATTTTCCGCAAACTTCAATTGGCGATTATTAACTCAGCATCTAGACTGTCGCCTGGCATCCTCTGAAACCCCACTCAGACACACGCTTCCACCTCCTCCTCTGTTTGCTCAATCCCTTAAAAAGGGGGTGTCAGCCATAGCTCAGTGTGTAGCAATCTCACCATGGAGTCAAGAAAGCTGTGAGTTCAAGGCCACCTCCCAAAATCTGAGCAAATAATCTAGGCTGATGCTCCTGTTGCAGTACTGATTGGGAGGAGTTGGGGGGGGGTGCGTGGAGTTGTGCAATACTGCACCATCAGAGGTACCATCTTTTGGATAAGGCATTGAACATAATCCCTTTCTCTTCTCTCAGGTGGAAATGAAAGGTTGCACAGTTCAAAGAAGAGCACCGGCATTCTTCCTGCTTTCTGGTCAGTATTTATTCTCAACCAATATCATGCTACTTACAAACTAAATTCTCTGGCCATTATCACACTGCTGTTTGTGGGAGCTAAATTGATTACTGTGTGTCCAACATTGGAACAGTGACTGCTTTCATTGGCTGTAAATGCTTTAGGATGTGCTGGGGTTGTGAAGGGTGCTTTGGCAGTGTCAATTTGTCTTTCCTTTCCCCCTTCTCTCCCACAATTCCACGATTGGAAGAGAAGGCACAAGAGGAGGAATATGATGATCGCCTACTGTGATGAGGATAAGAGGAAGGCAAGGAGGATGATGATGAAGAACGAGATGATAGACTGAAGCTGATCCAGAAGTCCTTTCAATATGAAAAGATTGAATAAGGCTAGGAAGCAGGGAGGACTCACTCTTTTATCCTGTTTGATATCACCCACAAACTGGAAGGAGCACTTGGATTTTCCATATTGGGTGTTTTTTTGTGGGTTTTGATGGTTGGTTAGCTCCTGTTGAAAGCTCAAAGCTTTCTTTTGTTCCCTTGATTCCACTTTGAATTACATCAGGAGCAGAAATATTTCAGTGCAATATGACTAAGCCCTCCAAGGGATAGGAAGTTACAGTGGTTATTATGGATGACAGTCTTTTACATTTAGAGAATAATATTCAGTGGTAATGAATGTCTGGAGACAGTATTCAGCACCGTGTTGGAGTTGGGACTAAAATTAACGACAACTTATATTTATATAGTGCCTTTAATGTAAAAAAATGTCTCAGGGCAGAGCATTATGTAACACAGAGACATTATAAAACACAGTATGATGCCGGGCCACATAAGGAGATATTAGGTTAGATGTTCAAAGGGGTTGGTTTCAAGAAGTGTCTTAAATGAGGAAAACAAGGTGGAGAGGCAGAGAATGGGGGGAGGGGGCGGGGTAGGGAATTCCAGAGCTTGAGACCCAGGCAGCTGAAGGCGCAGCCAATAATGGTGGAGCAATTGTGATTGGGAGTGCATAAGAGACCAAAATTAGAGGAGATCAGGTATCTCAGAGGAAGATGACACAGATCAGGAGGGGTGAGGCCATGGAGGGATTTGAAAAAAAATGAAACCCTAAAAATTAAACCGTTGCCTGGCTGGGAGCCAATGTAGGCCAGTGAACACAAAGGTGATAGGGGAAATAAGCAAAACTAGTGGCCTTTACACGGGCGTGACATCTCATCAGGAACAGGATGCAACTGGTTTGCACTAAAGTTAAAACTTTTAGCAATTTTTTTGTCCCACAAGATAGTGCTGAGTTGCACCAAATCTCAGGAATGATTGGATATCTTCCAGGCTTCTGCTAGATCTGTCATGGTACCAGAAACTTACTAGTGGCAGTTAGGTTTGAGATTGGGTCTAGGAACAGGCATAAATAAAAATTATATCATTAAGAATGATGTAAATGTGTGAAGGTATAAACAAAGCTACAGGGTACATTGCTGTGCTTTGCATTGCTGCAGAACAGTAGAAATCAGTTTTAATCAGAAGTGGAAAGAAAGTTCATCCCAATCACAAAATAATACCTTGCTTAAATACGGACTTCAGAGCGATTTGTTGGTAAGCTACAGTGGCCAAGTCCTCAATACTCTCTCTATAAACCACTCAGCCTCTCCACGTCTGATCCTTTAAAATGCTCCTTAAAACCTGCCTCTTACACCAAGCTCTTGGCCACCTGCTGTAAAAATTCTTTATGTGGCTTAGTGTCAAATTTTGTTTCATAACTCTCCTGTTACATGCCCTGGGACATTCTACTACTTTAAAATGCAAGTTGTTGTTGTTGAAACCAAAAATTAACAGGCAAGATTTGCAACCTTTGAAATGCCAACGTCTTAGCATCAAAGAATTGTAGTGCACAGAAAGAGGCCATTTGATCAATTGAACCTGTGCTGACTTGCTGAATTATCTACCAATTATTCCCATTCCTCTGCTCTTTTCCCATAGCCCTGCAATTTTTTCAAAAAAATATACAATTCCCTTTTGAAAGTTATTTCTGATTCTGCTTCCACCACCCTCTCAGGCAATGCATTTAAGATCGTGTTTACCATCATTTCTCATCCCCTTATGGCATTTTTGCCAATTATCTTAAATCCATGTCATCAGGTCCTCCTGCCAATAGAAGGAGTTTCTGTCTGTCAAAACCCACCATAATTTTGAACAACTCTATTAAATATCCATGTAGCTAATAGCTACACTAACAACCTATTTAAGGTAATCAGTTGTGCTTGTAACGTGGCTTATTTATACTTGCTAGAAGTCACATATATTCATATGCAAACAAAAGGAATATGGTCAAACCTTGTGCCTTTTTTTAATTACCCAGAAGCTTTGAGAGCCTCTGGTTCCCCATTGTTTTCTCCATGGCAACGCTTCAGCCAATCAGAGGTGACTTGTCAACCAATCGGTACCCTTTTCTCCTGTGGTATAAACTGTTAGGACTGTATGAAATTTGGCTGTCTTGCATTTGTCCTGATGAGTGAAAAGCTTCGGCAACATGTCTCTCTTCACAGCAAAGTTCAAGATCTGTGCTACCAAGCAACTGATTCAATCTCTCCACTGTTTTATAAAGGCTTAGCATAGCTTCCTTGCATTTGTACTCCCTGAGTCTGTAGGGCAGACAGTGGCATAGAAGTAATGTCGCTGGACTCCTAATCCAGAGGCCCAGGCTAATGCTCTGGGGACATGGGTTCAAATCCCACCACGGCAGCTGGTGGAATTTAAGCTCAATGAATAAATCTGGAAGATAAAGTTGGTTTCAGTAATGATGACTATGAAACTATCATCAACTGTCGTAACCCATCCGGTTTACTCATGCCTCACTTCCCCTTTAGGGAAAGAAATCTGCCATCCTTACCTGGGCTGGCCTACATATAACTCCAGAACCATGGCAATGTGGTTGACTCTTAACTGTCCTCTGAAATGACCTAGCAAGCCAGTCAATGGCAGGGGAGGGGGGTGGAAACAATAGATCCTGTATTTTATATATCAAATTTCCCTGCCACTTTTCTATGTTGCTTATTGTAAAAGAAGAGTATGTTCCAGGGAAAGATTTAACTGTTGTTGACGCACCGTCCAGGAATCAGGAACCAGATGCATTGGACAAAAATTTATATTGATGCGGTTAAGGCCAATCTAAGAGCTGAGCTTCTAAGAGGAACAACATGTGCAGACAGACAACTTCAAATGAATCTAGAGTGTACAAAGAACAAAGAAAAGTACAGCACAGGAACAGGCCCTTTGGCCCTCCAAGCCTGCGCCGATCATACTGCCTGTCAAACAAAAACATTTTGTACTTCCAGGGTCCGTATCCCTCCATTCCCATCCTATTTGTGTATTTGTCAAGCTGCCTCTTAAACCCCACTATCGTACCTGCTTCCACCACCTCCTCTGGCAGCAAATTCCAGACACTCACTACCCTCTGCGTAAAAAACTTGCCCCACGCATCTCCTCTATAGTTTTCTCCTCTCACCTTAAATCTATGTCCCCTAGTAATTGACTCTTCCACCCCGGGAAAAAGCTTCTGACTATCTACTCTGTCCATACCACTCATAATTTTGTAAACTTCTATTAAGTCGCCTCTCAATCTCCGTCACGTTAGAGAGAACAATCCGAGTTTCTCCAACCTCTCCTCATAGCTAATAACCTCCAACCGATCTATATCCCGTTGTATCCTTTGACAATCCTCTTCACTATCTGCAACTCCTCCAACCTTAGTGTCATCTACAAACTTACTAATTAGCCCAGTTACATTTTCCTCCAAATCATTTATGTATACTACAAACAGCAAAGGTCCCAGCACTGATCCCTGCGGAACACCACTAGTCACAGCTCTCCATTCAGAAAAGTACTCTTCCACTGCTACCCTCTGTCTTCTATGACCAAGCCAATTCTGTATCCATCTTGCCAGCTAACCTCTGATCCTGTGCGACTTTACCTTCTGTACCAGTTTGCCATGAGGGACCTTGTGAAAGGCCTTACTGAAATCCATGTATATAACATCCACTGCCCTTCCATCATCGATCATCTTTGTCACTTCCTCGAAAAACTTGAATAAGTTAGTGAGACACGACCTCCCCTTCACAAAACCATGCTGCCTCTCACTAATACACCCATTTGCTTCCAAATGGTAGTAAATCATGTCACGAAGTATCTTCTCCAATAATTTCCCTAACACTGATGCAAGGCTCACTGGCTGTAATTTCCTGGATTATCCCTGCTACCCTTCTTAAACAATGGAACAACATTGGCCATTCTCCAGTCCTCTGGGACCTCACCCATAGACAGTGAGGATACAAAGATTTCTGTCAAGGCCCCAGCAATCTCCTCCCTTACCTCCCTCAGTACTCTGGGGTAGATCCCATCTGGCCCTGGGTTCTTATCCACTTTAATATTCTTCAAAACGCCTAACACCTCCTCTTTTGTGATCTCAACATGATCCACGCTATCTACACACTCTTCCCTAAACAAATCGACCGCTAAGTCCTTCTCTTTGGTGAATACTGATGAGAAGTACTCATTTAGTATCTCTCCCATTTCTTCTGGCTCCACACACAGATTCCCACCTCTGTCCCTGAGTGGGCCTACCCTTTCCCTGGCTACCCTCTTGCTTTTTATATATGTATAAAAGGCTTTGGGATTTTCCTTAATCCTGGTTGCCAGTGACTTTTCATGACCCCTTTTAGCCCTCCTGACTCCTTGCTTAAGTTTCTTCCTACTTTCTTTATATTCTCCATGGGCTTCATCTGTTCCCAGCCTTCTAGCCCTTACGAATGCTTCCCTTTTCTTTTTGACTAATCTCACAATATCCTTCGTTATCCAAGGTTCCTGAAACTTGTCATGCTTATCCTTCATCCTAGCAGGAACATGCTGGTTCTGAATTCTAATCAACTGACGTTTGAAAGCCCCCCACATGTCAGTTGTTGATTTGCCCTCAAACATCCGCCTCCAGTCTAGATTCCTCAGTTCCTGCCTAATATTGTTATAATTAGCCTTCCCCCAATTAAGCACCTTAACCTGAGGACTCCTGTTATCCTTATCCACCAGAACCTTGAAACTTACTGAATTATGGTCACTTTTCCCAAAATGCTCCCCTGCTGAAACTTTCGACCACCTGGCCGGGTTCATTCCCTAATATCAGGTCCAGTATTGCCCCTTCCCTAGTTGGACTATCTACATATTGTCTCAGGAAGCCCTCCTGGATGCACCTTACAAATTCTGCACCATCCAAACCCCTAGCACTAAGAGATTCCCAGTCAATATAGGGAAAGTTAAAATCACCCACCACAACAACTCTATTGCTTTTACATCTTTCCAAAATCTACCTACATAACTGTTCCTTAATCTCCCGCCAGCAATTAGGAGGCCTATAGTAAACCCCAAACATTGTGACTGCACCCTTCCTATTCCGGAGCTCTACCCATATTGCCTCACTGCATGAGCCCAACGAGGTGTCCTCCTGTCATTCAGCTGTGATATTCCCCTTCACCAGCAGTGCAACTCCCCCACCTCTTCTACATCCCTCTCTATCCTGCCTGAAACATCTAAATCCTGGAACGTTTATCTGCCAATCCTGTCCATCCTTCAACCAAGTCTCTGTAATAGCAATAACATCATAGTCCCAAGTACTAATCCAAGCTCTAAGCTCATCTGCCTTGCCTGTTATTCTTCTCAGATTGAAACAAATGCCTCTCAGACCCCCAGTCCCACTGTATTCAGTAATTTCTCCCTGCCTGCTCTTCCTTTTAGTCCGACTGGCCATATTCACTGGTTCTCAGTCATTTATTTCACCAGCTGACCTATTGGTCTGGTTCCCATCCCCCTGCCATACTAGTTTAAACCCTCCCGAGTGACACTAGCAAACCTTGCAGCCAGGATATTGGTGCCCCTCCAGTTTAGATGCAACCCGTCCTTCTTGTACAGGTCCCACCTGCCCTGGAAGAGATCCCACTGATCCAGATATCGGAAACCCTCCCTCCTACACCATCTGTTTTGCCACGTGTTTAGCTGCACTGTCTTCCTATTTCTAGCCTCACTGGCACGTGGCACAGGGAGTAATCCCGAGATTACAACCCCTAGAGGTCCTGTTTTTTAACTTTCTGCCTAACTCCCTGAACTCCCGCTGCAGGACCTCGTCACTTTTCCTGCCTATGTCGTTAGTACCAATGTGTACCACGACCTCTGGCTGTTCTCCCTCCCCCTTCAGAATGTCCCGTACCCGATCAGAGACATCCTGGACCCTGGCACCAGGGAGGCAACATACCATCCTGGTGTCTCTTTCACGACCACAGAAGCGCCTATCTGAGCCCCTGACTATAGAATCCCCTATGACAATTACTTTTCTGTGCATTGACCCCCCACTGCTGAAGAGACAGCCGTGGTGCCACTGCTCTGGCTACTGCTGTTGTTTTCCCCTGATAGGCTCTCTCCCCCAACAGTATCCAAAATGGTATACCTGTTAGAGAGGGGGACAGCCACAGGGGATTTCTGCACTGAATGCCTGCCCCTTCTAGTGGTCACCCATCTATCTGTCTGTACCTTGGGTGTGACTACGTCTGTAAAACTCCTGTCAATAACACTTTCCGCCACCTGAATGCTCCTACGTGCATCCAACTGTTGCTCCAACCGATCCATGTGGGTCAGTGAGGAGCTGCAGTTGGGTACACTTCCTGCAGATGTAGGTGCCCGGGACACTTGAAGCATCACAGATTTCCCACATCCCACAGGTGAAGCACTTCACCCCAGCAACGGCCATTTCTAGAACTATTTAATAAATTAATTTAAATCTACTATCTGCTTATTGACTCCTTATTAACTGTACGTTCCCTAGGGCTAGATTTCTACTATAAAAGCTAAATTCTAAGAACAGTAATCACCTGCTTCTGGTCTAGATACCCTCTACTTAATAATTAGGTGATTAATTTATTTGGTTTAATTAGTTTAACAATGTTTGTGTTTCAAATTCAGTGTAGATTCCCTACCAGCCAATCAGGTCACAGATTTACCTGAGGCCCGCCCTCTGACTCTGCTCCCTGGAACTAGGCCGCGAATCCCCGAGGTAAGGTTTTTATACTCACCTCTCTGGAACTTCGCCCTGCGACTCTGTTCCCTGGAACTAGGCCTTCTGACTCTGCTCCCTGTGTAATAAAGAATGGTGGCTGAAGTATGCTGTGTTTCTAATGAATTGACAAAAAATATGCTATCGCAGGCCTCCCCGTAATGAATAATTAGTTACTGTACTGGAACAGTGTACAGTGTACAGTGAAAAGTAAGATTCATGACAATGGTCCAAGAGAGGCGTGAAAAGAACAACAAATCTGGATTTATATAGCACGACCTCAGGATGTCTCAAAGAGCTTTACAGCCAATGGTGTACTTAAGTGTAGTCACTATTGTCATGTAGGGGATACAGCAGCCAATTTGCACACAGCAAGCTCCTACAAAAGCAGTGTGATAATGACCAGATAATCTGTGTTTGGTGGTGTTGGTTGAGGGATAAATATTGGCTTGGAAACCTGGGAGAACGCCATTGCTGTTCTTTGAAATACTACCATGGGATCTTTTATATCCACTTGAGAGCATCAATGGGTTTAACTTCTCATCTGAAAGAAGGCACATCCAACAGTACAGCGCTCCCTCAGTACTGACATAATGTATGGGAGTGTTAGCCTAGAATCTGAATGCAAGTTTCTGGAGTGGGCTTTAAACCCCCAACCTGCTATCTCAAACACAAGACCTCTACTCACCGAGCCATCGCCAACACTTAAGATCTAGGAGCCTGCCTAGAAAGGGACAAAAGTGGAGCCCAGGCATCAGACAGAACATCAGAGAGAAGGTTTCATCATGTGAGTTCTTTCTGCTTAATTAAACCAACTCAAAGGAAAGATCCTTTGATGACAACAGCATTACCATAGAGACTTTGGGAGGAGACTTTGGTGGGCTCTGTGAGTACAGACTTGCAATTATCAATGGTTATTTCAGCTTTTTCAAAATAGCTCATCCATCGGATATACTAAGTAATCATGCTATTGTAAAGTTTAAGAAGATGTAAATATAAAAAAATCACCAGTTAGGTCCTGGCTTGAATATTGTGCTCAATTCTGGGCACCACAATTTAGGAAGAATGTCATGGCTTTGGGAAGACTACAGAAAAGATTTACTAGAATGGTACCATTCTAGATGAGGGTCATCAGTTACCTAATGAGACTAGAGAAGCTGGATTGCTCTGCTAGATACATAGGAGGTTATGTGGAGAGTTGATCGAGCTGTTCAAATCCATGAAGCATTTTGATAGCGTAAATAAAGAGAAACTGCTTCCAGTGGCAGAGGAGTCAGTAATCAGGACACAGATTTAAGTCAAAAGAACTGGGGGTGACATGAGGAAACATTTTTTACACAAGTTGTTGTGATCTGGAACACACTGTCTGAAAGAGCAGCGGAAGCAGATTCAATAGCAACAGGGAACTGGATAAATGTGGGGAGGGATAGCATAGTGGTATTGTCGCTGGACTAGTAATCCAGAGACCCACAGTAATGCTCATCCACCATGGCAAGTGGTAGTATTTGAATTCATTAAAAATTTGGAATTAAAAGTCTAATGATGATAATGAAACCATTGTCGATTGTTGTGAAAACCCATCTGGTTCACTAATGCCCTTTAGGGAAGGAAATCTGCTGTCCTTACCTGGTCTGGCCTACATGAGACTCCAGATCCACAGCAATGTGGTTGACTTTTAAATGCCCTCTGAAATGGCCTAGGAAGCCATTCAGTTGTATCAAACCGCTACAAAGTCGCAAAATGAAACTGGACGGAACACCCAGCATCGACTTAGGCACTGGAAATAACAGCAGCAATCTCAGTCCTGCAAAGTCCTCCTTACTAACATCTGGGGCTAGTGCCAAAATTGGGAGAGCTATCTCACAGACTAATCAAACAACAGCCTGACATAGTCATCCTCATGGAATCATTGCTTACAAGTAATGTCCCAGTCACCACCATCACCATTCCTGGGTATGTCCTGTCCGACCAGTAGGACAGACCCAGCAGAGGTGGTGACACAGTGGTATACAGTCAGGAGGGAGTTGCCCTGAGAGTCCTCAACATCGACTCCAGACCCCATAAAGTCTCATGGCATCAGGTCAAACATGGGCAATGAAACCTCTTACCGCCCTCCCTCAGCTGCTGAATCAGTGCTCCTCCATGGTGAACACCATTTGGAGGAAGCACTGAGGGTGGCAAGGGTGCAGAATGTACTCTGGGTGGGGGGACTTCAATGTCCATCACCAAGAGTGGCTCGGTAGCACCACTACTGACCGAGCTGGCTGAGTCCTAAAGGACATAGCTGCTAGACTGGGTCAGCGGCAGGTGGTGAGGGAACCAACAAGAGGGAAAGACATACTTGACCTCATCCTCACCAACCTGCCTGTGGCAGATGCATCTGTCCATGTCAGTATCTGTAAGAGTGATCACCACACAGTCATTATGGAGATGAAGTCCCACCTTCACATTGAGGATACCCTCCATCGTGTTGTGTGGCACTACCACCGTGCTAAATGGAACAGGTTTCAAACAGACCTAGTAACTCAAGACTGGGCATCCATGAGGCGCTGTGGGCCATCAGCAGGAGCAGAATTGTACTCAAACACAATCTGTAACCTCATGGCCCGGCATATCCCCCACTCTACCATTACCATCAAGCCAGGGGATCCACCCTGGTTCAATGAAGAGTGCAGGAGGGCATGCCAGGAGCAGCACCAGGCATACCTAAAAATGAGGTGTAAACCTGGTGAAGCTATAACACAGGCTAGGAATCGTGCGACGAGTAACTCACCTCCTGACTCCCCAAAGCCTGTCCACCATCTACAAGGCACAAGTCAGGAGTGTGATGGAATACTCCCCACTTGCCTGGATGAGTGCAGCTCCCAAAAAACTCAAGAAGCTTGACACCGTCCAGGACAAAGCAGACCGCTTGATTGGCACCAAATCCACAAACATTCACTCCCTCCATCACTGACGCACAGTAGCAGCAGTGTGTACCATCTACAAGATGCATTGCAGGAATTCACCAAGAATCCTTCGACAGCACCTTCCAAACCCATGACCACTACCATCTAGAAGGACAAGAACAACAGATAGATGGGAGCACCACCAACTGGAAGTTCCCCTCCAAGTCACTCACCATCCTGACTTGGAAATATATCGCCGTTCCTTCACTGTCACTGGGTCAAAACCCTGGAACTCCCTCCCTAACAGCACTGTGGGTGTACCTACCACATGGACTGCAGCGGTTCAAGAAGGCAGCTCACCACCACCTTCTGAAGGGGCAATTAGGGATGGGCAATAAATGCTGGCCCAGCTAATGAAGCCCACATCCTGTGAATGAATAAAAAAAACTTGAAAGGGGAAAAATTGTAGGCTTATGAGAAAAGAGCAGGAGAGTGGCACTAATTGGATTTCTCTACCAAACAGCCAGCACAGGTATGATGGGCCGAATGGCATCCTTCTGTGCTGTTTTATTCTATTATATTTGGCCATTGTGGTGTTCCTGAGGAACATTTTTTATCAAATTGAAACACAGTTCATATTGACAGTCTTGGACACCCAGAATGCAGTATTGCTGCAGACAGTTTGTTACTAGTTCTCATTATCCATCAGTTAACTAACAGCCTGAGAGAGATATACCACATACTCAAAAGAATTCTGTAAAAAGTAGACTCTCCTGTGTTTCTTAGTTAGCAAACATTCTCACAGCTACAGGTCATAACCCAGTAATGTTACTGATAGAGAATAAGATGAAAAATAAAGGCCCACAAATATCCATGGCCTTTCAGGTCTATTCCTGACCAAGCAATAGCCAAGTGATGTTGGGAATGGCTGTAAAATAGGCCAAGACAGTCACATATGCTTGTGACCTCGGGTTGAATTTTCCAGGCTGACCGTTTGAAGATCATTGACAGGAGTGGAGGGGACAAGGGTTCAGAATACTGGAGATTCCAGGCCTCAAGTTTTTATTAGTTTCTGACACAGTCCAATTCTCAGCTCTACCCCTTGACCTCTCCACTCTCTTGACCCCTCCACTGCTTGTTGGAAATCCCAGTATCAGATGAGCAGCAATCTGCCAGTTAAATATTGGGAACTCTGAGGCCAAGGTCTTCATTTGCCACCGCCCACTGCATTCTCCAGCCTCTGACTCATCCCTCTACCTGGCCAGTGCCTGAGCCTAAATCAGGCTGTTCCCAACCTCAGCATCCTAGCTGACCCTGAGCTGAGCTTCTGACCCCATATCCTCTCTATCACTAAAACTGCTAACTTCCATCTCTGTAATATTGCCCGTCTCTATCCTTGCATAGCTTATCTGCTATCCAAACCTTCATCCATGCCTTTTTTTTTACCTGCAGACCCGACTATTCCAATGCTCTCCTGGATGAATTCCCACCTTCAACCTGCGAATCCTGAGATCCACAAAAACTCTACTGTCCATATCCTAACCCACACCAAATCTCTTTCACCCATCATCCTCGTGCTCACTGACCTTTGTTGGCTTCTTGTTTGGCAACATCTCAATTTTAAAATCCTCATCCTTGTTTTTAAATCCTTCCATGACCTCACCCCATCTGTAACCTCCTCCAGCCTTTTGGGTTACCTGTGCTCCTCCAGTTCTGGCCTGTTACACATCCTCAATTTTCTTAGCCCTACCAATAGTGGCTGTACCTTCACCCCATAAACCCTAAGCTCCAGAATTCCTTCCTGTGCCTCTTTACTCTGCCTCCATCTCTCTCCTTCTTCAAGATGCTCCTTAAAGTCAACCTCTTTAACCAAACTTTTCGTCATTTGTTTAAAAATTCGAGATAAGCATTGGCATTGCCACAAGGTGGGGTTTGGTGTCAGCTATGACTCAGTTTTTTTTAATTCATGTCATAGGATGTGGGCATTGCCACCTGGGCCGGCATTTATTGCCCATCCCTAGTTGCCCTTGAGAAAGTTATGGTGAGCTGCCTTCTTGAACCGTTGCAGTCCCTTCAGTGTAGGTACATCCATAGTGCTGCTAGGGAAGGAGTTCCAGGATTTTTACCCAGCGACTGTGAAGGAACAATGATATATTTCCAAGCCAGGATGGTGAATAACTTGGAGAGGAACTTCCAGGTGGTGGTGTTCCCATGTATCTGGTGCCCTTGTCCTTCTAGATGGTAGTGGTTATGGGTTTTGAAGGTGCTGCCTAAGGAGCCTTGGTGAGTTTCTGCAGTGCATCTTGTAGATGGTACACACACTGCTGCTACTGTGCGTCGGTGGTGGAGGGAGTGAATGTTTGTGGATGTGGTGCCAATCAAGCGGCTGCTTTGTCCTGGATGGTGTCCAGCTTCTTTAGTGTTGTTGGAGCTGCATTAATCCAGGCAAGTGGGGAGTATTCCATCACACTCCTGACTTGTGCCTTGTAGACGGTGGACAGGCTTCGGGAGTCAGGGTTGAGTTACTCGCTGCAGGATTCCCAGGCTCTGACTGCTCTTGTGGCCATAGCAGAGTTGCAAATGGTGCTGAACATTGTGCAATCATCAGTGAACATCCCCACTTCTGATCTTATGATGGAATGAAGGTCATTGATGAAGCAGCTGAAGATGGTTGGGCCGAGGACACTACCCTGAGGAACTCCTGCAGTGATGTCCTGGAGCTGAGATGACTGACCTCCAACAACCACAACCATCTTCCTTTGTGCTAGGTATGACTCCAACCATCAGAGAGTAATCTGGTTTTAAATTACTGAATGTTCTGGCCAATATTTAGCCCTGAATCAATATCCCTAAAACAGTTTATCTGGCCATTATCACATTGCTGTTTGTGGGAGCTTGCTGTGCATAAATTGACTGCCATGTTTCCTTGATCACAACAGTGACTACATGTCAAAAGTACTTTTGTGGCCCTCAGGATGCCCTGAAATTGTGAAAGGCAATATATAAATACAAGATTTTGTTTCTTTTACACTCTTTTACAAAGTTTATAGAAGCATTGATAATGCGGCATTTCTGAAATTTAACATGTTTGTTAGCTGACCCTATTTTGTGTTATCCCGTAATCTGCACTGTCCCAAGCTATCCTGTTGTACTTTAAACATGATTCCACTTTACCATCCAGCACTCTAACAGTTACCAGACCCTTGCATGTAAGTAATTAGTGGGATCTTCAAGTATAAATGTGGGCCCTCGGAGAGCTCAGATCAACCTCACATGACTAAGTAAATTACAGGAGCCAACTCCTGTGTACTCCTCTTCCAATAAAGCCACCGATTTGTGATTCATGTCATCTGGCCTTCATTCCCCAATAATCTGGCCTTGAGGAAGAAGGAGTGAAGCCTAAACTGTTAGCAGATTGCCCAGAGTCCTCAAGTGAGAGTTAGTTATTAAGTGCAGAAGATGCTTCAAACCTTGAGTGTGGATCCCAGTTGTTGGGATCATGTACAAGTATCTCAGAAACACGGTCCAGAGACCTGAACTGTTATCTCACGGATAAACACATAATCCTGATTTCAAAGGGCAGCATCTGTTGTAAATTTTACACTTGTGCCTTATTCTGTTTACTGTGGAACTTAGGCAATGTTACTCGATTGAATCGTTTGCCAGTTTCCTGAGGTATAGACTACATAATTGGACAAGAACATGCTTTATTATGAGCCTTGCATGATTCAGAAATAGCAGAAATTTTATCCTTGGACACTCTAAGCATAGAATTTTCCTCATGGCGACTCCCTGGGTGGCGCCATTTTCACCACTGGAAACCCAGCCAATGTCCGGAGTTTCCACTGTGAGCTTATAACTTTAACTCTAGTTAATTATCCAGTGCCCACCCCCTCCATGATTCAACAGCAAAAGGGAATTTTCAAAAGCATAAAAACTTGAAAATGAGAAATTTGCAGGGCTATGGGGAAAGAGGAAGTGGGAGTGGGAATAATTGGATAGTTCTTTGAAAGAGACAGCACAAGCACAATGGGCCAACTGGACTCCTTCTGAGCCTTTTATTCTTTGGGTGGAATTTTATGGCCTTGCCGCTGTAAAATGCAGCGAGTCCATTGACTTCAGCGGCACCGCAAGATCTCGCTGGCGGTAGGGGCCAGAAAACTCCGCCCTATGATTCTGTGATTATTCCAACTCTCTTGTTATTGCAGTGTCATCATCATTCGCCATAAAATGAGGAACATTGAAGTTGTGTTAGCTACTTTGCTCCCTAATTGCAACAGTGAGGAAGCCAAAGGGCTGGTGAGGACCCGAAATGTTTGACTGGGTGGGATGGAGATCGGTGGTTGAAGATGAGAGGCCAGATGACGAAATCTCCAGGAATAAGTCCAATCAAAGTTGACAATTGGAGAGAGTTAAATTTCATGGCTCCTTTTTATTTGTGTCTCACTAAGAATTCAGCCAATGATGGAAGCAATACACAAAGCCAATGAACATGATTACCTTGACTTGTTGGCCCCTTTGATCACTGTGACAAAGCAGTTAAAGGAATTCTTGCCTCACCTTGTGGGAATGGAGAGTCATTCTGAAGTCAATTCTGACAGAGTGAACAAAGCACAATCCACTCCTCTGTGAAAATGAAACAAAGGTTAGCTCTAAAATCAGAGAAAGCTAGAAATACTCAGCAGGTCAGGCTGTATCTATGGAGAGGAGAACAGGGTTAATATTTCAGGTCAATGACCTTTCATCAGAACTGGAAAAATTAGTAATTTAATAGTTTAAAACCAAGCTCAGAGCCAGGGATAAGGGGAGAAGACGAAAGAACAAAGGTGGAGATCTGCAGTAGGGTGGAGGACAGGCATGTAAAATGAAAAAGGAGGTCATAGTGCAATTAGGCAAAAGAAGGCAAAATTGTTTTGTCTGGTAGGTTGTGAAGTGTCTTGTCAAAAGATGAGCTGCTGTTCATCGAACTTGCTTTGAGCTTCATTGGAACCGGGGCGGGGCGGGGGGGGAGGGGGGTGGGCAAGGACAGAGAGGCCAGAGGAGGAGTTGGGGAGGAGAATTAAGGTTTGTCTTAAAAACTCTGGGGTGAATTTTAACCCCTAAAAATGAATAGGTTGGGTCAAATGAGATATAAAACTTTAAAAATCAGCCAATGTCCACACGCTCCAACCTTTGTCATGTGTCTCCCATGTGGTATTTCGTCAAACACACACACTCATTCACATATTCACTCAAACACAGACACACACTCAAACACATGCATGATCACACACACACACACACACACACACTCATGCACATACACATGTTCACACTCAAACTCACACATTCATATACATTAGGGTGGCCATATTTTCTAAACTGAACCTGAGGAGCACAGCAAAGTACCTAGGACAGAAAACGTAGGCTGTGTAGTGCAACAAAGCAAACATTTTTAGCTGCCTATATTTTAACATTTGTACAAATACATTACAAACGCAAACATATAATTACCAAAGATGCGATGCCACACTACTGAAGTGCATTCAGACACTATTTATAGATTATACAATAACACTGCTCCAGGAATCAGTTTTATGTACCTGCTGTCTGTGTGGACTTGGTGAAAATGTAAGTTACACACCTTGAGTTAGCATGTGTTGTTAAAGCAGCTTTATTTTTGATGGTACTTTCGTGTTTTTTATAACTGTCCCATTTCCACTCAAAATGAACAATAATGACTGACATATTGAATACAATATAGATGCTTCTTTTCTGGTTGTCCATAGATTTGGAAATTTTTTTGAAGTTTATTGTTAAAGCAGAAATTTAGGCATTTTTGAAACACTACTTTCACTTTATGCTAAACTTCAAATCTTGCATGTGCTCTATGTCATATGCCGTTTAGTCTGCATCATAAGTATGGCAACTGTAATAGTGCTGTACCATCAATGTAATATTGCTGAAAAGAGAGGCATGTTGCCAAAGCTTTTCATCTTGCATTCCTCAGGACAAATGCAAAAATGCCAAATTTCAAACAATCGCAACAATTTATACTACAGGAAAAAAGGGTGCTGATTGGCTGGCGAGTTGTCTCTGATGGGCAGAGGCATTGCCATAGAGAAGGCAGTGGAAATCTATATGCTTCCCAAGCTCCCAGGTAATTCAAAAAAGGTGCAAGGCTTGAACATATTCCTTCTGTTTGCAGAGAGTGGGTAGCTGTGTATGGATGTTTGTCACTTTTAGCAAGCATAAATGAGCCACATTACAAGTTCAATTGATTACCTTAAATTGGTTGTTAGTGTAGCTATTAGCACACTCAGGATTGTTCAGCAAGTGCTGTCCAATCATGGAATCATATTAGCAGTGGGTTTGGCTGTGAGAGAAGTGTTTAGTGTGGAGGATGAGAGAAACAGATTGGGGGGAGGGACCCTACAAACATAGCATCCACTTTAAGAACAAGCACTTAGGGCCAGATGTTCATAGAATTGGGCAGACTCCACATATCTTTATTAATAGTGGGTGGGATCCAGATGCAGAAGTCCTGTCCCCATTTCTGACAGATCCAATTTTTGCCAATAGGAGAAAAAGGGCAAGGCGTGATTCATACAGGAGGGAAACCTGAATTCAGCAAGGCCACTCAAACTCAGTGTTGATTTCAAACAGACCCTATTTTGACTGCTGTAAGTTTCTTAACCTGTAATGTAGGAGTCATGAATTGATGGAGTAGATGTAAATACTCTTGAAGGGTTGATAAGATCTGTATCACTGTCATGGTCTGAAGTTTTTTAAATGCCCGCCCTTTAAACTTAAAAAAAGGACTGAAACTGTCATTTAGAGTTAAGAAAAAAAAGCCTTCTGCTGGACTGCTTTTGATTGACAAATGTATGTTAGAAAAAAGTAGCATCTGGCTGTGCATTTTCAATAGAGTTGTTTGCTGACATTTCCCAAGGGCTACTAATACATCATTATGAATGCTTGGCTGAGTTTCAAAAGCTACAATTTTCTCAGCAGGTTGTCCTGAGTTCACAATTTGAAATTTTAAAGAGTCTATTAAAGGATTAGCTGTCACTTATGTCGGGTCTCAATAGGAATTTGTTTTTTTATAAGCGATTACCCACTTTAGAGGATTTGAAAGCTTTGAATGGCTTCTATGAATGTGAATTGTTTTCACCATCAAAAGTGTGTATGTGAGTGTTTTATAAAGGTCCACCATAACTTCCTCACTTATGTACTCTATGCCTCAATTTCTAAAACTCAGGATCCTGTCTGCCTTTTTAACCACTCTCTCAACCTGCCCTGTTCCCTTCAAATTTTGTGCATATATACACCCAAGTCTCTCTCTTCTTACAGTCCTGGGGTCCTTCCCGCCTGCCCCAATCAAATTTTATGGTGGTGATGGGGTTGCAGGCAAGGCCTAAGGCAGTGTATATGGGAGATGTTTGTGAAGGTTAGTACACTTGATCCCCTGCCAAGCCACCCATCTACGCCAAAAGAGATGTGGGTGGGGGAAACCGGTGTTCCACAACTCTCCAACTTTTACTTAGGACTCAAAAGTAACAGGTTGTGCAATCACAGCCCAAGGAATGGAATATGAGTTCTTGTAAACGTAAGATACAAGAGATGAATTCAAGTTTACTGGCCAATCTCAGAAAGGGTGACCGTGATTAAGATATAAGGAAAATGTTTGGATCTGTTTGTCATACACGTTTATGCCCTGACTTACAATCACAGTGAACAGGAAGTAGAGGCATTTTATGGTGTTACCCTGAGGTGTGACAATCAAATCAGATCGACTGATGTGGTAATTGTAGTGGGCCACTTACACTGAAATCAGTGAAGGAACCTCAGGAATACATGTTGGTCACTATGGCCCTGAATTGAGAAATGAAAGAAGAGAGAGACTGACGCAATTTTGTTAAGAAAATGATCTGATGGTGGTAAATACCTTAAAGCAAGAAAAAAGACTACACACTTGGAGAAGTCCAAGCAATGTGTATAGAAATCAGATAGATCATGTGATGGTGAAACAACTGGGCTGAATTTAGCCCTTGGCCGGCGGGTGGGCCCCACCAGCTGGGCGGCGGACAGGCAGCCAAACTCTGCCGCCGAAACTGGGGACTGCCGCCATTTTATGTGGGTGGGCCAATTAAGGCCCACCCAGCGGCATCCCCAACAGGAGGTGCTATGTGGGGGGGGGGGAGGTGGGGAGGTGGGTGGGGGGGAGGGAATCCGCAGATGTCAAAGTGCGCTCTTTCGTACATGAGCACACTGCTCCCTGAGGCAAAGTGCTGTCTCAGGGAGTTTAGTGAAAGGTAAGTAAAGTCAAAAAATAGAGACATTTTAAAATTATTAACATGTCCCCCCCCGACCCCCATGTGACAATGTCACACGGATGGGACACGTTGATAACAAACTCATAAAATTTATTAAATTTTTACAAAGCGGACATGAAACTTCAGCCGGCCAGTGGATGAAGGTTTGTTAATAATCCACAGCCCGCTGGGGCTCCTGGCCTACCCGCCAGCTTAAGGTTGTCCCGGGCTGGGTGTTTAACTATCTTAGTGAGCCCGTCAATGGCTTTAATTGGCCATTGACAGGTCGGCGGGCAGACAGCTGATTTCACTGTCAGCCCACCTTCCTTAAGAGTTAAATGGCCCGGGGTGACGTCGGGGGTTCCTCCTGACAACATCCCGCGTCATTATCCCTTCGGTGAGCACGCCCTGCCCCCAAATCACCAAGGGGAAAAGCCTGGCCGATTTGAAACAGCATAAAGAACGTTCATACATATCCTGGCACAGCTAAAAAATCATTGTCTCTTCGTGGCAAAAATTAAGTTGAAACTGCAAATGTCAAAAAGATCAACTTTGACATTTTGAAGATTGAGAAGATCAGAGGGCATTCACTCTTAAAGTAAAAAGCAAGTATGAACGTGCCAAGACTGAAGAGAGCGAACAAGCAGAGGTCTCACAACCAGAAATAAAAAGCAAATGGAAAAACATGAAAGAGCATATACAACATGCTGCAAAAGAAATATTACCAAAACGGAAAAGAGAAAGAAACGAGGAGTGGATGACACGTAAGATGCCATCAATGGTGATAGAAAGAGGAAAGAAACACCCCTGAGTATGACGAAATGTTAAGGAGTATGTCATAAATGATCAGCTGTCCTTTTTTACTAACAGGCAGCTTGATGTTCATTCTTGATCATGCACAACTTAGAATTATCAGAAAGCAAAGCATGATTTTCTTTAAAAAAATTAAAAAAATAAAGTTCAGGATTGAGATCATCAGGTTTTAAGTTACAGCCCAAAAGGAACGTGGAGAGAAGCAGATTTGTTGCTGACATACAGCAGGTTGTGGATGGGGAAGGTAAATGTAGTGTGATTATAGCCAAGCCCTGCATATTCGATGCACAATCTTCAAGCTTGCTCATGTTTGTGTGCCAAAAGCAGGAGACAAACCTGTTAAAAAAAAACGAACTGGTTACTCCACATTCCAATTTTCAGTATTAAAGATAGCAAGCAATATCTGATTTTTTTGTGCCCTCTCAACTATATTGCAATTCCACTTACCGAATAATGATTTCACTCGAGTCTCAAGAGCTCTACATCAAAAATCAAAGTAGCATTAGGTGGAATGACGCCAGGGTGGCCAGCAGCTCCATAAGCATAGTCAGAGGTGCAGGTTAGTTTTGCTCTCTGTCCAACACTCATCTGAACGAATCCTCCTTCCCAGCCCTTGATGACCTGATTTTCACCGATTTTACATTTAAATGGCTGAGCTCGGTCCCGAGAAGAATCAAACTTTGTTCCATCCTTCAGGGACCCCGTAGAGTGAACCACACGGAACTGCCCACCTTGGGAAAGGTTCGTCCATCTCCGGTAGTAAATGTCTCCACTTGCACTCCCATGGCTCTGCTTCACAGAAAAGTAAATAGAGAATGCTTTATTTAGGCAGATGAAAGAGAAATGGGAGAATGAAATATGGGATGAAGTATTGGAGCTGGAAAGAAATCACAAAGTAAGAGTTCTGCACCAGAAGTTGAAGCCTTTGATAGATAAAATAAAAGGGATAACAACTGATAGTGGGTATATAAAAGACAAAGATGGTAAAATATCATTTGAAAGGGATGCAGCTGCAAATAGATGGATAGAATATATAAGTGAATTGTACGGTGACCCAGATCAAGGGTGTCCTCAAGATATGGAGGCAAACGATGGACCAAACATTATAAAATCAGAGGTTAATGCTTTAATATTTATGGGTACAGGAAAAGCTTCAGGCGTAGTTGGAGTAACAACAGAACAGCTAAAAGCCCTTGGAGAAACAGAATTAGAAGTGATAACAGAGATTTGTGATCAAATATGCACCAAAGGATACATTCCAAGTGACTTGAGACATTAATTATTCATTAAGTTACCTCAGAAACCTAAAGCAAAGGAGTGCAATCATCTTAGAACCATAAGCTTAATGAGTCATCTCATTAAACTGATCTTGAAAATTATAATAGAAAGAAATAATAACACATTTGAAGCAGAAATGACAGTCTGGATTTACACCTGGAGTAGGAACAACAGAGGGAATATTTAACCTAGGAACAGTCTTTGATAAATATCAGAGAGTAAACATGAACATTGACATATGCTTCATAGGCTATGAAAAAGCATTTGGTCGTGTTTATCACCAAAAGCTAACTGACATGCTGCTGAAATGAGACATTGACAGCAAAGATGTGAGAGTTTTCCAGAGCCTATATGGGACTAAATAACAAATATCAGGTTAGAAGATGGGCAATCAGATATGTTTCAAAGGAAGAGAGGAACACGACAAGGCTGTGTACCGTCACCAAAATGATTCAATCTGTACACAGAGCAAATACTCAGAGAATTGGATGTACATCCAGGGGTAAAAATTGGAGGCGAGAACATAACAAAACTGCGGGGTAGAATTTTCTCCCTGTTGTGTGGGCTGGGCAGGAGTGGGTGCGGGCAGGAGGGTGGGTAGCCGATCGCCACCTGCGATCAGCCACGTGCCGCTATTTTACCTGGGAGGCCCAATTAAGGCCCACCCAGCATGGCATGTACCTGGAAGCACTCAGCACTCCCTGTGGAGGCTGGGGGTGGGGGGGGGGGGAGGGGGGGGAGGCGGGAGAGTTGGGGTCCTGCAACCTTCCCCACATGTGCACAAAAGAGCGCAGAAATCTCCCTGAGGCACGGAGCTGCCTCAGGGAGTTTAATTTTATTGTGAAAACCTGAAAAAAAGATTTGAAAAAATTATGCGGATATGTCCCCTCACGTGACAGTGTCACATGAGCTGGGACATGTCTATGAATGTTATTAAAAATTTTTATTAAAGTAATAAACCCTTCAGGAAACCTCGTCCCGCCCGTGGATGAGGTTCCATGAAAAATGCGAAGGCCGCCTGAGCTCTTCGTCTGCCCCCACCCGACAACCTTAAGCTTGGACAGACGGCCCTGAGAATCAGTTTAATTAGTTAATTAACGGCCTGAATAGGCCTTTGGCAGTTCGGCAGGCGCGCAGCCGACTCCGGTGTGTGCCCGCCGAACTGAGGATCGGAATGACGCCCGGTGATGTCGGGACGCCCGCCTGATGTCACCACGCTTCATTTTACATGTCGGCAAGTGGGGCCCACCCCCCACAGGCTGACCAGAAGACTCAGGCCATGGTACGCTGGTGACCCAGGGTCACTTGCAGAATCAGAAGAGGCCCTACAAGATATTGTAGGTCAAGTAAAATCTAGAAGCTTAGAATATGAATTGAGCATGAACACCAAAAAGACAAAGGCTATGGTAGTCAGAAGGAATACGTTAGAAGGAGATAGAGTTAAGACTGATGTGGATAGTGTCACATTGGAACAAATAGTTCAGTTTGTCTATTTAGGACAAATGATAACAGAAGATGGTAGAGGCAATCCTGAAATTAGAAGGATAGGGGTAGCCAGAAGTAATTTTGTGTAGATGACGGATGGGTTAACAACAAGAAAACTTCAAGTTTGCAATAAGGAAAAGCTAATAAGATGCTACATCCCTATCCACTTCCCTGTGAGTCTCAGCAACCTGAACAATAAATAAAGACCCATGGAAGAAAATAGAGGCCTTTTGAAATGTGGATGCTAAGACATATGCTACAAGTTCCACATACAGACCATATGACAAATGAAGAGGTGCTTAAGACTGCAAGAACAAAAATAACTCTGAAAAGTGATATCTAGAAAAGAAAATGTCAGTATTTCGGCCATGTGAGCAGAGCTGGAAACTTACAGAGGTCTCTCCTAGAGAACAAAGTGGAGGCAGCAGAAAGAGGGCTCGATCTATGCGTAGTTGGATGATGGATGTCACAGACTAGCTAGAGTGGATGTGTGAAGATGGTGCAAGACAGATGAACGTGACATACCATGACAGTAGATCCCGTGGTAGGAGTAGCTATAAGCAGCAGCAGCAACATAGTTTCTATAAGCTTTCCCGCCACCAAAGTATATTAAGCTGACTGACCTGAAGTCGCTGTGTTACCCTTTTTTGAACAAGGGTGTAATATTTGCAATTCCCCAGCCCTCTGGCCCCACTCCTGTATCTCAGGAGATGTGAAAGATTATGACCAGTGCCTGCACAATTTCCCATCTTATTAGCCTCAGTATCCTTGGGTGCACCCCATCAGATCTTGGTGACTTATCAACTTTAAGTACAAGCAGCCTATCTGATACCTTCTCTTTATCATTTTTAGCCCACCCAGTGTCTCAGCTTCCTCATCTTTCACTATGGCCTGGATTTTCCATCCCTGCCGTGGTGGGTGAGACCAGAAGATCCTGGCAGCAGCTGGGCTGGAAAAACCTGCCTGTGAATTTGACAGCTTCTTCTTCCTTGGCAAAGGCAGATGCAAAGTGTTCATTTACTACCCCAGTCACGCCTTCTGTCTCCATTCATAGATCTGCTCTTTGGTTCCTAATGAATCCACCCATCCTCTTGTCCTCTTAGATGCCTCCCTGCCTCTCTTAAAGCTGTATCAGCCTCTGAAGTGACTCCCTGTACCTTCATAAAGCCATATTGGCCATTTACCAGTTTAACTGTTATCTTCTGGTAATCTCGCCCTAATTATTTCTCACAATTCTCTACGTAATGAAGGCAATCAGATGTTGAATCTCAAACATTAGCCAACTTATTAGATAGTCCTAGGCTTTTATGTCCCTCTCAAAACATTTTGAGATGCAGTGCTTTAACAATCTGAGGCATGGCGTAAGGTAAGTGTTGCATGCTGAGGAGAGAGCAGTGTCTTTGGACCTATGGCTCTCAAAGCCTCAAATAGATAACGTGAGATGAAATAAGATGAGAGGATGTTTGTGTGGAGCATAAAAACAGGCACAGTCCAATTGGGCCAATGGCCTGTTTCTCTGCTGCAAACTCTATGTAAGTAAGAGAAGGAAAGAGAAACAAAAAATGCTGGAAAAACTCAGCAGGTCTGGCAGCATCTGTAGAGAGAGCAGCTCTGAAGAAGGGTCATACAGACTTGAAACATTAACCCTGTCTCTCTCTCCACAGATGCTGCCAGACCTGCTGAACTTTTCCAGCATTTTTGTTTTTATTTTCGATTTCCAGCATCCGCAGTAATTTGCTTTCATCAAGAGAAAGAAAAGGTCTGATATGGTGCAGGGTGCGTGAGGAGGCAACCTCATCTCTCAAGTCCCAGAAAGGTGACCAAGGGCTGGGATCTGAAAGGTGAAGGACATTTGACATTTCGGAAAGACAGGAAGCTAGGAAAATGAGGTGGGGCAGCTCCATTAATTAAGGATGACCTTAGTGCAGTAGTGAGAGATGACCTTAGCTTGAAATAGCAAGATAGAATCAGTTTGGGTAGAGATAAGAAATAGGCAGGGTAAGAAGTCTCTTGCAGGAGTGGTTTATAGGCTCCCCAACAGTTGTTACATTCTAGGACAGAGTATACAGGAAGAGATAAATAGGGCATGTAAGAAAGGTATTGCAATAATCATGGGTGACTTTAATCTTCATGTAGATTGGGCAAATCAAATTGGCAAAGGCAGCCTGGAAAATGAGTTCATCGAATGTAATCAGGACAATTTCTTAGAGCAGTACATTCTAGCACCAACCAGGGAACAGACTATTCTGGACCTGGTAATATGCAATGAGACACAATTAATAAATAACCTCATAGTAAAGGTGCCTCTAGGAGATAGCAATCATAACATGATAGAATTTCACGTTCAGTTTAAAGGTGAGAAGTGTGGGTCTAAGAGTAGTATTTTAAACTTAAATAAAGATAATAATAAGGGAAAGAAGGCAGAGTTGGCTAAAGCGAACTGGGACATTAGGTTGAAAGATAAGAAAGTAAAGCTGCAGTGGGAGACTTTTAAGGAGAGGTTTAATAACTCTCAGCAAAAATTTATCCTAGTGAGAAAGAAGGACTCTTTGAGAATTATGCATCTTCCATAGCTAAATAAGAAAGCTATGGATAGTATCAAATGGAAAGAATCACCGTGCAATTCTGTGACGATTAGTGGCAGGTCACAAGATTGAACAGATTTTAAGAATCGGCAAAGGATGTCTAAAAAGACTATAAAGAAGGAGAAATTAGAGAATGAGAGAAAGCTTGCTGGAAATATAAAAACAGAGAGTAAAAGTTTCTACAAGTATTTATAAAGGAAAAGAGCAACCAAAGCAAGTGTTGGTCCTCTAGAGAGTGATTCTGTGGAATTAATAATGGAAAATAAATAAATGCTGCAAGTGTTGAACAGGTATTTTGTGTCTTTCATCACAGAAGATTTAGAAAACTTCCCAAAGGTACTTGAAAATCAAGAGGCGAAAGGGAAGGGGGAACTTAAAACAAGCCCCGTCACCAGGGAAAAGGCTCTGGGAAAATGATTAAACCTGAAGGCTGACATGTCCTCAAGGCCTGATGGCATCTTAGGGTCTTAAAAGAAATGGTTGCAGAGATAACCGAATGTGAAATTCTGAGTGCTGCCTCAGGGAGATCGCTGACAGCTGTATAAAAATCAAAAATAGAGAAACAAAAATCCTTAACATGTCCCCCTCATATGACAATGTCACATGAGATGGGACATGTTAATAAATTTCATCAAAACGTTATTCAACTCTTTAAACCCTACACGAAACCACATCCCGCTGTTGGAAGAGGTTTCATGTTTTCTCTATTCCCGCCGGGGCTTCTGGCCGACCCACCAGCCTTAATGTTGGACGGACAGGTCCTTTCTTTTTTTTAATGATCCTGTCAATGGCCTCAATTGGCCATTGACAGGTCAGCGGGCACACAGCTAATTTTGCTGCGCCCCCACCTTCCTGAAAATATAAATGGGGCGGGATGGCATCGGGATTCACCCCCCCCCCCCCCACCCCGAAGTCATCCCGCGTCATTTTGGGCATCGGTGAGCAGGCCCCGCCCCATGGTCACCGACGGCAAAATCCAGCCCATGGAGCTCAAACAGGCTGGTGATATAATGACAATTTACATTCAATGAGCCGTGCTGGATATAACCGATAGCAGTTTTCATGTGTGCAGGGCAGAGGCAATGTGAGATCAAAAGGCAGCTGTAAGCCTCCAAATGGCCCCACAGGAACCAAAGTGAAAGGAACCTCATTTTGAATTCATAAGGTGAAAATGCTTTGCCCGGTGTCTGGTTAAGTCTATGGGTTGCTGTTGCCTCAATGGAGATTAGTTTGGGAATTTGTTAAAAGTTATGATCGTAGCAATTTGTAGCCATATGTATATATTTAATGTGTTGTAACTTAATAAAATCTTTCATTTAATTCAATATAAAACCTCTTGAGAACTGGTGGTCTGATTCCTGAATTTTGAGTTGCCTTTCAAACATACCGCTGAAAAATATAGATTATGACAGTCATTTAAAGTTTCCCTCTTTCACTCTGGGGTTCTTAAGAATCTCAGCTTTGCCAACTGCTGGGTCATAATAGTAGAGTCTACAAAGGGATGTAGATAGGTTAAGTGAGTAGGCAAAAAAATTGACAGATGGAGTATAATGTGGGAAAATGTGAACGTGTCCACTTTGGCAGGAATGGAAAAGCAGAAAACTATCTAAATGGAGAGAAATTGCAGAACTCGATGGTACAGAGACCACCCAGATGTCCTGGTACACGAAACAAAAAAACATTAGTATGCAGGTACAGCAAGTGATTGGGAAAGCAAATGGAATGTAGGTGTTTATTGCAAGGGGAATGGAATATAAAAGTAAAAACTTTTACTGCCGCTCTGCAGGGAATTGATGAGACCACATCTGGAATACTGTGTACACTTTTGGTTTCCTTATTTGAAGATATATAATTGTGTTGGAAGCATTTCAGAGAAGGCTCACTCGATTCATTCCTTGGATTAAGGGCTTATCCTATGAAGAAAGGTTGAGCAGGTTGGGCCTTTACCCATCGGAGTTAGAAAAATGAAAAGTGATCTTATTGAAACATATAAGATCCTGAAGGGACTTGATAGGGTGGATATCCGAAAGATATTCCTCCCTTGTGGAGGAGACTAGAACTAGGGACACAGTTTAAAAATAAGAGGTCTTCCTTTTAAGATGGAGACAAGGAGAATTTCTTCCTCACGGAGGGTTGTGAGTCTATAGAATTCTCTTCCTCAGAAAGCAGTGGAGGCTGGGTCACTGAATTGATTCAAGGCAGAGTTAGACAGATTTTTGACAGACAAGGGAGTCAAGATGGGGGGTAGACAGGAAAGTGGAGTTGAGACCACATTCAAATCAACCATGATCTTATCATACAGCAGAGCAGGTTCTACTCCTGCTCCTAAGTCCTACATTCTCATGTTCCTATGAGTAAAAGATATTTCAGTTGTAGGGATCAGATTAAAAACACATTGAAGTCATTTTATGAAAGGTCTGCACAGGCTAACTTGCAGCAGTAGCGCTGTGGGCCAGCAACCAGACTAAGTGATGCAAGGTTTTATTGAGACGAAATTGCATCAAGATTGTAAATTCTTTCACAGTTAATGTTTTCTGCTGTTTATTTCCCACAGGACACCAAAACAGTGCTGGCCTGAAACAGATGGGAGGAGCTGATAGAAAGTGTTGGAATTACACAGCAGGTCCACCAGCAAAACTTTGATACCTCGTTTGACATGTTCATCCAATTCAGCCAATACAATACCTTGTCTTTTGTCTTTCAGATACTGTTTGACCTGCTATGTGCTTCCAACATTCAGGGTGTTTTATTTTCAAATTGTTTTGGGGAAAAATATGTTCTTTCAACAAAGCCTTTTAAATCCCAAATATTTATTTCATTTTTGTAGAAATTTAGTGGAAACTATGGTTACCTATCACAGTTAACTCCATTACAGATAGTTAAAGATAACTCCAGATGCCTTCATTGCCAATAGCTCCATGACAACTAAATTCATCACGGGCAACTCTATTGCAGGTAATTTCATAGGAACATAGGAAAATAGGATGTAGGAGCAAGAGTAGGTCATTCAGCCCTTGGGGGCTTGCTCCCCCATTTGTTAAGGTCTTGGCTGACCTGATTGTAGCTTCATCCCCACATTCCTGTCTGCCCCTCATACCCCTGATGCCCTTGTCTATCGAGAATCCATCTAACTCAGCCTTGAATTTCAGTGAAGACAAGTTTATTGAATGTAACTCCACTGTATTTGCTATCTCATCTGAAAGATAGCATCTCCGACAACGTAGCCTAGAATATGTACATGCAAAACACCAAAAGCAGCAACGCAGAAGGAAGAGCTGTGAAGTTCCATGGCTGCTGGATCAGACAAAAGCCTTGTAGTGCTATCAAGGCTGGAACAGTGGATGACCTGGCAAATAAGAGGAGGAAGAGGCTCCACGAACACCCTCACCTCAACCATGGTGGATTCCAGCAAGTGATCTCCTAGCAGTTGTTCTCGATGCATCACCATGCCTTCACTGGAACAATGGTAGAAATCCAAGGTGCCTGAATAAACAAGGGAACCCCAGCAAAGTTGCTGTGGAGGAATGGGATTAGCTGTCAGAAAATTCCCAGCCCAAGAGACAAGGACAAGGACAAGCCCTCCAGCTGAAAACCTGAGTTAATCCAAAGCTCTCCTGCTCGTATCCCAACTCAGGCCAACTCCTGTTTGCACGTACAAAAGCAAAGTTTTGAAGATATTGGAAATCTGAGATAAAAACTGAAAATGCGGGAAATACTCAGCAGGTCAGGTGCCATGTGTGGAGAGGAACAGAGGTAACTCTCAAGTCAAGCTTTCATCAGTTCTTCAGAAAGTACTATCACACTAATATATGAGACATAAAAGCATTCGTATGCAGGTGACTGAAGAGCAAAGAATTGTGATTTTAACAGAGTGGTCAAGCTTCAGACCATTGGCCGATCCAGGAGATCTATGATCTGGCAGGATCACCTTCTTTGAAGTTTTCATCCCAAGCAATGACACTGAAGTGAACTGCAATATTACAGCAAGAAACCCTAATATTACAACACTGTAATCGGCCTTAGAGTCACAATACAGCTACTCAGAGTAGCGTTATTACTGCACTTCTGAACCTAAACTGTGGAATGAAATTACTCCACTTCCAATCACTGCACCTTTCATGGTTCCCCATTCTTCTTCCCAAGTTTTCTTTTACTTTTAATAGTTTAATGTTACTGTTAATTTAGGTCTGCAGTGAGAATGAATTGTTCCTGTGGCTTCTCAACTGTATGCTCCACAGGTCTTATGACTTCCTCTGCCCTCCTCCAAGCCTGGCCCTTTGCCTCCTGGTTCTAATCGCTCTATTATTAGTGGCTATGCTTTCCGCTACCTGAGCCTTAAGCTCCGGAATACCCCATCTAATCTCTCTGCCTCTCTACACCATTCTTTTCTCTTTATCTTAAATCTGTGTCCTCTGGCTACAGACACTTCTCCCAACGGAAACAGTTTCTTCCTAGTTACTCTATCAAAATCGTTCATAATTTTGAACACCTTTATAAAATCTCCCCCTAACCCTTCTCTGCTCTAAGGAGAACAATTCCAGCTTCCCTAGTCTCTGCACTGGCATTTGGAGCCACGTTCCAACAGTCAGCCTCATCCACACCCTGTCTATTGCACGATGCAACCCTCTGATCCTCCTCCACCATGAGCGATGTCAATACGTGAGAAAATAATTGGGCTCTAAAAGGAGAGATGAAGAGTATGGAAGTGGGTGAGCTGTTGAATGGAGAGAGAGAAATTTAGAATTATCCAAGGCATAAGGAAATTTTGGACCTAATTAGGCACAAGAATTTTAATTAGCTGACTCATTTTAATTTTAGATTTAACATGAATCAACTCCAAAACCCCCCTAGCAATTTTGTTCAGGGGTATTTTTGTCCAATTTAATTTAAGATTAAAGCTCATGTTGGAGAATGATTGGCAATTGCCATATTGAGAATGATTACTATCGTTATTCATTTCATGCATTGAACCCTGTTGGGTGTTTACGAGCGATAGAGTAATCACAGTATGCAGCAGAGAATTTACAAGCTTAACAGCCTCAGGTGTGTAAACATCCTTCAATGAAACCCACCAAATTAGCAACAATTAGCTCAAGTCTTCAAATTAAGAAGAAAAGCTGACAAGGATTGTGCACACCACACACTTGAGAACTTGAGGAAGTATTGAGGCACAGTCACAGAAAGAAAGATCTTGCATTTATATAGCCAATTGGGGTACTGCAAGGTCCCACAAATAACAATGTCCTAATGACCAGACCATCTGTTTTAATATTGTTGCTGGTTGAGGGACAGATATTGGCGAGGACACCAAGGAGAACTCCTTGCTCTTCTTTGAAATAATAGCATGTAATACTTCGTGTCTCCCTGACATGATAGACAGGGCCTCAGCTTAACATCTCATTCAAGAGACAGGACCTCCATCAGTGCAGCACTCCCTCAAAAGGCCAATGAGGGTGCTCAGCATCCATGTGTATTAAGTTTGGGAACAGATTTTATCCAATGAATTTACTTCCCAGAAGTGAGATCTGTGGAAATTGTCTTGGAATGAAGTCTATTCCTCAATAGCAATCCCTGGCCAGTGTCTAGCCACTTCAAACAAATAGGGACATTGCAACAGTAGCCCACCAGGGAGTCTCATGAATCTTCTTCAGGAATCAAATCCAAATATAAACCATTGCAAATCTCTTATCACAAACAGCCCCACCCTAGATAGTGTGACAATTATCAGTGATTTTCATTACAAGCATTGACAGTATGTATCAGAGTAAAGTTGCATCTATAATAACCCATGACTTAACAAAGACTTGCATTTATAGAGTGCCTTTCGAGACCTCAGGATGTTCCAAAGCACATTAGAACCAAATACTTTTTGACATGCAGTCACTATTGTGATGTCGGGATTGCAGCAGCTAGTATACACAATGCAAGTTCCCACACATGGCAGTGAGATGAATGAATATATAACATGTTTTTTATTGATGATGGTTGAGGGACAAATATTGTCCTGGGCACCAGGGATGACTTCCCTGGTATTCTAGGATCTTTTGACTGTACCACCCATTAAATGATCCCCTAAAGGGTGCATGGTTAGACCCAGTTACCCTTACAAGCATAAATAAGGGGCTTAATTTCTGTTTAGACAACTAAAAATAGAGGTGGACAAATTTCAGGCATCTTTGGGATATGGGAGCATCATGGACAGGAGGTGGGTTAATTTAAGCAGCACTAATTTCTCCTCTCACCACCCATCCATAAACAGAAAGGCGTTTTGATTTGCTTTCCCCCTTTATAAGAGGTCCAGTTTTAAAATTTTAGAAATAGCCATGAAGATACCAAAAATATATATTATAAAAAATTTGCAGTGTGAGTTCTTAGTCCCCTCACAGGAGATAGCCCCACAAAATTGGCCCTTTGTGCGCCTGTTTTGTGTTGGAAAATATATCAAGGTTCCATTTCCAGGTCATTGAGTTCATTTCTCTGTCTTCCCTGAAAAAAATAGGTGTCATCTCTAGATTGGGGAGAACCCAATGCCCCTCAGTTGGATACCAAACTGACCCATTTCATTAAATAATCATCGCCTACATTCAGGCAACAGATGTTTGCACTTAAAGTGAGCTTGGCTCAAATGCCTGCTTGTACCCTATCCAGACAGCATCAACATTTAACAATAGGTCAATATTTGCATTAATGTTTTGAAACCTGGCTTCCTCTTCTGTGGTTGGAGCTTGCAAAAGAGAGCCAGTTGGGAAGTTTTCTTTAATTTCCTGTCCTTCTGCCCTGAAGACGCTGCATCATGCTGGGGCACTGTCCAATGGGTATTGTCCATTTTTTTGCATCTCGGGTAAATGGCTGTTGCTGACGTGTGAGGCTCAGCAGTGAGAGTTGTCAGTACGACCTATTAGTTGCTGTGGATCAATTAGTATTGATGGTTGAGACTTCCTATTACATGTACTGTTCGAGGCACTGCCTTTTGGATGAGATGCCAAGGGTCCCTCGCAGGTAGATGTAAAAGACCTCATGCTGCTATGTCAAAGAACAGTTGTGTTCTCTCCAAGTCCTGCGCAATATTTAACCGTCAACCAATATCACAGTAAATAGGTCATTATCAGATTCCTGTGAGTGAGTTATCTACCTTATAACAACGACTACAATTCAAAATTATCGCCTTGGCTGAAAATCACTTGGAAATGTCCTGAGGTTTTGAAAGGTGCTTCATAAATGCGTGTCCGCCATTTGCTAGAGAGTGAAGTTTAAAAAATAAGCGTTGTTCCCCCTCTAACCTGTGTATCCTTCAGGCTGCAGCTGCAGAGCGAAGGCTGAGCTGTGTATCTAAAAGCTGCATGGTAATCTCCAGCTCGCTCACCTGCTGGCACTGATTTTACACTGGGTTACACCACTGCACCAACGAAAATGCAAGCCTGTGTATAACACCCTCCACAGGGTAATGACAGGCCCAAAGGTGACACCTCAACCTAACTCATTTCATGGAAATCCTAGGGCCGTGACTGGCTAGGAGCAGATTAGGCTGATTAACTGCCAAGTTAGTCAGGATAGGGGGCGTTTGTTTACCGGTAAATTGAACTGTACATTGTCAGAACATCAACAAATAGTCGGAACCTGGGCACTGTGTTGATAGGTAATGGACTTTTCTCAGGTTGGGAAACATTGCAGATGCAATGATTAAAATAGAAAATGCTGGAAATACTCCTCAGCTCAGGATGTATCTGTGGAGAGAGAAACAGAGTTAACATTTCAGGCCAATGGCCTTTTGTCAGAGCCAGACAGTGTTAGAGAAGTAACAGGTTTAAGCAAGTGCAAAGGTGGGGAAAGTTGGTGGGGGGGTGGGTGGGGAAAGAACAAGAGAGGGTCTGTGATGGGGTGGAAAGCAAGAGAGGCTAAATGACAAACAAATGATGGTGCAGGTCAAACTAAGAACGGAACTAGGATAAATAAAGACAAAAAAACTTGAATCTGAAGGAGCTGTAAATGTAAAAAGCAGAATTATGACCATGACATCGGAAAAAAATAGAGGCAGAAGTTAGGAAGTCAAGTTGTTCAACTAAAGGTTGGATTTTGATTTTGTTTCCAAGTACAAGGCTGTGTGTGCACAATATACATCCCATGTCATCCATAATGATCAGGTTTCTTGCCAGAATTAAAGATCGCTGCAGTAATTAATACTTTGCATCTTTTATCATGGATGATTGAAAGTTCCAACTTCAGATTGGATTGACTCCAGGATGGAAGGATTCTCTTGTAGTTGGTGCCATGGTTTCTCTTTCCTAATTTATGTAACTTTTTCCTCCATTAGACTAGTTGACCTTGAGTTGATACATTGACAAAGCTACAAATTCTATTTCCAGAATTTTCCGGCCTGGTTGGCATCGGGAAGTCATGGTGGGTGGGGGTGGGGGTGGTGGGGGGGTGGGGGTGGGGGGGGGGGGGGGGGTGGTGGAGGGGCGGGTGCAAAATGGTGAGAAAGTAAAAAATCGGTTTCATGCTGTGTTTGCGATTGTCCGCTCCATCCCCCATCAATGACGGGCTGTGTTTCCCGACACCAGATACCAGGAACCTAATTTCAATACTTCAGCGTCTCATTATCAGTCCTGCTCGCTGGAATCACCCCCCCACCCCCCATCCACCCACCATGTCAAATTTACCACCCAGGTCAGCGTGACTTCAGAGCGGGGTGATTCATGCCTGCCTTTGAAAGGTGTGCACCCGGCGACCTGGGCTTTGAGGGGAACTCGGAGGTGAGTGCCTACAACCTTGGGCAGTGCCCATGAGCATCGGCCGCAGGGCATCAAGAATAAGATGCTGCCCATTCGCCAGGGGTGGGGGGGACACACAGGCAAGTCACCTTTTTCCCACCTGGCTTTCAGTGAGGTGCTGGGGCAAGGACTCCAGTCCGGATCAGGCCGGGGGGGGTAAGGGCAGGAGTGGGGGAAAGGCAACACCGACTGAAGGGGAGGTGATGACCTAGTGGTATTGTTGCTGGACTAGTAATCCAGAGACTCAGAGGGTAATGGTCTGGGGACCCGGGTTCACAATCCTTCCACGGCAGATGGTGGAATTTGTATTGAATAAAAATCTGGAATTAAAAGTCTAACGATGACCATGAAACCCATCTGGTTCACTAATGTCCTTTAGGGAAGGGAATCTACTGGAGGAGGGAGGGTGCTGGAAGTGGCCAAACACTTGGGAAAGCTTGACAAAAGTGAGCATTCTTCCACAGCTGAAACTGTTCAGCAGGAGCTCCATTGACCTGCTTGGAGTTGGGCCTCTGAAGCTTTTCTGCCCAATCAAGCTACACAAAAGCATAAAAGCGTTACCAAATGGCCCAGAACTTTTCACCACCCCCCCCGGGGCACAGACTGAAAATTAGTGAGCGTTTTAGGGGGCAGCAGAACAATTGTTTGACAGGGCGCGTTGTCCAATCCCCAGTCACTGGTGGAGGTGCTCACAGCCCCTTGCAATGTCTTTATTCAGGTTTGGACCAGTCTCCCCAGTGGTTCAAGCTAACAGCGCAGCCTTGCAGCTTGGGAGAGGGGAATGCCAGTGCCTGAGCTGGAGCTGCTGCCAATTGGTCAAGTGGACCGGGGCGGATGTGGGGGGAGGTGGATTTCAGACAGCCAATGGGTGCACTGCACACTGGCCATCCAAGTGGTGGTCAACACTCTCCTGCATGTGTGAAGGGGCCTTTGGACTTAACCAAGAGAGGTTTTTAGTACACATAAGCTAACCCGCATGTGTCTCTGTTTGATCCTGCAGGAGGAGAACATCAGGATCATGGAGCCTGGTGATTTAGCGGTCTGCCTCACGGCTTACAGGGAGCAGAGAAGAAGAAGAGGAGAGTGGTGGAGGTGCCTGGCTTGGCAAAGTGAGGAGCATCTCCCTCAGGATGAAGGGGCAGTAGGGCTTACAGATCCACAGAGAGCCGTCGCTGGTAGAGGCCTCACTGGAAACAGGGTCGATAGACGGCACTTGTCATTCCTGCAGATGACCAGAAACCAGTGTCTCCAAAGACTGTGCCTGTCTAGGGAACTGGTCGATCACATATGCCACCTGCTGCAGGATTTTGCGCCATGGGGACATGGAGGGCAGCCACTGCCAGAGGCCATGAAAGTGACTCAATTTTTACGCCAGTGAATCCTTCCAGGGCTCCACCAGTGACCTGCGCGGGATCTCTGAAGCCTCTGAGCACAAGGTGCATTCAGGAGGTCACGGACGCCATCTTCGCAAAGGCACAGAACTTAGTGCATTTCGTCTGGGATCAGGAGAGTCACGAAGCAAGAGCAATGGGATTTGCATAGACTTCAGGTTTTCCACAGATGCCGGGTACCATCGACTGCGCTCACGCGGCACTCAGATCTCCATGGTAACAAGCAGCCCAATATGTGAACCGCGAGGGCTTCCACTCACTGAATGGTCAGCTGGTCTGCGACCACCACAAATGTATCCTGCAGGTCTGCGCACTATCCCCTGGGAGCGTCCGTGTCTCCCATATTCTCAGCAGGTCTCAGATCCCTGACATCTTCCAGGGTCCAGAGAGGCTGCAGGGTTGGCTCTTCGGAGACAAGGGCTGCCCAGAGAGGCCGGTTTTGTGGACCTCAGACTGCAGCTGAGCAACGGTACAACAAAGCTCATGTCGCAAACCAGGCTTTGGCGGAGGAAACGATTGACATTTTGAAAATGAGGTTCCGCTGTCTCGACAGGTCCGGTGGAGACTGCCGCACAGTTCCCAGAGGGTGTCACACATCATTGTCGACTGCTGCGCGCTCCAGAACCTCGCACTGCAACGGGGGAAGGACCTGGCTGAGGAGGAGCTGCGCATATCCTCGGATGAGGAGGACGCCGACAGGGATGAGGGTCCTCGAAGATGAGGGTGCTGGTGGGTGAGGCCATCCCACTGGCCAGTTTGAGGCAGACGTGTGTGGGGAGGCCCTCATAGTTGCGAGATTCGTGGAGGATGATGATGAGATTCAGTGAGGACACTCCTGACATCTTCATCTTTTATCTGTGAATGTTTGACTCCTGTGAGGCTGATGGCAGCACACAAACCCTCAGTGCTCAGTCTCCTGTCATAGAGACACAGTGGAGGCCCTAATAGTTGTTCAATTGCAGGAGGATGATGCCAACATGCAGTGAGAACACTCCATAGATCTTCACACAGCCTCTGAGAATGTCTGACTCCTGTCTGGCCGAGGGCAGCTTGGTTGTGCTCTGTGATCAGGGTGAAATCATGCAGACACAGCTCTGAAAATTTAAATGCGCCTGTTCCTTTGTCCACCTTCAGCACCTCATCCCTTCAGGAACACAGCGTCACTGGTCACAGATGCTGAAGAGATGGGGGCCAGCCCCACCTTAAAGGTGCTATGAACACACAGAGAGAATGAGAGAACTCTGTGATGCCTGCCCCTACACTCTGGCAGCAATGACCAGCACCATCGAGGTGCAGGCATCAGTAATGTATCCAGTGAGCATGAAGCTGGACCATCACTGTGGTCTGAAGGTTACACACTGCACAAGGAAGAGGCCCTGGACTGAGACACCTGCCTTTATCTTGTGCTGGAACCAAGGTTTGATATGAATGCTACTTATCATAACAAGGAGCCATAGACAAAGAGATATTCTTGGGAGTTTATTTGCAATAGTCAATATTATGTCCAAGTGATTGACACGCATGCCCAGGCTGTGCAACTATATCTTCTTAATCTTCCTAACCCTGTCGCTACATCTTGGTGCTCCCCCGACATCCACAGTGGAGGTGGAGGCAGCCTGCTGACTGCTACACCCTGTCCGTGATGACCTTTTAGGGCCTTCTTCAGAGGGCTGAGACCTGGAGAGCCCCGGCCTGCTTTCGGGGTCCTGCTGCGTGGTGGTGGCTCCCTCCTTGGCCTGTGGAGCTGGAGCTGCTGGGGTCACAGGAAGAGGGGATTTGGATGGACCGGACACTCCCGGAGTCACCTGGGTGGATGGCCCCTGGGTGAGCACCTGCTGATCCTCCTCCCTATTGGTGCCCAAAGGCCTCTGGCTGACTCCTTGAGGAGAAGGGGCAGCTGGAGTGAGATCGATCTGCCCCGAGCCCCTTGTGTGTTGATGCTGCTGGAGGCCAGCTATATCATCAGCGATGGATTTCAGACCCCACAGCAGTGCAAGAGCGATGTCCTGAACCAAGGTCTCCATGGCTGCTGGCAACCTATCAGTGTTGACCTCAGTGCGTTGACATGCCGGCACTGTCACCTCAGACTGAAGGTGCATGGACTCCTCCATTGTGCCTTGCAATCTGATGAGTGCACAGAAGGAGGCCATTTGGCCCATCCTGTCTGCACCAGCTCTCCAAATGAGCATTATAACCTAGTGCCATTGCCCTGCCTTTTCCCCATAACCCTGCACATTGTTTCTATTCAAATAATCATCTAATGCCCTCTTGAATTCCCCGATTGAACCTGCCTCCACCAGACCTCCAGGCAGCACATTCCAGACCCGAACCATTCGTTGTATGAAAACGTTTTCCCTCACATCACATTTGCTTCGTTTGCAAATCACTTTAAATCTGTGCCTTCTTGTTCTCGATCCTTTTACAAGAGGGAACAGCTTCTCCCTGTCTACTCTGTCCAGATCCCTCATGATTTTGAACATCTTTATCAAATCTCCTCTGCCTCCTTCTCTCCAAGGAGAACAGTCCCAACCTCTCCAATCTATCTTCGTAACTGAAGTTCCTCATCCCTGGAAACATTCTTGTAAACCTCTTCAGGACTCTCTCCAATGGGTTCACATCCTTCCTATAATGTGGCACCCAGAACTGTACACAATACTCCAGCTGAGGTCTAACGAGTGTCTTATATAAATTCAGCATAACCTCCCTGCTCTTGAACTCTATGCCCCTATTAATAAAGCCCAGGATACTATCTGCTTTATTAACTGCTCTCTCCACCTGTCCTGCCTCCTTCAATGATCTATGTACATTAACACCCAGGTCTTTCTGCTCCTGCACCCCCTTCAAAATTTGATCCCTTATTTTATATTGTCTGTCCAAGTTCTTCCTACCAAAATGCATCACCTCACGCTTCTCTGCATTGAACTTCATCTGCCACCTATCTGCCCACTCCACCAACTTGTCTATGCAGTTCCAGCAACTGGAGCTAGTAGTCCAGTTACTGGGCTGGTGATCTGGAAGCCCAGGCTAATGAGCTGGGGACAAATGTTCAAATCCCACCACGGCAGCTGGTGCAGTTTAAATTCAGTTAATAAACCTGGAATTGAAAGCTAGTCTCAGTAATGGTGACTATGAAGAGGATTTTCTCCATGTTGGTTGGGCAATGGGCCCTGACCACAGTCTCATGCTGGTTTGCCGCTGAATGACCAGCCAGCATGTAACACGCACTGATAGCCTCAGTGCTGCCGGGGAGGGGGTGGGAGAAGTGCGAGTGCTGAAGTAAGTGTGTGTGTGTGTGTGTGTGTGGAGTGGGGTGGGGGGGTGGGGGGGGGGGGGGGGTGGCGGGTGAGCTCAGCGTCAGCTCCCTGAAGGCACAGAACCACCTCAGGAAGCTGAGCATTTTTAACTTGAGAAATAAAGAATTCAAAAATAAGGGAATCTCATTCCCACATGTGACTCTGTCACATGAACAGGGACATGTGGAAAATGAGTTTTAACATTTTTTTATTGGTTTTTATTTACAGTCTGAAACCTCATCCTGCCCGTGGATGAGGTTTCATTAAAAACGCCAAGGCCGCCTGGCCTATTCTTCCGCCCACCAACCGAGCAGTTGGACTGGTAGTGAAAATTTCAATGTCATGAATTGATTAAGGGCCTCAATGGGCCTATACAATAGGCTTCTGCCCCTCACCGGTGCCCCACCGAGTGAACTATCACCAGAGCGCGCCGTGACATTGGGAGGCTCGACCCACCTCATCGCACAGTCTTTCACTCCCGTTCGGGGCAGGCCCACGTCTGCCTGTGGAACCATTGTCGATTGTTGTAAAAACCCATCTATTTCAACGATGTCCATTAGAGAAGGAAATCCTTACCTGGTCTGGCCTACATGTGACTCCAGGCCCACAGAAATGTGGATGACTCTCAACGGCCCCCCTGAAATGATGTGGCAAGCCACTCGGTTCAAGGGCAATTAGGGATGGGCAACGAATGCTGCTCTTGCCAGTGACACCCACATCCCATGAAAGAATAGGGAAAAACTGAGATATGACCAATTCCAGAGGCTCCTCCCCTGAGTCAGACTCAGCTGATTTCTGGTATCCAGCAGTCCTCCTGGGAAGTCCCTTCCTCCACCTGCCGTGGATCAGACAGTGTGATATGCGCACCAGATTGTGACCCCAAAACTACTCTAGATCTAGGTTCCTCTGAGGTGTGTGCCTGGGCGCTGGTGGTGGGTGTGGGTGAGCGCTGTGATGAGACTTCAGTTAAGGTGTCATCAGATTCTTCTTCCAAGGTGTCTTCAGGGCTGTAGTCGAGGACCTGGCTCATGAGCCCCTTTGGCTGCTTCCCACATGAACCTGCGAAAGCAAGGAGAAATCATTTGTGCATGAACAGGGGACTGCAGACCAGGGGAACTCACTCACGGCCCGGTTGTCTGATGATGTTGCACTGCTGGACCCTCTGACCTTACATCAGCACAGGAAGAGTCCAGATCCTCGCCAGCCAGCTGGATGACTCTATGCCCAAAGTCCGTGAGGGACCTTGATGTTGGGCATTCCTCCACCAGAAGGACCTTGCATGCTGGTTGTGTGCCAGTTTGTCCTGCATGAATAGAAATGGAGAGAGTGTAAGCAGGATGCCTGCCAGGCCAGATGATAAGGATGCCTGACATGTGTGGGTGGTGAGTGGTCCCATGGACAGGATGAGGACATGATCCACAGGGCAGATGAAGGTATGCGTGAGGGAGATGCTATTTTAGTAATTCATGGGATGTAGGCTTCACTGGCTATGCCAGCCTTTATTGCCCATCCCTAATTGCCCTTACAGTAAATGGGATTCCTGTGGATGTATGATGGCTTTGTAAGAGTGAGAGTTGAGAGTGATGAGAAGAGTGACTTACCCTGGCAGAATGGAGGAGATCATTCACCCTCTTTCGGCACTGGGCATTGGCACTGACCATCGCTGCCACCTCCTCCCATGCTGGATTGTTGACCATACTTGCTGGCCTTCGCCCAGAGTGGGGGTAAAGGACTTCACAGAGGAGCCTCTACTGCATCCAGTAGGCGTCCAAGGGAGGCGTTGCTAAATTTGAGGGCAGAGTGTTTCCTCTCTTTGGCAGCCATGACTTTGCAGCAGCTTCCGATACCTCAGAGAGCGCTCGCTCTGTGCGGGGGGTGCCCTTTAAATATGGCACCCGGATTACTGAAGGCCTGAGGTAACAGTGGGGCAGGTGAATCAGAGGGCGCCCATTAGTGATCAGGCATGTTTCCCGGGAATGCAATATTAATTCCCGGGATGTGCTGGGAATGGGATGATACGGCGCAAAAACCCATAAAACAACCTATTTCCCACCTACTGTCACACTATGTGCAAACCTGGGACAATTCAACCCTACCACCCAGAAGAGCAAAGGCAGCAGATGCATGGGAACACCATCTTCATGGGAACAAATGGAAGTTCCCCTCCAAGCCACTCACCATCCTGACTTGGAACCACATCACTGTTCCTTCACTGTTGCTGGGTCAAAATCCTGGAACTCCCTTCCTAACAGCACTGTGGGTGTACCTACACCACATGGACTGCAGCGATTCAACAAAGTGGCTCACCACAACATTGTCCAGTGCAATCTGGGATGGGCAATAAATGTTAGCCTTGCCAGCGATGCCCACATCTTTTTTTTTGTTCATGGGATGTGGGTATCGCTGGCTAGGCCAGCACTTATTGCCCAGCCCTAATTGTGTTTAGGGATCAGAGGGCAGGTAAGAGCCACATATAGGCCAGACCAGGTAAGGATTTCAGATCTCCTTCTCTAAAGGGCGTGAGTGAACCAGATGGATTTTCACAAACAATCGACAATGGTTTCATAGTCATCATTGGACCTTAAATTCCAGATTTTTTATTGAATTCAAATCCTCCATCTGCCAGTGGTGGGATTTGAACCCAGATCCCCAGAGCATTACCCTCGGTCTCTGAATTACTAGCCCAGCGACAAGACCACTAGCTACACCATTGTCTCACCTACTTCTTGAAAATGAGTTTTAGAAAAGAGGTGTTTTGCCTCTGCGCAATGTTTATGGGGGACCATCCTAACTCACACCAGGTCCTGTTAGCCCACCACTCCTATGCTTGCTGACCTATATTGATTCCCATTCCTGCAACACCTCGATTTAAAAAAAATCTCATCTCTGTTCAAATCCCTCCATGGCGTCACCCGCCCTATTCTCTTTGACCTCTTCCAGCCTCCGAGATCTGGAATTTCCTCCCTAAGCCTCTTCCAGCATTTCCTATTTTTGACAAAAACGAGGACTACCAGCAGCACCCACGAAGATAGTTTAACTTGTATCTCTAATGCCTCGAGTAAAGACCTCGCACCATCACACATAAAGTGGAAAATTTTGCACCTGCTTCACAGGTTTCTCAGGTGTAAAATGGAGGCTAAAGAAGGACCATTTGAAGATATCTCTCCTCTCCTACTCACTTCTTGGGCCGGATTTTCGTCCCCAAATGGAGGCAGGAATTGGGGCGCAATTTGCAGCACTTGGTTTCTTTTTTGGAGGAAAACCAGTTTTCCCCTGCTATCCCAGCCCAATGCCATTTCCTTGTGGCCTTTTCATGGGTTGGAAAGGCCTCGTGTGCTGAACACATACGCACCTATTCGGAGGTTGGGGTCTCCAGTGTGAGCACCACATGAAAATTGTATTTAAACCCGAACGCCATTTTTGTGTGCTGGTGTGGGGTTTTGGATGCCCTAAAAAAACAAAGCCTCCTTGGAGAGGGTGTGACCTGCCGAGCATTCAGAAATATTCTCACAGCTAATTGTAAGATGATTTGATACCTTCAAATATCACTATTAGGTGTATTGTAAGGTAGGTGTGTTTTAATAGCAAGACTCATCATAGCGATTTGTCTTACAATGGTAAGTTGACCCTTAGATTGACCAACATCGTGTAATTGTTGTCATGCATTACAGTACTTTTCCAATTGTCAAAAGTGCCATAATGCATTAGAAAATATTTTTAAAAAAGAGCTGTCAGCCTCTGCTGTCATGTTTTTTTATGGTGATTTAAATCCGCTGGCAGCTCTGGCTGTTAACAAAACACTCTACTTTTGAAAGTTAAAAAAGATCCCAGCAGCTGCTCCCCTCCATTGATTAACAGTCATTCTGCTTTGAAATGTAAGTGGGGCACCATCTGCTCTGCCAGTTTCAGGCAATGTAGCTTTTGGAATGGCAGTTTCAGGCAATGGAGACATGTGTTATGACAACTGTAGCTATTATGAAAGCTTGGCTGGGTTTCAAATGCAAAAGCAGTTCTGATGAAGAATCATGCAGACTCGAAACTGTATTCCTCTCCGCAGATGCTGTCAGACCTGATGAATTTTTCCAGCTACTTTTGTTTTTGTTTCAGATTTTCAGCATCCGCAGTATTTTGCTTTTATTCAAAAGCTACTAATGGCTGAGTGCAGGTGGTCTATTCAACCAAGAATGATTGATAGTTTTACAAGGTTACAATAAGAGAATATGCCTTTGATGTGGTTTCTTGTTTGTTTACACACCCCTGATAGGTGCCTAAAAGATTATTTTTTAATATATTGGAATAGTTTTTTTTCTTTCCTGTATCAATGGTAGTGTGTTTGAATTCAGAATTTTATTAGATTTTTAGAGGTTTAACTTTTTTCAATGATTTTAAAATAATTCCCCTTGCTATTGCGTGGCTCCTGAGGGCAGTGTATAATGGATACTGGGCAGTGGGCTGTGGCAGATACATGGGAGGTTTGGAGGTGGCATGGGGGGGGGGTGGGGGGTGCCTCAGGGGTGAGGGGTGCGGTTTAAGGGGCTTTTAAATGATGTTGGGAGTTTGGCTGCTGTGCTGGAGAACCAAGGTGGGCCTCCTAATCAGCCCACCTCTGCACCAAGAGTCCTCACACACCCCGTCACAGCTCGCAAAATCTATTGTCAACCCAGACCTGGGTGAGAAGACAAAAACCCTGGGCAAAGTCACACATGGGACAGGTACGCATTTCGGGAGGTGCAACAACCTGCCCCTTCCCTCGACACTCCCTTCACCTCCACAGAACACAATGCATGATGTCCTACAATAGAAGGTCGCACAGGACTCTACCTCTATCTTATTTGGAATCCACTGTTTGTTGCTACAAAAACATTGTCACGATTTTCCAAATCTTCATACCTCAGAAACACATTTGTTAGCAATATTTGTAAGGTTAGCACCAGGCCAAATCATCTTGTTAATTAACAGTTGGACATGTCCTCCATTCATTTCAAAACTTGGCAATTCCAAAAAATCCAATTATCAAGTAGTTTATATAATTTAAACATGAACATCTGCAGCCCTGCCAATCATTGCTTCCTCTGGAGTGTTTCAGCTTTTTTTCCATACCGGCTTTAGGAGAATTTATTTTGTTAAAGTATTACATTTGTACAAACAGCATCAGTTTTAAATGAGTTGGAGACAAAGCACATTACAGTTAGGGCACTAGTGACAGTATCTGGGGCAAAGGTTGGTGTAAATCTGGAATTCTCGTCCCCCAAAAGGCTGGAGGTCAATTAAAATTTTCAAGACTGAGTTCAATATATTTATGTTGGGTAAGGGTATTGAGGAATATGGAGCAAATGCAGGTAAATGGCGCTGAGGTACTGACCAGTCGTGATCTAACCGAATGGCAACACGCGGGCTTGAGAGATTGAATGACCACCTCCTGTTCCTACGTTCCTAAAGCATTGTGCGCACAAATGAAAAAGTCACTCACCTGAGAATTATTCCTAGCATCTGAGAGAGATTACTCAATCATTTTTAAAACATCTTGAAGTTTATAATTTAACGACATGGATTTGTGCAGAATCAGAGAAAAGGAATGATATTTTTTGCGATTCTAAAATTATATATAGCCTGATCGCTGCTCAAGTAGTAAACTTGGCAGATTATGAACCCAGATGTGAAATGGCAATTGGCAAGCTCTAATGTTGTTGAGTGACTTGCTGGCAGGATAACACTTATGGATATTAAAATGTGTAAAAAAAAATGAAAAGGGCTAATGTGCTTTTTTTGAGTAGTTGTAAGTATTATTTTGCCAATTAAGCTTGATTTGGCCTAAATTGGCAAGAAATGTGACGCAATCACAGTTTAAATGTTGGGGTGCATTCCACTTCTATTGTAATTTTACTTTATTTAAAGACTATTTGTGATTCCAAATCATAACTAGCTATCATTGACAGTTTGGATTACTTTATAGTGAAGTCCCCTCTGAACAGTTCACTTAATTTTTGGAACAATGGAATGATTGATGCATTGAAAAGAAAAGTAATTCTCTCATAAACCTGTATTTTTAGAACTGTATATATGAAAATGTTCAATCAAGCTGAAGCCAGAAAACATATTATTTTATCTAGTTACTTGTAGAGTTTCAATGCAGTTCAGTGCGTAGAACTCCCACCTTTGTGTCACAAGCTTCTGTGTTCAAGATCCACTTCAGGATTGAGTACAAAGATCAAGACTGACACTCCAGTGCAGTACTGAGGGCAAGTTACACTGTCAGTGGTGCCGCTCTTCAACGAGACATTGACCGAGGCTTCATCTGCCTGCTCAGGTGGACGTAAAAGGTTCCAGGGAACTATGTTGACGCAGAACAGGGGAGTCATCCCTGGTGTCTTGGCCAATATTTATCCCTCAATCAAAAACAGATTATCTGGTCATTATTGAATTGCTGTTTGTGGGAGCTTGCTGCGCGCAAATTGGCTGTTGTGTTCCCTACATTCCAACAGTGAATACGCTTCAAAGAGTACCTCATTGGCTGTAAAGCACTTTGAGTGCAGTGCTTGTGAAAAGCACTATATAAATGCAATAAATCCTAGTCCTACTCCGGCCCCCTCCCACAACTCTTAGTCCGGTACATTGATGATTACTTCGGTGCTGCTTCATGCTCTCATCGGGACCTGGAAAAATTTATTAATTTTGCTTCCAATTTCCACCCCTCCATAATTTTCACATGGTCCATCTCTGACACTTCTCTTCCCTTCCTTGACCTCTCTGTCTCAATTTTTGGTGATAGATTGTCCACCAATATTCATTACAAGCCTACCGACTCCCACAGGTACCTCGACTACAGCCCCTCACACCCCGCTTCCTATAAGGACTCCATCCCATTCTCTCATCCCATTCGTCTCCGTCGCATCTGTTCTGATGAAGCCACTTTCAAAAACAGTTCCTCTGACATGTCCTCCTTCTTCCTTAACCAAGGTTTTCCACCCATGGTTGTTGACAGGGCCCTCAACTGTGTCCGGCCCGTCTCCCGCGCATCCGCCCTCACACCTTCCTCTCCCTCCCAGAAACATGATAGGGTCCCCCTTGTCCTCACTTATCACCCCACCAGCCTCCGCATTCAAAAGATCATCCTCCGCCATTTCCGCCAACTCCAGCATGATGCCACCACCAAACACATCTTCCCTTCACCCCCTCCCCCCCACCCCTGGTGGCATTCTGTAGGGATCATTCCCTCCGTGACACTCTGGTCCACTCCTCCATCACCCCCTACTCCTCAACCTCCTCCCACGGCACCTTCCCATGCAACCGCAGAAGATGCAACACCTGCCCCTTTACTTCCTCTCTCCTCACCGTCCAAAGGCCCAAACACTCCTTTCAGGTGAAGCAGCATTTCACTTGCTCTTCCCTCAACTTAGTCTATTGCATTCGCTGTTCCCAATGCGGTTTCCTCTACATTGGAGAGACCAAACGCAGACTGGGTGACCGCTTTGCAGAACACCTTCGGTCTGTCTGCAAGCATGACCCAGACCCCCCTGTCGCTTGCCATTTCAACACTCCACCTTGCTCTCTTGCCCACATGTCTGTCCTTGGCCTGCTGCATTGTTCCAGTGAAGCTCAACGCAAACTGGAGGAACAGCGCCTCATCTTCCGCCTAGGCACTTTACAGCCTTTCGGACTGCATATTGAGTTCAACAATTTTAGATCATGAACTCTCTCCTCCATCCCCACCCCCTTTCCGTTTCTTCCCCCTCCTTTTTGTTTTTTCCAATAATTTATATAGATTTTTCTTTTCCCACCTATTTCCATTATTTTTAAATGTATTTCCATCCATTGTTTTATCTCTACCTTTTAGCCTTTTTCGATTCCTTCACCCCACCCTCCCACTAGGGCTATCTGTACCTTGCTCATCCTGCTTTCTACTCTTAATTAGCACATTCCTTTAGATAATATCACCACCTTCAACATCTCTTTGTCCTTTTGTCTGTGACATCTTTTGGTTATCTCCGCCTATCACTGGCCCTCTATCCAGCTCTACCTGTCCCACCCCCACCCCCCTTAAACCAGCTTATATTTCACCCCTTTCCTATTTTTACTTAGTTCTGCTGAAGGGTCATGAGGACTCGAAACGTCAACTCTTTTCTTCTCAGCCGATGCTGCCAGACCTGCTGAGTTTTTCCAGGTAATTCTGTTTCTGTTTTTGGTATAAATGCAAATCTTTGTTTTTCTTTTTCATAAACTAGAATCTGCAAAACCAGAACCCAGTGACAAAGTAAAATATGGATCCGGCGACTCAGGACCTGGATCTGAGCCTGACCCAGGAGCTGGGCCTGAACTAGGGCCCAGACCCAGATTAGAAACAGAACCAAATTAAAAATCAGGATCAGACCAGACACTACCTAAACTAGGGCCCAAAATGAAATGAAAATCCAAAACAAAGCCTGGGCCCAGAACCTTGGTCCTTTTCCACTCATGTTTTGTAGACAAGGGTATGGCCGCTACCAAAAAGGTACATTAAATTATTTTTTTAAATGAGGTGAAGCCAGGAGAAGCTGGTGTGTGATCAACAGCTCCTCTCAACCCGCAGCCACCCACCACCCCCCCCCACCCCACCCTGTCCCCACCATCCTTACCTGAGGGCCGCTGATGGACAGACAGGGGCTCAATCTGAACCTTCCATCGATGAGCTGTCTACGGAGGTAGGACAAGTCCTGGCATCTTGACGGGGTGGTGTAGATAGCCAATGTCTCCCAGTCTTTGGGCCTCTGGGCTATGAAGGATGCCGATGCCCATCAGCCACTTGAATAAATAGGCCCAAAAGAATTTCTAGGCCCAAGAATTTTTAACCAGTTGGAGCATATTTTCTGCAGAAATCCAAATCAGGCAGTTTTTATAACGAATAGCGAATCTACATTAGCTGCAGCACTCTCAGAGGCTGTGTTGAAAATCTAAATCTTTCAATGATGTTTTAAGTTACCCAGTAAACCAGTAGGCAAGGAGAAAAAAATCACTCACAGGCATCAATAATCTACCTTTATCATTCCACAAGATTTATAACAATCCAATAACCTGACACCTTGCTGAATACTTTTCATGCTCAGAGTCAATCACTGTGGAGAATTATTTCCTTTAGCAGTGAGTTGCTATAAACTGGTATGTGCTACCTGATAGTTTTGTGGAAATGGTTTCAAAGGGAAATTGGACATGCTCTTGAAAATCTGTAGGCCATGGGGAAAGAGGAATGGATTCTATGATTCGGTAGTTGAATATCTCTTTCACAGGTCTGATGGGCCGAATGACCCCCTTCTGCACTGTATCATTATATGATTCTGTTATTATCCCAGCTCTCTTGTTATTGAAATGTCATCGATATGGGTCATAAAATGAGGAATGCAGGCAGTTGCATTAGTTGCTTTACAACAGCCAACAGTAAGGAACACAAAGGGCTGATGAGGACTCTAAATAACTCAATATAAAATACAAAAATGCTTCCTCCTGTTGTCTCTGCTTCTTTTGCCAATTACCTTAAAGCTGTGCCCTCTGGTTATTGATCTTTCTGCCACTGGAAACACTTTCACCTTATTTACTCTATCAAAATCGCTCATGATTTTGAAATTAAAACAGAGAATGCCGAACATACTCAGTAAGTTCAGGTGGCATCTATGGAGAGAGAAACAAGGTTAACCGGGGTTGGGGCTGGAGGTGGGGTGTGGAGGTGTGGGGGGGTGGAATTATAACTCAGCTGAGCTGCTGGGAGTGGAGGGGCCAGCAAAGTACAGGGAATCCAGAAGTGAGTGGATTGGAGACAAATTGGGGTTGGGATTAACACTTGTAACACTTTAAACCCATCCCCCCCCCTCCTTCATGTGAGTCAAACCCGCCCCTTTCTGAGGTTAAAATTTCATCCAGGTTTCAAGCTGATGATTTGACCATCATTTTGAACATCTCTATCAAATTCCCTTTAAATCTCTGTTGCTCTAAGGGAAACAATCACAACTTCTCCAGTCCCTCACTGGTAACAGCTGTCCCGCACCCCCGGAACCATTCTAATCAATCTCCGGTCTAGGTCCTTGACATCCTTCCCAAAGTGCAGCACACAGGATTGAACACAAGTACTTCAGTTGAGGCCCAATCAGTATTTTATAAAGGTTTAGCATAACTTCCTTGCTTTTTCACTCGACTCCTTTACTAACAAAACCGAGGATCTTGTATGCTCAACAGCTTTCTCAGCTGGCCTTGCCACCTTGAAAGATTTGTATACTTACTCTCTCAGGCCCCTCCCTTAATTCCTGCACCCCCAGTCTGTACCTCAACTCTGTTTACCCGTATGTGGCCCATTTTGCACCAGACCTTTTGATGCCCTTGCCGAACAAAAATCTATCAATCTCAGTCCCTCCAAGCTCCAAGCGAACCCGTCAAACATCCACAGCCTTTTGGCAGTGAGCCCCAGATTTCCACTGGCCTCTTTCTCTTTCTGCTGACTTACTCATTACTGAAAACCAGACACGAGATGAACATTTTTAAAAATACTTGACGAGGGTTCCAAAATACATTTTTAAGATGAGAAAGTTGGATTTAATAGTTTAAACACACGAAACAAATCCGATACATTTGTTTTTCTTCTAAATATTGAATCAACTGTCAATTGTTTCCAGCTTGTATTACCAGCTAGTTCAGCCAGGTATGCTGATCATTTTACTGTGCTTTTGTAAATTTACTTTCCAAAGTTTTTCCATTGCTCCAATAAAAGATTAATGCAGCCTTTATAATATTGATGTACTGTATTTGTTCGCTCCGCTCTGAGGTTAAGCAGTGCAAGTTAGGAGGCTGTGGACGGAAAGTGGACAATGGGATTCATTTCGGGTTGCTCGTGGAGCCAGGAAAGGATGATGGGCAGAATGGTCTCCCTCTGTGCTGCAAACTGCCACAGTTCCTTGTTCCAAAAGGCCAATTGACTGTTGCAACCTTAAAAGCAGATTATTTCAACTGCTCTCTGTGGTGAAATGGGTAAATCATTTTGCCTGGTTAGGCATTAATCCATATGGATATACAAGTACCAGATACAATGTCTGGCCTGTGTTGAGGTCATAGAAATTTACATCACAGAAACAGGCCATTCAGCCCAACTGATTCATTCTAATGTATATGCCTCAGGGCACTCAGCTAGAGCCAATTCCTTTTCCTAATTCTCATTAACGATACTCTTCCTTCTTCCGGCATCAACTACCAGAAATACATGGGCAAGACAGCAGTTGTGGAGTCTAGGCTGCAGGGTGTGGTTGGTGAGGTTCAGGAAACTCTTGAGGCCCTCAATAAATTGTGTGGGCTAAACAGTATGCGGTTAAATGCCACTGACGTGGAAACTGAACTGGACTAGCCATATAAACACTGTGGCTACGAGAGCAGGTCAGAGGCTAGGAATCATGTGACGAGTAACTCACCTCCTGACTCCCCAAAGCCTGTCCACCATCTACAAGGCACAAGTCAGGAGTGTGATGGAATACTCCCCACTTGCCTGGATGAGTGCAGCTCCAACAACACTCAAGAAGCTTGACACTATCCAGGACAAAGCAGCCCATTTGATTGTGTACCATCTACAAGATGCACTGCAGGAATTCACCAAGGCTCCTTTGACAGCACCTTCTAAACCCACGACCACTACCATCTAGAAGGACAAGGGCAGCAGATAGATGGAAACACCACCACCTGGAAGTTCCCCTCCAAGCCACTCACCATCCTGACTTGGAAATATATCGCCGTTCCTTCACTGTCACTGGGTCAAAATCCTGGACCTCCCTCCCTAACAGCACTATGGGTGTACCTACACCACATGGATTGCAGCGGTTCAAGAAGGCAGCTCACCATCACCTTCTCAAGAGCAATTAGGGATGGGCAGTAAATGCAGACCCAGCTAATGAAGCCCACATCCCATGAATGAATTTTTAAAAATGAAATGTATACCATGTGAGTAGACTTCTGTAGACATGAGCACATGCCCCTCAATTTAAAGTTAATCAACTACACCCCGATAGAGGTGAAAGGCTTAAAAATCCTGGATATACACGTGCAAGTGGACTCTAAGTGGGATGGCCAAGTGGAAAATATATTTAAAAAAATTTAAAAAAATGTTTCTTCTCAGATCCCTCCCCCCTTTCAGACTTCCTTTCTAAACCTCTCCATCCCTCTATCTTCCTTTAAGATGCTCTTTAAAATCTATTTTTTAGTCACATTTTCAGTTACCTGTTGTAACATCTGCTTACTAGGCTCAGTGTTAAATCTTTGTCAGATTATGCTTCTCTGAAGCACCTTGAGATATTTCCTACATTAAGGGCACTACATAAATACAAGTTGCCATTGTAGGGGGATGATATTCTGGGTGCTAACTGCCCTATGTTATGTGCTTTACTTGGGTGTGAAGGAAGATTAACTTTGTTTAAATTGTGCGATTTAAATTCGGTTGAACATGAACACGTCAGATTTGTGGCAATAGTGAACAGAATTAGTAGAGAAAACCCAGACTCTATAAGATTCTGTGAAATATGTCACAGGGAAACCACTCAAGTGTTGGCATTGAAATCAGGAGTGTTCACCCCCAAAAGATGTAATCGAGTTCAGATCTGGAGAACTCCCTGAGTCAGACAATTGTGGGTTCAAGCCCCATGTAGGACCTGAGCATATAGTCTAGGCTGACACTAACAGTGCAGTACCGAGGGAGCGCTGCGCTGTCAGAGGTGCCTTATAATGGATCAAATGTTAAACTGATGCCCTGTCTGCCCTCTCAGGTGGATGTAAAGGATCCCCTGACACTATCTGAAGAAAAGCAGGAGAGTTTACCCCAGTCGCTGTCTTGACTGATGTTTTATTCTTCAACCGACATCATCAAATCAGATAATCTGGATATTTATCTAATTACTGGGATCTTGCTGTGTACAATTTGACACTTTTTTTTAGAGAACACTCAGGAGTTCTCTGAGTGTCCTGTCAATGGTGAAACTTTAACTAACGCTCCCAGAGCAATTTACCTGGGGATTTGTCTCATTACCTGTACACAAACTTGCTGTACACAAGTTGCCAACAAACCAACAACGACTACGCTTCGAAAGTAATTAAATGCCTGTGAAATGCTTTTTGATGTCTTCAGGATGTATAAACCTACATTGAAGCAAACTTTATTTCAATGTAACCATGTTTATAATACTCTTGGTAGCTTGTTCATTCGTTTTATATTCATCCAATCACAAGCAAAGACATATTTTCTAACAAGGGCTTTACAGCTGGACCTAATAGTTTACCATGTGATGATGTTGCTGATTCATTTTGAAGTCCTCATATAAGTACACATATATTACATATAGACACAGACACACACATATACACATGCCCAGAGACACACAAACACATGCGTACAGACACACACATAAATGCACTTAGAGTCAGTAAGGCCTCTGTATTGATGCCTCTTGTGTACATTGTGACCTCTCCAGTTTCGTTTCTGCTCTTTCAGGAAATTCAGTTCCAGGGTCAGCAGTTGAGACAGAGACTAAGTTCACATCCAAGATCATATTAAATGAAAAGGAAAAGGGGGTTTAAGGGATATATGAACATATAGTAAATATGGTTCAAATTATTTGAGGGACAAATTCTATTGGGAGACTGGAAGAATTTCGGTGAAATTTCTTAATCAGAGGGTTCATGTGCTGGTATTGGGGGTATTCATGAGAACATTAGGGGTGAATTTCCTGCTTTGAGCTGCTTTTACACCAATCCAAAAAATAATTGTGCCCCCTGGTGATCAGGAAATATATTTAAGGGAAATTACTACGTCAGCTTATTTGCAAATCCGTTGAAGGAGCTATTAGTGTTAATCATGTGCAAAACAGGAGTAATGTGCTGGGCTGCATAGAAATTAGAGTGCATCTTTTAATGTTCTCGCTGACCATTTCAGCAGCAGATTGGGGGACAACCATGGAAGGAAGGAGTGGAGCTACGCTCACTCACTTAACTCTTTGATAGCTTGTCTGCATGTCTAACCAATTTACTCCTGGTTCTTTCAAGAATGCCTGCAGTGGGAACCCCTGCAACAAGGCAACAAGAACTGGCACCTAGGCCCAGAGGAAGATCCCACAATTTCACAGACCTGTAAGTCCTTAAGGAAATTAACATCAGAAGACACAAGGTTCTGGGTGTCCCTAGAAGAATACCTATCAATGATGTCAGCCTTGCCATTTGGAGGGAGCTGTCAGTGTGTGCCAACTCTCCCAACTCCAGGGCTGCAGGCAAGTGTCATAAAAAGTTCAATGAACTCACCAGACAGGGAAGGTAACACAGCACCCAATGTCTCTTTCCTTCCTTGGGTTGTCTGAGCACCAGCACAATCTTCATCTTCTTAAGAACATTGAAGTTGCCAGTTGAGAAAAGGTCTATCTAGTTCACCTTTTACTGTCCTGGTAGTCAAATAATGCAATAATAGAGTTGTTGACTAATCATAGCAGTCAACCTCTATCAATTAGTCTCCAACAGAATCTGACATGAGCTGAGGGAAACCCTCAGGGGTGGAAAGCTTTGGGAACCATAGGTCCAAATTCAACTGCTCCTCCTAAGCCATGTACACTCACCATGTCTCTTAAAATGCTCATATACTGGATCCCAAAATGTCGTTTTCGTAAAGGAACACTTGTACAGCTAAATCCTTCAAAATGTACTCTGGTTAAAGGTGAAGTTTGAACTTGCAATCTTGCAATATAGCTACCCGGCTCCCCTAATAGCAAACCCTAAAGCCACGTCTTCCCATTTAACAGGCTGATGCCCCCCCTCATCTTTTATTCACCTCTTGCATGTGATACTTGGCGCTCTCTGTCCAACTCTTGGGAAAATAAATGTTAGGAATTGAAGAGAAGGATTTTTCAGAAGCTGGCTTAACAACAATAGGGTAGATGGTGTGGAGAACAAGGAATGAACTGTTATCAGAGGACTGGAGGAAGTGTGCAGATGTTTCCGGGTAGAACAGATTGCAGAGGTAGATTAGAGCAAGGCTGTGGAGGGAGTTGAAGTAAGGACAAGGATCTCAAAGTCAATTTGCTGGGACATAGGGAATTTGGTAAGTGATGTGAGTGTGGGTCTTTGCAAGGTTAGCTCATGTGCATTGAGCTGTAACTTACAATGGGTAGATGATGCAAGGGAAAGGGTTACACAGTGGGAAGGATGAGAGCTGAGCAAGTGGTGAAAAGTGAAACCTGGAAATGATAAAAATCTCAGGGGTCACAAGACCATGGGTGGAATTTTGTGGCCCCGTTGTGGCGGGGGTGGGGCCATAAACTGGGGCGAGCGCTTCAAATGTCCATTGACTTTGGCGGAACCATAAAATCACACCAGGATAAAATATTTCCCCATGTGTGACAGCAAGGTCTGGAGGATGGGTGAAGGAATTGATGTAGAGGGAAGGCTTAGGGGAGACAGAGAGAACAAACATATTTTCTTATATTTATCCATGGGATGTGGGTATGGCTGCCAAGGCCGGCATTTTATTGCCCATCCTAATTGTCCTTAAAAAGGTGATGATCAGCTACCTTCTTGAACAAAACTGAGAGACCTTGTAGACCATTTAAGAGTCAAACACACTTCTGTGGTCTAGAGTCACATATAGGCCAGACCAGGTAAGGGAAAGTAATTTCCTTCTATAAAGGACATAGTGAACCAAATCCGACATTTATGACAATTGGGTAGCTTCATGGTCAACATTATTGATACTAGCTTTTTATTCCAGGTTTAAATAATTAAATTTAAGTTCGTCAGCTGCCAAAATGAGATTTGAACTCTGGAGTATTGGCAGGGGTAAGTGGATGAGTTCAGGTGTTTACTGAGGATTAGATATTACCTGGTGCAAAGATTAAGGGTAGATGGGAAGGAAACGAGAAAGAAAAATTAGTATTCATAACATGCCTTTCACAACCTCAACACATCTGAAAGTGCTTTGCAACTAATGAAGCATCTTTGAAGTGTGGTCACTATTGTGATGTAGGAAACACAACAGCCAGTTTGCACACAGCAAGCTCCCACAAACAGCAATGTGATAATGGTTGAATATTTTTTTTTTTAGTGATTGAGGGATAAATATTGTCCAAGACACCAATAAGAACCCCAATGCTCTTTGTCAAAATAGTCCACCCAAGAGGGTATACAGGGGTGCACATTAATGTCTTGTTCGAATGATGGCAACTTTAACAGTGCAGCACTCCATCAGTATGAAGCACTACACCGAGAGTGTCAGCCTAAATCTTTTTCTCAAATCTCTGGAGTGAGGCTCAAACCCACAACCTTCGGACTCAGAGGTGAAAATTGCTGCCAACTGATTCATAGATGAACGAGTGAGAGAAGGGTTTCATATCGAAGAAGAATCTTGAAGGGCAGGTGTTTATTTTAATTTCCAGCATTCATTGTTCACCTCAGTTCCGCTTGAGAAGGTGGTGGTGAGCTGCCTTCTTGAACCGCTGCAGCCCATGTGGTGTAGGTACACCCACAGTGCTGTTAGGGAGGGAGTTCCAAGAGTTTGACCCAGCGACAGTGAAGGAACGGTGATATATTTCCAAGCCAGGACGGTGAGTTACTTGGAGGTGGTGTTTCCATGTGTCTGCTGCCCCTGTCCTTCTGGATGGTCACAGGTTTGGAAGGTGCTGTTGAAGGAGGCTTGGCGTGTTGCTGCAGTGTATCTTGTAAAGAGTGCACACTGCTGCTGCTGTGCGTTGGTGGTGGATGGAGTGAAAATTTAGGGTGGGGAAGGCAAGGTGCTTAAACATGGAGAAAGACCAGAGAGATACAGGGACAGGCAAAGGTGGAACCTGGAAGGAGGACCAGGCTGCCACCATGGAGGTTGATCAGTTCAGCTGTGGTGGAATATAAATCAGAGAGGTTCAGTGAGACAGAAGGAGTTGTCATTAATGTATTAGGTTTCACTCACTCACATGATGTCCTTGCTATTTTCCGTGATGAGGTTAAGGGCTAAGAGGGCTTTTGGCATACAAGAATAAATATCTTGTAGAGGAATGCAAAAGAGGATGCGAGAACACTACAGTGATGTACTTAAAAAAAAAATGCAGTTGATTTGCACAGTGTAAAGGGTTAACAAGAGGGCCACCTGATACTGATGTAACTATGATGCAATGTCTCATGACTAAGATAGTGAGAATCTGCTGAGAAACAGAAGTACATCATGTAGACCATTGAGATGTACATCAATCTGTAAATAAACAGGAATGCTTTTTACAAATAACAGTCTACGGTACCAGATAGTAACAGACAAACCCTAAAGAAACCCCATCTAGACCCCCAGCCCAAGATGAACATAGAGGCAGTGGACAGAATGTAAAGACCCAGAAAACCTCGAAGAGAAGGCTGCAGACCTGAAAGATCTACAAACCCTTGGAAAAAGATGAAGAAAGATCGAAGACTCACCTGAGAACAAAGCGTTGTGGAAGCTGCAGATGTGAGTAGACACTCAGACCTGAAGTGCAGACAGCAGTGAGTACAGATCACAATTTATAAGCCAAACGACTGAAGCTGCAACAGATCCAGAGTTTAGCATAAGCATGGAACCTACATTGCTATTCCCGAAACTATTCCAAAGCACTGAATGCTCAAAACAGGCTCAACACTGGAACAATTGGAACAAAAGATCCCCAGATACAGGACAGCTTCAGAATTGCATATGAAGGACCAAAAGGATCAGGTCAGTACTTATATCTATGCAGTAGGAGCCATAGTTATTGCAAGACAGAGCATTGATGAGGCTTTGAACTCATATCAGGAAGCCATCCAGGTATTCAATTCATAGTCCAGCGTTCAAAAAAATTGGATCATTGAGTGGGGGCAATTTAAGAAGGGGAGGCAAAAGCTGAGTGCATCCATGGATTGATTTATAAATGACATGTCTCGGGGAATTGTGACTATAGGATCCTCAGTGATGAATCAATACGTGGTCTATAGTGGTTGGGGTCTTTGATGAAATCCTATCAGATCTTTTGCAAATTATGGAAGATTTAACTTTCACGAAGGCAGTACAAATACCATGACGGACTGAGCTTAGGAAGCCAGACAAGTTCCTCGTGGTGAAAGTGATATCCTTTGGAAAAACTGAACGAAGCCATTCATTATGTTGGGCAAAGGGAAAGTGCAATGAAGCAAAAGCCCACGGAATTGGGAAAAAGAGCATCAACTGCCATTCCGAAATGTTCTCAGTGTAGCAGGAAAACCTGACACAAGTGGGAAGAACGCCCAGAAAGGTGAAGTGAGTGCCGCAACTGTGGGAATTCAAACATTTTATAATAGTCCACAGATCCGAGTTCCTATGTATCACGGGAAGAAAGAGATAACAACGAAAGCAAATAAAATCCAAGAAGTGGAAGAGCCACAGAAAGAACAAATAACCTTCTTAGGAGAAGTTAACAAAACAGAAAATAATTACTTAGAGCATTAAATTAGGAGTTGATGGTCACCCTACAGAATTCAGGCTAGTAACTGGGGCAAGTGTTTTAGTATTATCTGATGCAGTGAAATGGTTTAAAATATCATAATATAGCAATCCTCCATCCAGCAGCAATGTCCAGGAGGGACTACACTAAAAGAAATATGTCAACACCTGACAAGATTAAGATACAAGGATAAAGAAATTATTGAACCCTTGTACCTTATAAAGAACCAGGGGTTATCATTACTGAGCATAAAAAAACATGCTTGCAGTTGAGGCTGATTTATAAGGTTGATGAAATTGCTGAGCAGTCCAGTAATGCATTCAGAAAGGAATTTCCATCCCTATTTTCAGGCTTAGGAAAACTGTGAACAGAATATCAAATAACTCTAAGGGCAGATGCTAAGCCTCTTCACAGTGAGGAAGGTCCCTCACCCACCCTTAGACAAAGTCAAGAGTGAGATTGAACACAGGTTACAACAAGAGGTCATCTCTCCAGTAACCATTCCAAAAGGAATGGTCACAATACCAAAGCCTAATGACTCAATTAGAATTTGCATGGATTGTCTCAATAAACAAATTAGTAGAACACAAGATCCACCTGATGGCATCAGTGGATGAAAGTCCTGCCAAGTTAGCAAAAATCAGCTCTTCACAAAATTGGACGGTAACAGTGTCTTTGACAGTGACCTCTGGACAAAAAATCCAGCTGGCTAACTACTTTCATCATTATGTTATTGTTTTACCAAATTACCATTCAGAATTACTTCTGCACCTGACATATTCCAAAGAATGATGTATCAGACCCCGGAAGGAACGGAAGGAATAATCTGCCATAAAGACGACATTCTCATACATCATTCACTGAGGGCAGAAAGTGACTGTCGAGTAAGAGCAGTCCTCAAAGTCCTACAAGAAGCAGGTTTGACATTAAATGACAAATGTGAATTTGCAAAGCCTATGATAAAATTCCTGGGCCACATTGTGCAAGCTTCAGGAATTACTGCTGACCTGCAGAAGACCAAGGTCATTAGAGACTTCAGACAGCCTAAAAACATCACAGAAATGCTAAGATTCCTTGGGACAGTCAATCGAGTAAGTAAAGCTCCTACCAAACCTGGCAGAAATCAATCAGCCGTTACAACAGCTGTAGAGACAAGGTCAACAATGGTGTTGGAACATGGACCGGAAAAATGCTTTTGACAACATCGAAAATCTCCTCATTTCACCAAAAGTCTAGAGCACTCCAATCCAGAGTTGCCAACAATTGTAGCAGCAAATGCATCATCTACAAGCTTGGTCATTGTTTCAAGTTCAAAAAGATAGATAAAGAAGATCAGTTTATTATGCCTCAAGATCTCTCACGGACACAGAGAAAGAAGCATTAGCAGCCACATGGGCCTGCGAGACATTCTCTGTTTACATCATGGGATTAAGATTTAGAATTGAAACCAATCACAAACCTTTGGTTACCCTTCTTAACCTAAAGGAGATTGCAAAAATGCCGCTTGAATTCAACATTTTAGACAAAGACTTGAGAGATACAATTCAGTTACTGAGTATGTTCAAGGGAAGCATGAGGTGACAGCAGATGCATTATCAAGAATACTAATGGAAGGAATCAAGCTGGAAGATTTAAATTTTATTGAGAAAATGGAAACATATACTTTACTCATTGCTAAATGTTTACTAACCTTGGATAGGAGATCACAAACTATTAAGTAAAACACAACTGTAAAGTGATGAATGTTGTAAGGTTGTTTGGTGTCTCACTAATAGGACACTCCAGAGATCTCCTCTTTTTCTACTGAGTAAACTCATCTTTTGCCCATGAAATTTGGTTCTCTACACTGAACAGTTTTTCCTTAGCAGAGTCTAATTCCTCTGTGCTATCTTTCAAGCTTACATTCTATAATTTTACATCTGGTATTTGTTTCTGACATTCTTGGTTCTTGATTTTCATTTCAGCCATGTAATTTTTCAACAAACTCAATGGTTCTCAGAACATTTGTATCCAGTGCTCTTTCTTCTAGTTCCTTGAGCTTCAGCATTGGCTTTACATTTTCCAATCTTTTTCTAAAGAACAAAGAGAACAAAGAACAAAGAAAAGTACAGCACAGGAACAGGCCCTTCGGCCCTCCAAGCCTGCGCCGATCATATTGCCCTTCAACTAAAACATTTTGCACTTCCAGGGTCCGTATCCCTCTATTCCCATCCTATTCATGTATTTGTCAAGCTGCCTCTTAAACACCATTATCGTACCTGCTTCCACCACCTCCTCTGGCAGTGAATTCCAGACACTCACTACCCTCTGGGTAAAAATCTTACCCCCACATCTCCTGTATAGTTTTCTCCTCTCACCTTAAATCTATGTCCCCTTGTAATAGACTCTTCCACACTGGGAAAAAGCTTCTGACTATCTACTCTCTCCATGCCACTCATAATTTTGCAAACTTCTATCAAGTCGCCCCTCAATCTCCGTCGCTCTAGTGAGAACAATCCGAGTTTCTCCAACCTCTCCTCAACCAGTCTGTTTTTACTTTACCTGTTTGCAGCAGAGATTTGTCCTTGTCCTTCATTTTGGTTTCACTGCTGGTCAGGTCCGCCTCTGGCAAAGTCTTATCTTGTTTCAATCCTGTAATTGTGATACTTGTGGCTTCATCATCTGCTCACAGCTTTGAAAGCTCTACAGCTTTTCCTTTCAATGCCTCCTCTTTCCCAGTCAGCTCTTCAGTCTCTTTCTTGGATCTCTTGGCTTCCTCCTGGAATATTGAACATTAGTGAGACTTCTCTGGCAATTGGTTCTTCAGTTCATTTATAGTGAGATTAAATTTATTTTGCTTCTCTGCATAACCTTCCAGAGGGAACAAACTTTGACCTGAGGGATCTGTGTAATGTATGAAGGCCATTCAACAGGGTTTCCTTTTCTTTGTGAAGCTCAGTTGCTTCGAGCTTTTGTAAAATTCAACAGAGTCTCCTGGAGTTTCTTTCCGTGTTTGCCTTCTTGCCTTCAGTATTCCTGTAGTTCAACAGAGACGCCTCAGTTTCATCTGCCGTTCTTACGTTCTCCGTTCTTCCATCCTGCTGTCTAAGACAGTGTTAATTTCTTCATGTTGCTGAAGGTTATGTACTCCTTTTGCAATTGATCTTGAAGGACAATCAGCTATTCTTTCTTGTTGACCTCTTGCCAACTCTCGTTGTACTTCATTGCATTGCTTTGTCACCACTGATCGCTCAAACGCTGCTTTTAATGAAGTAGTATTCAACATCCTTTTTAGCTCCCCATGTTTCTCCATGGTTACATATTGATTCTTCAAAGAGTTTTTCAGGGACACAACTTATTTGATGCCTTTTCTGCCAGCTGTTGTGCCTGCCTGTACAGCTGGTTGAATTTTCGCATCTACTGCTTCAATTTGCCAACTGTGGAATTGAGCGTCATTATTTTCTCCTTTGTGTCGCCTCTGAACAGTTTGGTTTCGGACTGTAAGGGACCTACATTTGTCTTCACCAAACTTGCTGATGACATAAAACTTGGTGGGGATGTAAACAGTGAGGAGGATGTTAAGAGGCTTCAAGGTGATTTAGACAGGTTGAGTGAGTGGGTAAATAAATGGCAGATGCAGTATAACATGGATAAGTGTGAAGTTATCCACTTTGGTAGGAAATATAGAATGGCAGAGTATTATTTAAACGGTGATAGATTGGGAAATGTTGATGTACGAAGGGACCTGGGTGTCCTCATACACCAATCACTGAAAGCAAGCATGCAGGTGCAGCAAGCAGTTAAGAAGGCAAATGGTATATTGGTCTTCATTGTGAGAGGACTTAAGTACAGGGGCAAGGGTGTCTTATTACAGCTGTACAGGGCCTTGGTGCATCCAAAGGTATATACCCAGCTTGAATCTTGTATCTCAAATCTTCCAGTTCAGCTTTGATACAAACATTTTCTGATTTTATTTCTGCTTTTTCTTGCTCCAGGTGCCACAGGGTCATTCACTTGTCATTCACTACCAGGTGCTGGTACAGTTCTGGAAACATGCCTGCGTCTTCAAAAAGGAAATCATTTGGGATTTTTGTCTCAGGCTTCTCAAAAAGAAAGATTCTTGGGACTTCTGGATAATTCTGTGCCTCTCTGGAACCTTTATGTGGGTTGTTCAGGTATTGTTTCCCTTGGCCTGGAGTCTCCTCATCCCTTCAGTGCTTTAGTGGGGGTGTTTCAGACCTTCTTTTGAGGCCTGTGCTCTCCACAAATTGAAGTTTAAAATATTTCTCAAAGGCTTTTAATATCTCACCAATTCTGGTTGAGGATTCATCTATACCTTGTTTTAGGATTACTTAATCTGTATATACACCAAAAAATGTATTAACTTGCAGTTTTTCTGATTTCTTGCTTAATCCTGATGTACTTCTGTAATCTAAAAAAATTTCTTCTTCAAGGCTCCTGACCTTGGGTCTGGTTTAGCCCTTACCTTAGCTAAAATTGGTCTGGTAGTTTTAAATTTCTATCCATGGCCATTTTTGTTATAACAGGTGAGTATGTCTTTAAATTTTTTTTCTCTTCAAAATGGCTCCACAGCAGCCATTTCTCTCTCTCTCTCTCTCTCGCTGTTCATCCCGCGCTTTGTCAGTTTCAGCGGGCTCCCGTTGCACTGAAGGGGCATTCCCCCTGCAGGAAACATTTGAAACAAATGGCTTGGGCCCTCTATTGGATTTTTAAATCAGTTAAAAGATACTGGGAGGTGAGTTTTGAACGCTGCTTGCTATTCTTTGAAAAATGTATTTTCATTCTGTCCAGCTGGGCCACCGGGTGCTATGGTGCCGGCTGAGGACCCCTTGCTGCAGCTGTGCTCCAGATGTGCTGATCCTGATGGCCGCCATTTTAAAAGGTAATCTCAGTTTTTTTTTTCACTGTATTTTGCTGACCCTTCTTGTGATTTGGCCAAGCCTCTTGAATCTGCATTCACTCGGGTTCTTCTCTTCGTCTGCGCAGTGGATTATTCTGCCACATTTCAGCCTCTTTGCATTTCTTTTTTTCAAACTTTGCTCAGCCCTTTTTTTAAATCTAACCAGGTCCCTTGATTCTGCCTTCAATAAGGTCTGGCAATGGACCTCCACGTGCCCTGGTGGAGTCCTTCAGCCTCCCTGTTTGTAATGCAGCTTTTTATTTAGGCAATCTCCAGCCGTGTCTTCAGTTTCTTTTTGGGTGATCTCCAAATGTGTTTCCCAGTTAGGCGCACTTCTCTTAGGCCAGGCTTCAGTTTCTTTCGTTTCTCATGCTTTGAGAATCTGGGTTCCTTCTCCAGCTTCTCTGGGATTTTGTGGTCCATCTGGCGCTGCCACCATGTTCTAAGGTTGTTTGGTGTCTCACTAAAAGGCCTGGAACTTGTATGGTTGAACATAAACCATTTATTGGTGACCCATAACTATGTAGATATCCAGGGTACTGCCCTTATGGGTGCTGTCTCCATGCTAGCTTTTTCTAGACTCCACCATGCAACCTACTATCATGTGACTCCCTACATCATACCGTATTTGGTACTAATCTCCAGTCCCACATTAACCTTTGTTCCGCCAAACTCCCTATATGGCAATGACATGCCACTATTCCTTAAAGGCATATTACAACAAATGCATACAAATAAAAGAGGATTGCTGAAATGGACGGCAGGATTATACTCCTAACAACCCAGTACTTGCCAATACTTCTCAACAGAGAATACATCTCACAATCATTGATGATTTCTTCGTTTTTAATGACAGACTAGTCACCTCCAAAACATTTTGACTCGACATTCTCCAGAAAATCCGTCAAGGTCTCTCAGGAATAGCGAAATGCCAAGCAAGAGTCCAGCAGTGGCTAGGCATCAGACATTCCAATGAAGAGTTAGTCATGAATTTCCTTACCTGTGTGGTAAATAGCCAACAGTGAGTGACCCACCGGCACCCTGGACTTCTCCTTCGAGACCTTGGCAGTGGTTGGATTTATTTGAGTTTAAAGGCAAAGTTTTCATCATCATCATCAATTATTACTCTGGATGGTTTGAAGTGAGTAGTCTGCACAGCTTCAAGCCTGAGGCCTCATGACATCACCAAAAACAATCTGCATGACACATGGAATCCAGCATGTTGTGGTGTCAGACAACAGGCCTCAGTTTGCAAACAAGCTGTTCCACAACTTGTCACAGAAATATGGTTTCACGCATATGAATAGTTCGCCTAGGCATCCTCAGTCCAAGAGAGAGGCAGAAAGAGGAGTTAACCTTACCACTAAAAAATGGGTTCCTTCCATCAGAACTATTGTTGGGAAAACAGCTGCAAAACACAACTTGCAGCTCTACAACAAACACTGCAACCTAACATGATAGTGAGAAAGTGAGGAAGCCTGAATCAAGCTCATAATTTCAATTACAGACACAGAGCATGAGACTTGAAAGTGCTACAGCCCTGGGAGATAGTGTGGATACATGATCAGCGGAGAGAAGGCAGTGAAATAGAACGAGTTCCACAATCGAGATCTTATAGAATTGAGAAGGAGCTGGGAAATATCAGAAGGAGCCAAAGAGCCTTGACATAATTGGGAAGGAAACCAATGGACCCTTGGACAGACTATTTAGATCCGGTTGGAGACAAGGAACCAAAAACAAGTAGAAACTCTACAGCCACCCTTGTCCTATTGAACAACAAGAGGATGTAGTTCATCCTCAACCTCGAAATGAAATCAGGACCAGATCAGAGAGTAACCCTGTGAAATCTGATACTTTGGAGGAAGATGTAGGAGGATGTGTATAGTTGGGATAAAGATGTGGCGGGGGTGGGGGGAAAGATGTAGAATAAAGGGTTAATATCAGGACCACCTGATACTGATGTAACCACTGATGTAACGATGATGAATGTCACATGATTAATAGACTGAGACCTGCTGGGAAGTGGGAGTACAACCTCATGTAGAGTTCTGAGATGTACAAAAACCTGTCAAAAAAAACAAGAATGGTTTTTTACAAATAACAGTTCATGGCAGCATTCTTAGGGTAACAGGCAAACCCTGAAGAAACCCCATCTAGACAAGACGAGACATATTGCTGGAGCAATCCAAACCTATCCCACGGCCTGGCTCTCTCCCCAAATTCATGGTACCACAGCATGAAGTACATTCACTTTAACAACATTTAGAACCTTTTCATAGCATTCTTGGAATTTCACGTGGTGCAGATAAATGACACATTAAAAACCACTGCAAGTATTTATTGCTCGCCATGTGTTCCAGATCAATTTGAAATGAACACGTAGAGAGTCAGGAGAAATTTGAAAGGAATTGCTTGGTGTTACTGGAATATAGCACAAGGGGAAGCAGAGGGATTTGGGGAGAGAGCCAGGCAGTGGGATAGGTTTGGATTGCTCCAGCAATGTGTTGGCATATTTGTTTAAGACATTGTAACAAGAGGATATCAGTCATCCCGAAAATGAATGTGGTGCTCTTCCCCGTATAATCTGAGCAGAGTTTACATATATTGCAATTGTGATGTGTCTGTAAGCGTGAAGATCTGTATTAATCGGGTACTGTGACTGCAATGCTTCTGTTACTGGACTTCCTCCCACATGCCCCTCCAAGCCAGTGAAATCTGTGTCCAATGTGCGGCTGACTTACTTGTTGGTGACATGCTGTCTCTGCCCTCCCATTCCTGCTCTGTCTGCTCTTTCCTTACCAGCTCAGTTTCATCTTACACATTTTCACGGTGAAAACAGCAACACATGCAGCAGAAGTGGATAAATAAAAGAGATGGGACAGAGGGGGAGAGGAGGGAACAGCAAATACAGAAACTCGAAGGAAAAATAAAGCAGCCAGAGAGAAAAGTTAAAACAGAATCATCAGATGCAAGGAAAATATTGAATAATGGGACAATTTCACTTGTATGCTGCAATACTCCTTTCCCCTTAATAAACTGAGCACCTCCAGGACTTGACTGCTGAAGATGGGTTCAGCCCCTTCTCTAAGGGTGTGACAGCTGTGATACTGTAAGGTCCTCCAGCCCTACGTCACTCCCAGATCCCTGTGCCCCTCCAATTCTGGCTTTTTGACCATCCCCCAGTTTTTTTCACTCCACAACTGGTGGTCGTACATTCAGCTGCTGAGGGCCTAAGCTCTGGAAATTCCCCCCTAAACCTCTCCACATCTCTAAGTTCACTAATTTCCGGAAGGAATGGAAATCTGTTGGCCTGTGTTATAAGGGTGTATATTGCCTCATGAGGAGG